>NW_022631031.1:1554849-1587642 GCF_010015895.1 Lontra canadensis
ACACACACACACACACACACACACACACACACACACACACACACACAAACACACACACACACACACACCCTGAGGTTTTTGCTCACCCCACACTCGCACTGACACACACACACACGCATACTCATACACGCACACACTCGGCTGTACAATGGCAGAATCCCACCTGCAATCCTCCCAGATCACAGCCTCACAGTTTTTCGAGATCTGGCTTCATTTCGACGCAGACGGTGATTATCTCCTCTCTTTTTAACTGTTTGAAGACCCCATGTCCCTGCCCTTTTCTATCCTTTTCCCCTCCCCTGAGCCTCCTAATCCTATTTTCCCTCATTTCTTTACTTCTTCCCCCACCTCCCTAATCTTGTCTCTCCCGCTTCCTCTCAAACCATCAACTTGAAAGTTTCTACGTGTTTTTCTACGTTAGCCCAAAACCTTCAACTTTTTTTTCTCTCCAAGATTGCTAATAGTAGGAAGGCGGGGGAGGAGGAGAGTGAGAGAGAAGGAGCAGAGATAAGGGGACACCACACCCTAAAGTTTCTCTGGCTATTCTTAACATCGTACCATCCTTCTTTTCCTTTAGGGGGTCCAAACTTTGACACGGGGAGAGGGCTGCGCTACCCTTTCCGCATCCTTTCAGAGTTAATCAATGTTGGGGGAGAGAGCTTTGCAGGTGGCCAGAACTATAGCTGTTATGGAAATTGAAAGGGGAAGAAACTCAGAATGAGATGTCTGATACCTGGGTGCCTCTTTGTCTTTTCAGGAAGTGGCTACCTGGAAGGAAAGGAGCTGCAGAACTTGATTCAGGAACTCCAGCAAGCACGGAAGAAAGCTGGATTGGTAGGTTTAAGTTTGCAACCAAGGAAAAAGACCTTCAACCTTAAAACATAAATATTCTGAAGTTTTCATAATGAGCCATCCGCGATCAAGTGGTTTCCAGGGAATGCAGATTTATTGACTTGAGAAAGGAGAGGAAAAGCACCTTTCCGAACTGTGGGGGAGGGGGGGATGAAAAGGGGAGAGAAAGAGATCCCCTAAAGGGAAAAACCTTACACTATGAAATCAGAGCTTTTAAAATATAGATTCTGTACTTGTGCTTGCTTTAATAATGCTTAAAAGTGTGGGTGCATGAGATCTTTTAGCAGATCACCTCGTCTTCGATCGAGTTCTACAAGGTAATTTTTAACTTTAACTGCGTGAGAAGGGGGGGGCGGAGAAATACATTTCTGCCCCTTGGTGGTCAGAAAACAGAGCTGCAGATTATGGATCTCTTGTTTTATTGCTACTTATTTTGAGGTTTGATGTGGTTGGACAGATAAGAAAATGTTCCATCTTGACCTTTCTCACTGGGGGAAAGTTGGACAATTTGTAACATAATAATGACCAAGAACTTAACAAGAAAGATGTTCATTTCTGTTAAGAGGGAGAAACCCAGAAGTCAGAGATGTAAAAAGTAAAACAATTTTAAGAATTTCATATATTTTTTAAAAAGCAAAGCTATACTCTGATTGAAAACAACTAATGGGGTCTTGAAATCAAGGTATATTTGTGATTTAAGCCATTAGGTAATTAAACAAATGACAATTCTTACCAATTATGAATAACTTCCTGTGGGCTTAAATTGACCTGTTAAGATGTTCTCAGCATAAAAATAAAGTATACCCGGGTTTAGAATATAGATGGGATGATTGTACAGAGGAAAATAGGACAAGAATTTTACTAGTATACTGGGGTTTATGTAAGACTACATTTCAGAAGACTGTGTTGGATTTGGGCTAGTTAGAAGTTAATGATTTTGGCCTTTTAACTACTGGCTAGAGATTTTACATTACAAATTATATATAACTTTTATGTCTTTAGAGGAAAACATGGATGTATGTGATCTTTAGCAGATCACCTTAAGCACTGACATATGTATAGATATTTTATAAATATGTTACTAACAGAGTTACTCTTTTTCTAACTAAATTGAAAATTGTGTAATACAGATCTCTGTACAACATATTCAAAAGACTACCAGAGGACTCTGAAATGTATTATAATGTATTACAGAATTATCAGTTGCTAAAATCATGGACGGAATGGATTTAAAACCAGATAACACTCTGGGGATTGTTTTACCCAGATTTAATATTATATAAACCTGGAAGGATCAAATAAAATAGGAAATGTTTTATACACTCTCTCTACACCCTCCCCTCCTTATATATTATCATAAATAAATTCATGTAATATTATAGTTCTATATATCTTTGACTAATAAAGCCAAAACAGTTCCTTATTTCATTTAAAATATCTGTTTGGAATAATCTTACTTGCCATATGGTTTCAAATTAAAACATTGCAAGACACTTCTAGTAGCTAAATGATTTTTTTTAGAATTTTAATATTGTGATTTATTTTCAGTTTAGAAATTCAGATATTTAGAAATTATATTTTTTGAGATTTTTCTTTTCCCATTTAAATATTTGTACTGTTTTGTAAACAAATAACTTCATGTTAGAGTTCTAAAGATTTAAAAGTTTTTTTCTACTGCTCAGGCTCCAATTTTAAGCTATTGGAAATTCTAATTATTAGGTATTAATCCAAAAATAGCAGACTTGAGCACAGGTATGAGATTAAATCAAGTTGATTAATATTTTGATTGTTGAGTATTTTTCTGGGTTATGTGTATAGGCTTTGGATAGTTAAAATCTAAATTGAGATCTAGACTGAGAGGTTCATGTACTGGACAAACACATCCCTATACTACTGGCCTCATTGTAGTAAACCCTTTCTTCTTTTTTTGTAGAACATAAAGACTAATCTTAAAAACCAGTTTTCTTTTCATTTATGGCCACAGGATAACAAATTTCATTGTATTAATGGAAGCACTATTTGGGTTGTCGTATTATTACTGTGAAATTTTAAAAATTTCACTAATTATAAGTGAATATAACTTTTTTTAAAGATTTTATTTATTTGAAAGAAAGGGAGAGAGAGAGCACAAACAGGAGGACTGGCAGAGGGAGAGGGCGAAGCAGGCTCCCTTGAGCCATGAGTCAGCCATGGGACTCCGTCCCAGGACCCTGGAATCACAACCTAAGTGGAAGGCAAATGCTTAACCTACTGAGCCACCCAGGCACTCCAACTGAATATAACATTAATGAAATATAAAAACCCAAAATATTTTCAAAGCTACCCTTTTATACTAAACATGGGATTTTGTCTTTAAATTTGCATTTTATAAAGCTTGATTTTATTATCATTGTCATTACATTTTGTACTGTTTAAAACCTAGATTTTGACATAATTACCACCCAAGAAGTTCACAAACTAAATGTCATGTCTGCTAGTTAAACTAGTGGTACATGTGATTTTTGAGATTTAAAATCAAATTGTTTTTGTTTACTTTAAGGTATGTGCAAAAAACAAAGCTGAAGATCCCACTAATGCCAAGGGATGAACTCTTTCCTTCTCTTACTGCTATAATAAAATTTAATAAATGCAAATTACAATTAAACCATAGAAGAGTTTTGTTACAAAGACTACTTTATAATTAAATTGCTTGATTACCATTTGTTACTTCAATCCTAAAAATATTTACTTTGGTTCAAAAAGAATTCTGCAATAACTAGTAGTAATGATATTCAGCTTCAATATGACTCTTGAACTATATTAACCTACCTATCCCTAAAGCAAACTCATGGGCTAGATAATACCATCATCTTGTTATGATAAAAACTGAGACCTTAATACACTTTCCCAAGGACATAGAATAGGATATTAGTAAAGGTTGACCCATTTTAAATTGGCTTCAGTTGATGCAACAGGGCTATCTAAAATGGGCTATGTTGGAGACCCAAGGGTATAAATTCAACTTCCTGAATACTAGTTCTATATTCAGATCCCTAGTTTACAGTTCATAGCCCTCTAATCTGTCAATATGTGAAGAGATTATGTAAGCAATAGAATAGATTGGACAAAATAATTCAAATGAGATGAAAGCATTCATTTTGTCCCTCTTAAACATATCTTCTTGTACTAAAATACATGGGAGAGAAAACATCTCAGGAAAAAATGGAAACACTGGAAAATTACTCTCTTAAGTTATTCTGGGAGGCAAAGATCCTGAACATATAACCAGTAGCTTTCAATAAGATCATCAAAATTGTTTGTCTCTAATGAAAGTTCAAATTGGTAAAGTCATTTTTTTATCTGAAATTTTTTTAAATTTAATTGTTCAATGTATTTAATCAGTAAATGCCACTTCTGTGTTGGGAACATGAAGATACTAGAAACATTGAAGAGTGACAATGTGAGGCACTCCAACATTCACATTTCTTGCTTGTCCAAACTGAAAACACCTATTATTACTTCCCATGGATAAACGTGTTAAAATAAGGAAAATGTTATAGGGCAATTAGTTGGAACAAGAATATTTCCTGAAGGAAGCAATGTTTAAAGTATATTATATTTAAATTCACTAACAGTCATGAACTCAGTAATTCTGACTACATTTTTAAAGGATAGCATATTCTCAAAACTAAAGAAGATAAATCAGTAATTGATTCAGAAATTATAATAGTAACCCTTTCATTTGAAACCAGTAAATACTGTGTATCAGTTATATCTTCAGTTTTCATGAGAATAGTTCATCAGTGTGCATAATTCTAAATGGTTTCAATTCCAGTTTTTCTTTGCAGAAGTTATTAACATATCAGAAGCACAACTGGTAGTTTTTTTTTTTAAATAAACTTCTTACCTTTTGATATAATTTTAGGAGTTATCACCAGAGATGAAAACCTTCGTGGATCAGTATGGGCAGAGAGATGATGGAAAAATAGGAATTGTAGAGGTAAGGAACTTAGTATTTTTCTGATATATTTTTAAGAAATGAGTTTTATTTTGTACTTGAATCCAACTCAGACAGGATATGACAAGATCATATTTGATTTGATTTGATTTGGAGAGGCTTATTTTGCCTAAGTAAAATGTTATCTTCTATTCAAAATTATAAAATCAAAATGCTAAGAAAGAGACCTTAGAGTTTGCCTAATCCAGAGCCTAAATATAATACATTATAAAACCAAAATGTGGAAAGGTGAAATGGTTTTCCTTTGGTTATGTGCCTATTTGCTGGCATCGGTACAGTTAGAAGCCCAGGTCCCAGACACCTAGACAAGTACCTTTGCCATTACATTACCCTGCCTCACTTGGATAAAACACCAACCAACTACATGGTTCACTGATATTTCTTACTTTACAGTTTTCTGTGTATTTGTAATCACTATGACGATGGCAGAAAGCTGCATCCTGGTTCCTGAAATTCTATTTTAGATTGGCAGTTGACCTTAGTAAAAACAAAGAACTAAAGTTAATGAATATTTTATGATGTGTTATAGGAAAGGATTTCTTCTGAGTCTCTAAAAGATAAAATTGTGGGTGTCAAATCCTATCTTCTGATGAGGACTATTCCTATGGAGGACAAATTTTGTTTATGAGTCAAGGAAGCCAGACTTTGACTATGCATCAGCTCTTCAGCATTCTCAGATTTGTGCAAGAGCTGTTGTTTTCCTTACTCGTACTTTCTGAAGCTCTGGTGTCTCAGCTACTTGATCTCTGCAACCTATTAGAGAAAGTGAGTGGACCGCTTTGTCCAGAAAAATTAATAGGTGATATTTTAAAATATGCCAAATCAAAAGTATAATTATGTTATTATAATATTCTTAGTGTATTAGGTTGTGACGTAGTCTGGCCGTCAACAACATGTAGTCATAATTTACCTTTGATTCAGAGAATTAACTTGGCTTTCAATTAATTGATCTTACAGGACATCTGCCATTCAATGTGAAATGCTTATTTTTAAGCAGCTACCTACAAAAGGAGTTAAGAAAGGACATACTATTATTACCTTTGTAATTAAAACATTTCCCTGGAGTATACACTTTCCCCTTTGCCTTTGTATAACTCATTACAATATACAATATACAAGATAAATTAATGGTACTGGGACTTACAGATTGACACAGATGTAAACTCATCAAGATACAAAATCATTAAGGAAAAGAAAATAACCTTTAAAAGACCATAAATGAGATGAGGTAAATCTATTCAAAATGAATTGGAAAATCTAAAATCAGTGAAATTATAGATGTGGTTATTTCAAAGCTTGACATATTTTATAATATTTTATAATTCCAGTAGAGGAAGGACCATCATCTAATATTCAACATACTTCACCTTAAAGGACTCCAATGGTCTCAGCTATTTATTTTACTTAATTTCTTCAGTGAAAGCAAATTAAACAATAGTATAAAAAAAATCATGATCCAATTCACATGCATTTCACACTTTTAAAAGGACTCGATGAATCTGTTTTGAGTCCAGGTTTTACTATACATGGTAGAGTATTACCACTTAAAAATTACAGTTTGAAGCCGTATTTGAATGAGAGCCTGGGGGCCACTACTAGCAGATGCATTGTCCTAGAAGTTTGAGGAAAGAAATTTCTCTAGAAGTTTGAGATAATAAACTATTATAGAAAAGTTTTATGTGTGAGAAAAGATTGGTAATAGATGAGGATAAAGAAGGTAATGGAGGCTAAAATGAAGAATTGAGAAATTTTATAGTAATCACAGTAAGAAAATTTACATTAGTACGTTAGTATGACAATAAACAATTTCTAAAATGCATTCTCTCATTTGATCCTTGTGACAAAATAAAGGAAGCCTAACTTATAGTATAAGGACCTATTTTATAGCTGGAGAATCTGTGGCTTCAACAGAATTTGACCAAAGAAAAAATAAGAAATAAATGGTGAAACAGCCAGATTCCAGTCGTGTTCCTCTAAACTATTCTACTTTTTTAAAATAATAAATAATCTGTGCATCTTCTGCATTGAAAGAAAATAGTTCCAAGCTTCAGTTGGTTGATTACTTTGGGAAAGGCTTTATGTTTAGCTTGGTTGAACAGGATGCATGAAACATAGAGGAGTTTTCTAGGCAAAGCATTTGAAACATGATTTGGGCAAAGCTTACAGAACAGCTGAAGAAGACACAGTTTAAAGGGAGAAAAACTTTCGAATAAATTCTTATGTGTCTCACTTAACTAACTATCCCAGGACACAGAATTTTTTTTTTTTTTTAATTTATTTGACAGACAGAGATCCTAAGTAGGCAGAGAGGGAGGCAGAGAGAGAGAGGGGAAAGCAGGCTCCCACTGAAGAGAGAGCCCGATGTGGGGCTTGATCCCAGGACCCTGGGATCACGACCTTAGCTGAAGGCAGAGGCTTTAACCTAACACTGAGCCACCCAGGCGCCCCAGGACACAGAATTTTTTGCCTGATGGGACTCCTGGGGAAAACTAGCCAAAACTCCTCATTTTAAGGATGAAGAAACTGAAACCCAGAAAGCTTAAATGCTGTATCCACGGCCCCAGTGGCAGGGAGTGACAACAGGTGTATGCAAGCCTAGATCTGATCATGATTCCAGAATTCTATTCATTAATCTGAGTTATCAGCCACGCGCAAGAGGAGGCGTGGAATGGGGATTAGTTGGAGAGAAGAGCATTAGAATGCGAGAGCAGAAAGAATGATCACTGCAGGCGTTCATAGGCATGCTGATTAGGTCTAGAGTGGGTAAGTAGGAGTGATGAGAGTAAAGAGAGGTTCTGAAAATCATTGGAAAGAAGAAATTGAAAGTTAAAGATTATGAGTCATAAAGAAGGAGAGGAAGAGTGGGAATGCCCAAATTTATACCACATCCTGGCGTGTCCACTAGGAAGTTGAATAAAATAAAGTTCATCTTTTTTTTCCCCCACTTGCTAAGAAATCCTATATATAACATGGGACACAAATACACACACTCTAGCCAGCCATGATGGAATGGGAAACCCCATGCTTTCCAAAATTTACGATAATCTACCTAGTCACATCAAGATAATGTCGCTTTATTGCTCAAAGGGAAAAGAAGTTAGTTGTTCCTATAGATTTAATAGGCATACAGATGGGATCCTCAAAAATCGAATTAAGGCAAACCAAATGATATTCATGTGGTAGTCTGCTTTCCTATTGGAAATGAGCTAAAGTGATTTGACTTTAATTGAAATGTGTTGTTCAAAAGATCAGAAAATATATTGATTAATTTTCAGAGTTCTATCCTGAAATGGACTGACCTTGCAAACAACATGCTTTTGCTATCCAGAAATACGTAAAATGAAGGGTAGTATATAGATGTCGTTCTTCTGAACTTTTAAAATTTCATGTCTTTAGACTTTAAAATTCACACAAATACAGTTTATTTATAAAGAGATTGTTAATATGAATTCAAAACAGGAGCACTGAAATTTTGAGATACTTTAACAAACACCATGACAGTCAAAAAATGTTCTAAATTTATTCAGGCTAATAGCTTTATTGCGGGGAAGCCTGGTTAAAATAATTAGAAAGGAAGACTGAATGATTCAGCAGATAATATAAGTGCCAGAGATGAAATTTCTAGTAAGTACAGATATCTCCCTTAGTAGGATACCAACTCTAAGTTTTTCACCTAATCCCTTGGGCAACGTGTGGGAAACTACCATCCTCTTCAATTTTTTTTTTTTTTTTGTATTTGTCCAGGTCAGTGCATACACTGAAAAAAAAAAAAAAGATCTAAAAGCTATTTTAATCCTAAAACTGTAACATCTCTCCCAGGGAGGCAGACACTATTTTCCCTCTTTTCTTCCACAGTAGGATTTGAGCATGTAGGTTTAGCTATAGTGAATGTAATTTTTCATAGCAGACTACTTTTTCACCTCAGAATTTGGGGAAATGATGAACAGTAAAATCAGATTAAAAACTTCTCTCCAGATAAATAATTTTCAATGATTAGGGAAAGGTTTTTGATTGGAGATTTTAATGGAGCATGATGGTTAAAGACAAAGGCTTCAAAAGTCAAGAAAGTCAGATGGTCGGATTTTTCAAATCTGGTTCACACTAAATGATAGCAATTCATTTATCCTCTCTGCCTGTTTCTTTGTAAAGAGGGACGGTATATAAGTACCAACATCAAATGTGAGAAAGCAGATCAAACAAATACATCAATCTGGCACACTGTAGTAGTTGCTATCATTATTTTTTAAAAAACTGAACATCTACACCATTCTTCTGAAGACCAAGACTTAGAACAACTTCTTATATAATTTTTCATATTGAAATTATTAAACTCAACTGGCCTTAAATTTATGTAAGATTATTTGCTTTCCAAATTTCTTGGAATCACTTAATTGCCTAGGAGGAATACTGCTCTGGTTTCCAAATGAAAGAAGTGAATGCTCTGTTAATACGTGTTGACGGAGGTTAACATGCACCACCAATGTCTTTAAGGATTATGCTTCATGTGTGCTTTGACTTACGTAGCTTGGTCACTTATGTTTTTAGTAAAATTGCCCATTGTGTGTGCTCTCTTTGTAACTAATACTTGAAATTTATCACTACATCTCCTTTTTTGAAATCGTGGGAATAATGTTTGAAATTATCTGCTTCCCTATGAGGTTCTTACCCACAGTGACTATGAATCCCCAGTATCTAGCACAGTGCCTAGTAGGTTCTGAATCATAGCTATATGAGCTACAGCAAAGAATTTCAGCCTGCTCCAAGACATAAGAAGAGGGTTCTACATTATGCTTAGGAATAAAACAGAAGTGTAAAAACCCTGTGACATGTTCAGTTCCCTGGGAAGTGGATCTAAGTCGAAAATGAGCAATAAATAAATTTATTAGGAGGTGCTCTTAGAACCAATACCTGTTGAGGGGAAATAAAAAGAGCAGGACTGGCCAGAGGGAGACAGTGGTCCGTGATATAGTCTCGGACTATATAGTAGAGGCTTCGGTTGACCCTACAGCGGACTTGAAAGCTGCAACGGCTCCTCACAGAAGTCCCAAATTGAGTGACAGGGCTGTGCCTTTTTCTCTTCACGTGGATGAGTCATAGGACACAGTATCCTTGGGAAGGCAGCTCTCTTCAGCCTAGATAATCTCCCAAAGGCACCCCAGAGGCTCTCCCAAAGTAACACTCTCAGCACCTTTTAAAGAAACCTCTGGGTAGAGGATCACAATATCCACCCCAAATCTATCCACAATTCAGTAATAAGTTATTTGAATTATCTCCAAAGGAACTTTAGTTAGAGCTTATGCTAACCCTAGGCCATGCTCCATTGCCTTCATTCATAAATTCAGTAAGGTATTTACTGACATTTTTGCAGGTGCTGGGCAAAGAAAGAGTAATAAGACAGAGACCCTATCCTCAAGATGTGTGTAGTTTTTATGTATCTAGGAGAGACAGGCAACTTTTATTTCCCCACTCTCAGTGACAGGTACCAGTTCTCACACCTGAAGCTCTGAGGAATTCTGGTTACAATCATCTGCCTTCTAATTATTGCCTTGATATTCTTCCCTCTTTTTCCAAACCATAACGAAGTTTTGCGCGTTCATAAAAGAACAGTCAGGCAGCCCAAGGATTAAGAAATTACCAGCAACCTTGGATCAGACAATAGTGAATATTTCCATGGACAGCAGGGACTTAACAAATCTGAGAATAAAGCCACCTTACTTGACACCTTCAATAAAAGACCTCTCCTACTTTGTAGAAATGCTCTAAGACACTAGTGCTGGAGAGTTACTGCACCCAGCTCTGAAATTTGAACATTGATTCCCAGTGTATTGATGGAAGCGTCAACAGATGGACCAAAGGTGAAACACACCTTTAAAAAGATGATTTATGTTCACTATAGTTACATCCTATCCACACATATTCATAGTTTCTCTTTTAATGGTTAGCTTGTTTCATTATAATCTTTTACATGTTTGAGATGCTTTTCTAATGATTAAAATAGGATGGCTGTATATTCAGTTTAACATTACAGTTCAAACTAATAGATTCAAAATGTGCATGTAGATATAGTCTGTAATGTTTTAAAATAAATGAAACTGAGGAGGACCAAAATGACATGGGAAAAAAAATACACATTTTTACTATATATGCAGAACAATTTTACCATCTCTATATTTGACATTCTAGAGACCTCTAAATTTTATGCCAGTCATACGAACTCTAATTTTTGAGACAAAGATGGTTAAATTTTCCCTTATTTTACATTAGTAATTACTTACTAGTTCATTCTTTTATTTTTGTGTGTGTGTAATTTTTTTAAGAAAAGTTACATTTCAGGGCGCCTGAGTGGCTCAGTGGGTTAAAGCCTCTGCCTTCACCTCAGGTCATGATCCCAGGGTCCTGGGATCGAGCCCCGCATCGGGCTCTCTGCTCAGCAGTGAGCCTGCTCCTCCCCCCTTCTCTGCCTGCCTCTCTGCCTACTTGTGATCTCTGTCTGTCAAATAAATAAAATCGTAAAAAAAAAAAAAAAGAAAAGAAAGAAAAGTTACATTTCGTTGAAAATACAGCTATTAAAATTCAAGCAATATAGAAAATTGCAATGAAGATAGTAAAAACAAATACTACAGATCATGTTAAGTAGGTATTTTTAATGAAGTAAAATTATCAACCAATCCCTAGCATTTAGGTCAGGCATATAATGCATTGAGGACCACCCTAGGCATATAGGTGATTCAGACAAAGCATGGTCCCTGCCTTCCAGAAATGGATGGGCCAACAACAGCTTACAAAGTGGTATCTGACAAGTTACATACCGATAACTAAAAGAATTGGCATTAGCTATTTCCTATTTCCCAAATGAATGCTTATGTAAATGCACAACTATACTCGTGACCTTTGTTTCAAAATAAGAAAAGGTCTTCTGAGCAGTCATATTAACATTCTAATAAGATATATGGCTCCGTTCCTTAGTTTCACTTCCATATGTAATGTCTATAAGCTGAATGGATCTAATTTGAGGTATTAAAGACATAAAAACACATAAATTTGAAAAGATACATTTTATATTAAAAAGCTTTAATATACCTAAATGGATGAAATTTTTTTTAAAGGGACATGGGAGATAGATTTTCCTATAATTTGGTAGAAATTTTGGAACGGATACTGAACTTGAGGTTGATCCATACCAAAGGCGCTTAGTCTAAAGTCCAAGGATGAGGGTCCATGCCTGAACTTCAAGGAAATTAGGTGAAACATTGTATGTGTAGTTTCATTCTTTAATGGTGAAGATGTAGTGATTCTAAGAGTCTCAAAGTCATTTTGAACCCAGTACATTTAAGAGACATTGGTTTCTACTTCATAACTCCTTATTTTAGTGATGAAGGTACTAAGTTCCAGAAGTGGCTGAGGGAGTTGCTGGGGACCACAGCTAATTAGCAGCTGAGCCAGGAATAGAACCCATGCCTGCAGTGAGGCCATCAATCCAGCTCCCTCCCTCCTACACATAACAGATTACAGTCATCTTAAAATGGGATCTGGAGCCCTTTTTAAAAAAAAAAAAAAAAAAAAAAAAGAGGAGGAGGAGGAGGATTCTAAAGTTATAAAATGAGATCTAAGGAGACAGGTCAGAGGGTCATAAATAGGGTCTTAAACCCAAGCCCTGGATCTGAAGTGGACATCCTCTTAGCCTAAACCAACAATTTGAGAACTATTTCTTCCAATTACTGTTTCATTTTCACTCTTCATCGTGAATTGTCTTTTCCACCTCTCTTTCCACTGCCTTATAATAGTCTTCAGTTTATCCTTTAAAAAATATATATTTTATTTATTTATTTGGGGGGGGGGTGGCAGAGGGAAAGGAAGAGGGAGAAACGGACTCCCCACTGAACAGGGAACCTGACACTGATGTGATCCCAGAACTCTGGGATCATGACCTGAGCTGAAGGTAGACTTTTAACCAGCTGAGTCACCTCGGCGCCCCTGTCTTCAGTTTATCTTTCCTGCATCTCTTAGGCGTTCTCCTCAGATCTGGGGATGCATTTTTTTCCTTCTTTCCTTTACCCTCCATTCGCATTTTTCATACTTTCTTTGCTTCTCCGTGTCATGTATATCTCTACACATACCACATTCTGTGCACCCTGAGAAGAGCAGCAGTGCTCTGTGGCACGGAAGAGATGAAGGTTCAAGCCACCGGGATGAATCTACTTGGATGTCCAGCAGATAAGGAGTGGTTAGACCTGTGTTATCTGAGCTTTCTGAACACACCTGCTATAGCCACCTCACTGACCAGGCAGCCCCGTCACTCAGGGGCACCCACGCATTAGAAAAGACAATGCTTCTCTGGGGGAACAAAGTATTAGAAAGGGAAGGTCAGTCCTAACGTTTTTCCTCTCCTGGTTTTCTAGAATAAAACTTCAATATATTCAAGAAAACCAAGCAGGAAGTAATGATAAGGGTTGCTTCCCTTACAACTTTTTAAATCTTTTTCAGTTGGCTCATATATTACCCACAGAAGAGAACTTCCTGCTGCTCTTCCGATGCCAGCAGCTTAAGTCCTGTGAGGAATTCATGAAGGTAAAATAGAGCTCTGTCCATGAGTGAGGTCTTCAGAAAGTTACTTAGTGTAGGAAAATTGTTGTGTATTTTTTAATCTATTTGGTTTTCCTTATCCAAAATTACTTGCAGACATGGAGAAAATATGATACTGATCACAGTGGCTTCATAGAAACTGAGGAACTTAAGGTAAGCAAATAAAAACCTGTTTTTTCCTCTTGAACAGAATTATGAACTCTTTTTAAAAAAACTTCCCACAAAAGAAACTTACATTGAGCAATGGCACATTTTCACCCACTCTTCCACATCATTAATGAAGTACCAGATTAAAAAAGAGACATCAAGTACTTCTCCAAAATCTATTCAGGAATGCAAAAAAAAAAAAAAATAGCATTTTCTGTTATATAAACAAGTTGTTATACTAGATAGAACAATAATATTCTAAGCCAAATAAGATGCTCCTTTTCATTGAAATTTGGCATTTTATTTTATAAATTAAACGAATATAAACAGATTTCTCTCCCAAGAGAAAGACAAAGAAACAATTGTTGGACACCTACAATATGTATGCACATTATTTTATCTAATCTTCATGTGAGTTCGGAAATCACTACTACCTTCATGAGGAAAAAGATTAAGAGTTTAGTGATATAGTGAGGCCACACAGAAAGACGATGCTGGGTTGCAGTGTTTAAACCCAAACTCCTCTGCCTCCAGGTCCCCTACCCATTCCATAAGACCTCCTGCCTCTCAACAAGAACAACAACAAAGTTCTACTATAATCAAACTTCTGAAAAATTTTAACTTTGAAAATGAATTTGTCAGTTCATCTCTCCCAGATGTACAGAAGAGCTGGTGGGGGAGGAAAATATATGAAGGAGAAAACAAAGAGATCTAAAATCAAGTTATTGCATCTGCTTTTTTCTTCTTTTAAATGGGAATAATAATACCTTTCACTCCCATTTACTGTGAAGCTCTAGTGAAATTCTGTATATGAAAGATTTTGTGAAATACACATGGCACAATACATTGTATTACTCATTAACTCAATAATTTAGTAGCCTTTCAGAAGTATGGCAACATTCTTTCTGTCATTTCCTTAAACTGACCCCAAGATTTCTCAGTCCAGAGACCCTATTTTGTCAGTCTCAGGGATAGAGAGTAACTAAACAGGAGGCAAATTAATATACTTATGTGGCAGGTATAGTATTAGGTGCTTGAAATGTATTTTAAGATTTAATCCTCTCAGAAAACCTGCAAGACATGTATTATCATTTCCATTATACAGAGAAACAGAAATTTAGAGAGATTCGATTTTTCAAATTTACCTAGCTGCTCATGAAAGAATCTAGACTATCTGATAATGATTCTTGTCAAGTGTAGAAATAGGAATATCAAATTCAGTTTCCTTGTCATGGTTTAATATGGCTTGAGTCACAGACAATTTTAGAGATGGAACTAGGACATTTGCATCACTGTAAAATTGCTCTAACACAGTCAACAGCAGCCTCTTGGAAATATAAACATTTCTAATGTGAAAACAATATATTTTATACAGACTTGCAGCACAACAACCTAGAGCTCACGAGGTAACAGTTAAGCTATTGTGTCTTTATTCTATAGGACAAAAAAACCAAACTTTTAAAAATCATTTCAAGTTCATCATGAAAACCTTAGCTCATTTCTAATACTGACCTTCTTTGTTCTACATTTTATTCTCAGAAAGAGATTCTAAATAGAAGTCCTCCTCTCTGGGGAATTTTGAAGATAAGTTGGTATTCTTTTTTAATGGATCTTTCAAGAAAGCTAATTTTAAGATCCATAATAGAGTAAAACATCACTTGCTCTCAGACACGACTTTGAATCTCAGCGGCCCCAGGTTTCTCCCAGGCTATTTTTGTGACCACCATTTTAGTCTCTGATGAAGCTTTTTAACCCAATTAATCTCTGACAAAAGACTCATAAGGCTCAAAAATAAAATTCACCCCCAATACATAACTTTGAATTTTCCATGCTTCACTTTGGATTTGAAATGGAATGCTTGAAATGAAAATGCATTTAATCAAACCAAGAAAAAGGTCTCCTTCCTCAAAAAGAATAAAGTTAAACCAGCCCAGCAGAATTCGTACATTTGGGAAGAAGATAAACCACTGCAGAACCAAAGAAACCCAATCCTTCAATATATCCAAACACAGTATCTGCTTAGTTTTCCATAACTGCATTAATTCATTTTTGGAAAAAAATAAAGGAGTCACAAATGAACATCTCCAGACAAAATGAATATTATATGCCTAAGTGTTAACACTGTCATTTATGTGGTTTTTGGAAAACTTTTGATTTATTTCTGTTTAAAAAAACTTAACTCCCTCCTAAACTCCAACTGTCAAATTAATAATGATCTCTTTTCATCCTTCCCACAATAATCTCTATTTTAATATGATTCTCATACCCTTCAAGGATTAGAGAACATCATCTGTGGCCAACTGTCTTAGTCTGAACAGCCAGCTGAAGCTTTCTAACCAAGGTGTTTGGGACTGCATTCAGCCCAAAAGCTACGTGACTGGCCCTTCAGAGAAACAAGCTTCCTATAGTCTATAAACCTCACAGTTTGTGAGCACGAAAAATGCACTTCAGATGATAGGTAGCTCTCCAACTGGCTTGCTAATAATTTTCACTCCTGTTACAATGGCAGAGAGAGGGCCCTTGTGTTTCTTATAGGAAAGCCATATGAGCTTCTATGAAGATATCATTATGTAGAAATGCACCCATTGGGCTGGCTGGTATACAAGCTTGTACTCAGATTCCTACACAGTGTACAATCCAGATACACATTTAATTGAAGTCATAAAAGCAGTGCAACATAGACCACAACAGATCAGGTCTCAGTAAAAGGCAGATATCTTACCTGTCAGAGGCAGCATCGTGGCTGGAATGCCAAGTGAACCAAGTGGCATAATCTCCCTTCTGAGGTCCTCTCCTCACCCAGCTCTATCCTCCAAAGGAGGCTTTCTTTGCATTCTCGGGACATTCCATTTCAAGGCAGGCTGAAATGGAAATAGATTATAGGTTACTTATGACACTTACCTGAGTGTTCTTTTTCTTAACAGAACTTTCTAAAGGACCTGCTGGAAAAAGCAAACAAGACTGTCGATGATACAAAACTAGCTGAATATACAGACCTAATGGTAAGACTGATCTTGGAGAGACAGTAGCCAAGAACCTATGAAATATTACAGTGTTCTTGTTAATTCTCAAGGCTGTGGAGGATGAGATAAATAAACCATGTGGGCATTACATACATTTAGGTATCATTTCACTTGAAAAGTAAGACCAAGTGAGTGCTGTCATCATTGGTTTAAGGCTCAACACATGAGCATTTCCTTTCTTGTGGAGGTAATTTATATCTATCAAAAGATCATTTTTCTTACAAAGCCAGTGTTATAATTTATACACATGTAAGTTATATTGTAGATACATAAATTAGATAACTAAAAACATTTTTTGAAGGTTCTGAATTTGTTTTTATCATGACTCACAAAATCATTAATTTTGTAAGAGTTTAAACAGAACTTACAACTACTTTATTGAGTGACTAAAAATAAAAAAAAATGGGCATTTTAGAATACTGTCTTGGTGCTTGCATGAGGAGTTCCAAATGTACCCTGAGCCTGATGCTATGATAAATAGTGTAACCAAGATATCTTATAGAATGTTGATAATGAGCTAAGGAAACTGCTTTACACATAGACCCTTAATGTTTTAGGAATGAACAAATTTATGAAGTTCTAGATAGAATAATCCAATACCCATGAGGTTCATCAATTTCAAGTAGGTAGTTTCCTCATTTGACACATAGCATTAGAACTATGAAGAAAAGTCTTTGCCAAACTGATTCAGCTATGGGTCAATATTTTGGCAACATTATAATTTTTGAAATCCAGGCAAAATTTTTTAAATTGTCCAAATCAGTACATATATTTATACATGCTTTAAGTACTGTAAAGGTACAGTGAATTCTTACCTTACAGATTTACATAAATACCCCACAATAGTGCATATTATAAAAATTATGTTCTATTAGTTTGATAAAGGAATTAGGCTTTTTAGTTACCCTTGGAAGTCATCTTATACAAGGCTTGATTATAAACCTCAGTTATGAGGCTTACTTTCAAACTGTGAGCCTACTTTTATGCAGAGGGGGAAAAAAAAACACTAAAACTTTACTATTGTCTTATTTGCTATAGAATATTATAAAGCGGGACTAATCTTTAATTTCAAAATTGAAAATTTTTCATTGCAAGAAAGCATCTTCTTTAATCCATAGCACTAGCATACAAATATGTCACAGTGGGCACATCTAAGCTCTGAATAGTTTATGGGAAATGGACAATAACCTACATTTATCAATTTTCTGTTTTGTGCCAGCCTTATGGGATGTCTATTTAAAGTAAGAACTCCTTTCAGGTAGAAATTTGAAGCAGTCTTTTAAAAACTACTCAGATGGGAGTTTTCCCCCTGTTGGACTGGCCTGGCATATCTGATTCAATGTCATAAACCAGTTCAAATCTGAGAGGCAAATTAATCAAGTACTAATTAAGATTTAAATATATATGTAGGGAAATAGTCCCCTATGGACACTAAATTGTGTGCTCAGGTGTCCAGTGTCTTGGTAGACAGTTTGGTGATATCAGAACTTATGGTCAACAATTTATAAAATGTGTCAGTATCAGACTCTGAAAAAATCTGCCTCCTACAAAGCATTCTTAGAACATTTCAAAACAGACACTGTTCTTTTTCTCCTTAAAGAGACTTCACTAAACCTATAACCATTATGACCTGATCACATTTTTTGAAAACACAAAAATAATGTTGCTTTTTCACATATGTAGCATGCAAACTTTATATATTTTAATATATCTCATCTATAGGCCCTCCATGTACAACAATAGTTGCTACTTTCTAAAAACATTCATGCTTCCTGAATAAGAGTATGAGTGTATTTATATCTGGATGGGTCTTGGTGTATGATGTGAATCTAAGTATGGTGAGGAGGTATCTACTATCCATGGAAAATAATTGAAAATTAGTCAAAAATTCTGTTCTCTTAAGAATTTATTCATACTATCTGCCTATTGCTTCTCTTTGTGATTTATGCTATAAAAGAGGGAGACCAATATTTATTTTCATATTATTGTTTGGAAAATTTTAGAATATACTTTACACTGCCAGACACCAACTCTCCCACATCTTGACACATACACATAGTTGAAAGAAAAATAAATTACTGTATTGTGTAATTTAGCTAAGATCTTTATTACCTTGACTATTCTATATTATCCTGATAAACTTTGGCAATTGACCCAACTTATAGAACTGAAAATTTGCACTAGAAGTTTAATAAAAGCTAGTTTCTAGAATTTTACAGTCTATATGAGTAATTGATAACTCCAAATACTTTACTTTGAATTTTCTTCTCCTTCCTACAATAAATCATTCTTCAGTGGTTACAATAATAACCTTCTGTCTTTCAGCTGAAATTATTTGATTCAAATAATGATGGGAAGCTGGAATTAACTGAGATGGCCAGGTGAGTTTAAGTACACAGGTGGGGCACCTGGGTGGCTCAGTGGGTTAAGCCCCTGCCTTCAGCTCGGGTCGTGGTCTCAGGGTCCTGGGATTGAGCCCCACATCGGGCTCTCTGCTCGGCGGGGAGCCTGCTTCCTCCCTCTCACTCTGCCTGCCTCTCTGCCTACTTGTGATCTCTCTCTGTCAAATAAAATATTTTTTAAAAAGAAAAAAAAAGTATACAGGTATTGTAATAAATTGATCCTTACCCAAAAAATCTAATCTATTATTATTTCTCTCTCAAAAGGTTACTACCTGTACAGGAGAATTTTCTTCTTAAATTTCAGGTATTTCTCTTTTCCCTACCATAAACAATATTTTCCTTGAAAAGTTAGACTGTGGGAGATTTGCCAAGGGAAACACAATGAAATAGGATAGTAACACTTTAACCTTTGCTCTCTTCTCTATCATCCAGGGAGTCAAAATGTGTGGGAAAGAGTTCAATAAAGCTTTTGAGTTATATGATCAGGTAAAAGTTCTTTCTTATCTATAATTTGGTTATTCAGAAGAATTTGGAAAATTCTCACAGGGAAGAAACCCTAAAACTCACGGTCCATATTACAAAAAACATGAGCTATTAAACTTAATCAGCCAATTTACTCTTGTCATCTTATCTTGTCATTTGGTATTCCCAATTAGATGATTTTGGATTCAAGGCCCATGCTACAATTGATCTATTTTGAGGCTTTGAATAAGATACCAAACTCCTCTAACCCTCGGTTTCCTCATTTGTAAACAGGAGATCATACCCACTTTCCAGGGTGGGAGGAGGATTAAGTTAGTTGAAAATATCCAGGAGAATCCTCCCCGTATAATAGATGGTAACATCATGTATATGAGGAAAGGCTGTTTGTGATGTCAGTAGTTACCATCTTTTATTTTTTCCTAATTTCCCTACTCCTGGATCAGATCACTCCTCTGTGGGCTCTGATACAGCTCTGCCACTACCTGGTGTGACATCAGCCTAGTCACACAGCTTCCCCAGGCCTCAGGGTCTGTATTCACGTGAACATACTTAACGACAACCTAATTACTTCAACAGGAAGGGATACTGTTAACATAAAGTGAGACGTTATATGTAAAAGTACTTCAAAAAGTTCAAAGTGTTTTTTAAATGTAAGGTGTTGCATGAGAAGCAATTCACATATATTTTGGACCTTTGGAGCAATTAAGAATTTGGAGGGTCTGACATTAAGATGTTGGAATATCTGCCAAGTATGCAGTAGGGAGACTTTGTGAAGAATCAGTTACTTCCGTTTTCTTACACCCCCTGCTATTGTGCAGTGGGTTGTAAACTGGTTTATTTCTGCTCCCTCAGGATGGCAATGGATACATAGATGAAAACGAATTGGATGCTTTACTGAAAGATCTGTGTGAGAAGAATAAACAGGTAATCTAGTTACCATGCCACTCACTTTTTAAGCAGACTATAAGGATCCATCTAGAAGCACCACACATCCGTTTTTGGAAATCTACTTTAAAGATTTATAGAGCAGCAGAAGTAGAATTCAATTCTTAACCTGATTTGGTACTGGCCTAAAACTGTGTAACTGTGATAAATAGATTTTTAAACAACCTTGAGATTATTCATATTTGTGGAAGAATTTAATCTACCTCTTAATGGATTGATGTAACAAGAAGTTGTCATCCTACATTTTATCACTTGACAGTGGTTAATTAACTTCCATATTTAGCTGGATAACAATGCTATCTATATTCTATACAGGATCTGGATATTAATAATATTCCAACATACAAGAAAAGCATAATGGCTTTATCAGATGGGGGGAAGCTGTACCGAACGGATCTTGCTCTCATTCTCTCTGCTGGAGACAACTAGAGTTGGTGACCATGACCATTTACTAGCGATACATTGTATCTAACAATAACTGTGCACTATAAGGGAGTAGGCTGTATTTTCTTTTGTATCTGTAAATTTAACTGCATTTAGATGATTACCCAGGATGTGTGGCACATTCTTTTCAGTTT
Organism: Lontra canadensis; assembly: GCF_010015895.1. NCBI lineage: Eukaryota > Metazoa > Chordata > Mammalia > Carnivora > Mustelidae > Lontra > Lontra canadensis. Next base: position 1,575,860 of record NW_022631031.1, read on the forward strand.
GTTTCTACACTGTTTGTAATGTACAGTTTTTGTAACTACATGACTGAAAAAGGAGAAAGTCTCGGCTTAAGCCAGTCAATAGACCCAACTGAAAAAAAAAAAATAACTGAACATATTCTTGCTTTCATAAATATAGTTGGACAAGATTTCCCTGAAAATTCCACTAGGATTAATCTCTAAAATTCTAGTCTCTGATGTGTAAATGCACATTTGTAACTAATTAGTTACCATTTCAGACAATCACAGGTCTGTCCCACAAAATAGTCTTAAGCTGTATTTCCAGTTATTAGGAAGAATGTGCTTTCGCATCTAAAATACCAAAATATCAATCAATAGTTAGTTATTCGTGGCTCTATGAGGTTAACAGTCTCACTAGACAAGACTTAGTTAATTAATCAACAACACGTCTACTGCTTGAATCCATACCAAGCTATTGGTTCAAGTTAATCTGATAACAAGGAAAGATAGCACAGATGACACAAATCTGTCTGATTCTACATCTGTATTTCCAGGAAGCCTACTGTCAGAGAGTATGACCTTAATCCATTTTCTAAACTGTTTTCACGTGTTGCAGATTATAATTATTCTAGTCAACTGCTGTTTCTATGTCATATTGTGTGATCTCTGATTAAATTATATATGCCTAGTATCCTGGTGTCTACTTTGCATACTTCCTGGATTTTCTTCCTATGTAGGACTGTCCATTTCCACCAAGGGTATCTGCTGCCTCTGAAAATATTTTTTTCTAGCTATAACAACTCTATTTTTTACTACATAATTAAATTTTAATGTAAAATTCATAGCACCCTGATTGTTGAATGTTATATCATCAATAATTTTGTGTATTCTGTGAATTCTATATATTTCGTATTGCGATCACCATTCAAGATAGCTCTATTTCTATCCGCAAATAGTTTCAAATGAGTTAAAAATAACATCTGAGGAGAAATACTAATGTAATCATTTAACCTATTTAGCAAGGGAGATTCTATGGTCTTTTGACCTACATCCAAGTCAGTTTCATAGATCTCTAGCTAGAACATCCTGTTACTGGTTACACTTGACATGTAATGGGTGGTAATTTGACACTTTGATTGTGAAGCAAAGAGCTAAGAGACATGTGTCTGTATGAAATTTATAAAGTTACCGCCAAAGAGTTAATGGCTGTGGGTCAGTTTCAATGTCCCCAACTCTATAAATTCAGCGCTACTTTTCTCAATTCATAGAAATCACAAACAAAATAAAAGTGAAGTATCTCTTTCCCCCAAGGATGAACAGAAAAGAAACTTGCCAAAAAATAAAATTTAACAAATGATGTGTTAGATTGGCTTTGCTTCTAGTGTGTACATGGAAGCACTGACTTTAGGTTGAATTTAACAACTAAGAATAAATAAAGAGGAAAATAATTTTAATCTCTTGTATTTTTGTTTCTACCTCAAAAAAGTCAGTTGACATGTAATTGGTAATCAATCCAGGTGAAAATGTAGGATGCTCAAGTTATTATGGCCTAAGAAATCGAAATAAATGTCAGTCTGCCTGATTCAGTGGATTACTGGATGCCTTAACGGAGCCTCTGACATCAAGATTTACAAAGAAATCTCAAAAAAAATCCAAGTATTTGGGAGTCCTTTGCCCAACTGACATGATCAAATAGTTCTTGGTGAAAGAGTTCCTTGACAGAAATAGGAGGGATATACAGATTTCCTACAGTCATCTGTTCATTACAGATGAAATGGCTATTCATTATGAAGTGTACACCAAAATAAAGAGCAGGTACACCAAAATAAGTAGCACCGAGAAAGAAAGAAAAACAACAGCCACAGGAAGTCTGATAGGAGTATAATCTGGGGGGACTTCCTAGAAAGCTAATAACAACAATAATAATAGTCATGAATCCAGCCCCCAGCCTGTTATGGTAAACTTTAACACCTGAGCACTGTCAGGGAAAGAAATTCTTATAACTCAGCTAAATCAGTCACCTTTACCTATAAGTGACAGGCCTGCCTCCTGGAGCAGAAAACAGAAAAGTGGAAAACGACTCTGACAGAACAAATGTAAGATAGCTCATACGCACCTATCTCTTATCACAGACAAAATTCATTCCAGGTGTTTTATCAATCCAAATGCAAAAGGTACACAGACAACAACCTATTAGGATATCTCCCACTCCTCATGCATAGGAGGTTTCCTTAACAACCAATAATGAAAAAAACAGATTGAAAAATTGGATTCCTTAACAACTAATTTTGAAAAAAACAGATTGGAAAAACTTAAGAACTGTACTCCCAAAAAAGTCACTACTAAGAAAGTGAAAAATCAAACATGAGAGTCTGAGAAGATATTTGGGTTGGCTCAAAATCTTGGGAGTTTTCCAGGTGAAATCTGAAATTTTTCACCATAGCTAGAGGGCAATGAGAGACTGAAGAAGCAGGCCACTCCAAATTACAGGTACCAGATTAATAAGGAAACTTACTTAGGAGGTTGGTCCTGGGCAGCCCCACAACCAGTAAATGCCCATACCATCCACCCAAATCTTAAAGCTTATACAGATGCCTTAACCAGCTTCAGTCATGTAGTATGTGGTCCAGGTGGTTTCAACAAGGCATTGCAGTCTCCAGGCTGCATCCTTGAAAACCGCTCCAGCCTGAAACTGAGGACACGTGGAACCAATATTCCAAGGACGCGGGATGTGTGAGAAACCTCTGATTGCAGGTACAGCTCTTGGGTCAACCAGTGGTCATGTCCTCTTGATGACCTCCCGCATCAATTTGTAACACATAATTGACAAAGGTACATATCCAGAAATATATAAACATTACTCTAAAAATAAATCTTAAAAAGCACAACCCTAAAGATATGTGAGAAATTTAAACAGACATTTTACAAATTAAAAAAAAAGACCTCTAAGTAGCTAAAATAAATAAAAGCAATCAACTTTATTAGTACTCAGGAGAAATACAAATTAAAACAAATGGGATACTGCTATGCACTCATCAGAAAAGTTCAAGAGATTTTGAATGCTAAGTATTGGTGAGGTTGTAGCACAGTGGAAATTCTTACTGCTGGGTAGAAAGTTAAATCGAGATAATTCTGGAAAGGTCTTTGGCAGTATCTACCAAATTTGAATATATACAGACACCTTATAACCCAGCAATTTCACTTTTAGGTTTTAACAACCCAACAGAGAAAGGTCTGTATAGTCACCAAAAGAAAAGAAGGTTTACAGTTGCATCTAGCATCATATTTGGCATAGCTGCAAACTAGAAACCCAAATGTCCTCCAAGAGCCAAACTAATATATAAACTGTTGAATATTCATGCAATGGAATGTTATATAGCAAGGAGAATACATCAACAATTGTCACACAGGTAAAAACCAGAAACGGAAGAATACTAAGTGTGTGATTCTACATAGATAAACAAAAGTAGCTTAGCTCTTTTGTTAGAAGTCAAGATAGTGACTAGTTTCATAAAAGGGAAGTCGGGCTTCTGGATTCCTGGTGATGTTTTGTTTTTTACCCAGGTAGTGGTTACACAAGTATATCCATTTTGTGATAATTCATGATTTGTGTGCATTAAGAAATCCTACATCAAATAAAAGGTTTAAAAAAACAATGGTGTGTGAGCAGGAATTTAGGGAGGCCTCTTTGAAGAAGCCAGCCCCCCAAAATCAGGAAAAGCACATTCCTAGGACAAATAAGCACCTAGTGCAAAGGGTTCTAGGTCAAACAACCCCAAGGAATGGAAAGAAAGCTGCTGCAGCAGAGCGTGGGTTCAGGGGAGAGTGTGTTTTGAGGCAGAGCAGGCAGCTCCTCCACTGCCAAGGTAAATTGAGATTTTATAATTAAGGGCCATTTATTCTGTCTTCAAACATAAGGATTATTTTACCTCACAGTCAAGAAATTTAAGATGTCAGAAGAAATTCAAATTAAAGAGATTGAAGTTGAGAATGAAGTTAGGAAAGCCTAATAGTTTTATGTCCAATAAACAAAATAACAAAATTGATCAAGAACAAAAGAAAATAAGCTTTTCCCCTCAAAAGCCTTTGCAAGAGAACTATATCTCATCGACACCCTGTTACTGCCTCTTGGCTTTAAATTATGATCCCAACAAATAGTCAAATTGGGAAGGAAATGACCTTGACTGAGTGACCTAAGGCAAGTTCATAACTTCCCTGAACTCTCAGTGTCCTCGATTATAAAATGAAGGGGTTAAGACATATCTTCTAAGATTTCCCAGCTCCAAAATTCCATTATTCAAAGTCACTTAAATTCTTGCTGCTTTAGTTTTTGCCACAAGAACAATGTAACAACAGCTGTTACTCCATACTTGAAACATTTCCTGGAGGGGTTTCATATATGGATTGTAAGGTTGGTGATATTGCTACCAATAGCCCTCCCTTTAACTTACTGAATATTAACTTTTCCAGTATTGGAAGCAAGACCCTTCAAAATGGCACTAAATGGAATGGCAAAGTGATAATTCTTAAGGTGAATCACTGATATGGTTACAGCCCCAAGGTGGTAGGTCATTATATATAGTAACTATTCATCAATAATGTCTCTTTCAGACTTCCTAAAAATTTCAATTAATTGATATTCCCATAATTTCTCTTTTCTGGCCTTCTCTTCCATGTTTACAATCTTTTCTTCCTCATTCAACATTGGTAATAGACTATAATAATGATGGGGCCCCTCAGTAGCTCAGTTGGTTGGGAGACAGCCTTTGGCTCAGGTCATGATCCTGGAGTCCCAGGATCGAGTCCCTGCTTGATCCCCTGCTCAATTGGGCTCCCTGCTCAGCAGGGAGTCTGCTTCTCACTCTGACCCTCCACTTCTCATGCTTTCTCTCTCTCTCTCTCTCAAATAAATAAATAAAATCTTAAAAACAAAAACAATGAGGAGGCACCTGGTTCGTGCAGTTGGTTAAGCATTCCACTGTTGGTTTCAGCTCAGGTCCTGATCACAGGGCCCTAGGATCTAGTCCTGCATCCACCTCCATGCTCAGCACAGAAGTCTGCTAAAGTTTCTCTCTCTCTCTCTCTCTCTCTCTCTCTCCCTCCCTCTCTCTCTGCCCCTCACCCTTGCACTCTCTCTCTTAAATAAATAAAGCTTTAAATATATATATACATATACATATATATGCACAAAATTATATATTATCATATATAATATGTATTATCTATATTATATATAAAAAATAATGATGCAAACTCTAATAATAGAAGAAAAATGTGTTTAAAAACTTAGACAAATTTTTTTACAAAACCCAATTAAGACACCAATAGGTACAAAAGGCAAACAGGAAGTTCACAAGTATAGAAAAGTATTCTAGAGCCCCAGTAAATAAACACATGCTTGAAGAGAAGCTATCATTTTTTACTTATGAAATTAGTGAATAGTTTGAAAATGAGAATACTCCATGCTGGTAGCTATTTGTTGAAACTGACACAATCACACACAGCTTAGGGTGTTCTAAACCCATATAAATCTTAGGAATAACAATTTGAAACTGTGTTTCAGGGGTCTTTAAAAGCTTCATAAACTTTGATTAATAATATTACTTCCAGAAATCTGTCACAAGGAAAAAATTCCAAATTCTAAAAGGTTTCACACCCAAAGATGTTCATCACAGTTTTTTAATATATTATACTGAAAATAAAAACCTAATTCTGAGAATAATTAAGTATGATACATGTAAACCATGAAATACAAAAAAACATATTGATGAAAAACACAGTATCTGACTTGTCATACAATCTAAACTGTTAAAAAAGAGGAAAGTTGAAAAAACACTGGGAAAAATATAAAGTTATAAAAAATGTAAACATTGAATATTAATTGAACCAAAATTAAGGATATGGTTTTATGGGTAGATTTAGTAGAGGGAAAGAGTATATTCTGGGGAAAAAAAAAAACAGAAATGAACTCAAAAAAGCTGAAAAGCCTACTATATGGAAAGTGAGCTCGGAGAATTAAGGTGATGCTCTTTCTGTGCAAATTATATAAACAAATTACCTTCATAAAGTATAAAATTAAATAAAAAAGCCAAAGACTGAAAATAAATATACCAAAGTATTAACAGAAACATCTTTAGGAAGTTAGTCTTAAATGTTTTCTATTCAATTCTCAAGTTTTCTATAATAACCAAGTCTTAAAGTGAAGGGATAGAATGACAGAAAGGCCCACCTTTCATTTGTGCATTTTACATTTTACAGTGTTTTCACTTTTTCACCTCCCTTATTCCTCATGAGAACCCCAGGAAGCAGATATTAAAATCCTGAATTTTATAAGGAGGAAAATAAAAAGCAATGAAACTTATACAAGCGCATTTATATACTTACTGGCATCTTTTTTTCCCCTACACTATAAGAGGTATTAATAATTTGAAAAAGAAGATGTAGGCAGACAAGAAGAAAATGAGGGTTAGCATTAAGGATAAAATGCAAAATGTGCCTGCACTGTGAGAGTGTGAAGAAAAGCTCAGTATGATTGAGAATGTCAAGGCCACTTATTCCAAATCTACAATGTTACCCATTTATGTACACAATTTAATATAAATTGTGTACACAATTAACTGTGAATTGTGGTAAGTGTTTCCATGTGGGACTTAGAGCATATATATTCAAACAGGAAAACTAGATTCCTTGACCGATCTATTCAGAGGAGCTAAGATGGAAGTTAGTTCCTTCTCTTGGTAATTTGAGCAATGGAGACAGTTTATAGAGATCATGTTTACGAGTAATTCCTTTGAAAACAAAATAGACTTTTTTAAATATAAGCTCAAAATAACAGCTATATACATTTGAGACTGTGGGTTTATTATTTGATTCTCAGGATGACAAATTAGTCAAACCACTTATGAAATGAAATGTAATGACACACAAAAATATTTTATAAGCTTGTTCATAGTTTCTACCTAGAGAAATCTAGTCATCTTTTAAAGCTGAGATGGAATGCTATCTCCTAGGTGTCATTTTCTCTGCATTTTGGAGACAGAATGAATTACTTCCTCCTCCATACTTTTACACTGCTGGAATAATATTTATCACATTGCATCCACAAATAATTATTTATAGGTCTCTCTACCCTTCTAGATAATGTTTCAAGAAGGCAAAGTCTGTAGATGGTTCATGTTGTATCCTCAGTACCAAATAAAATGGCAGACTATAAGATAGGTCCTGGAAAAAGTTTGTTTGAATTAATATTGAGCTATCTAAAGAAGATAATTCACAAGTCCAGTGAAAAGGAAATCTAATGGAAAGGCAGAGTCCAATAAATCAGAGTCCATTAAATTTACTGTATACCATCACTTTCTTTTCTTAAGGCCCCATCATCACAGGCATGGTTCAATGCATAACTCAAATGCTACTTCAACCATTAAGATTCTCCTGATTTTTTCAGGCTATAATATCTGTTTCTTTCACTGCACTTCCAAGCATTTTACCTCTACCATAGCCTTCTCTTACTTGCCTTTTTTTTAATTATTAAAAAAAATTCTGAAGGGAAAATATCCCATCTTACATATCTGTTAATGTACAATATCTACCTACCACTGGCCTGGCACAGATATACATTCAGTCCTGATTTGTTGATTAACAATTTATTAGACTTGAAAATAATTCAAAATATCATAAACTATAGCATTTCCCTCATAACCGAGATGAAGGCAAGAGTGGTCTTAGGAGCCTTTTGTCTTCCTGATGAGTCCTTCTATTGTATCCCACTCCTCGTTGGTAACCTAACACAAACAGAAAAAGGCAATTTTATGTGGTTCTTTCATATTTTTAAAGCTTGTTATCTTAGCTGCTAATATATTATATTCACAAAATGGCATTACCTTTCTCAGACTGTTGAATTCCCCTGAAATAAATACTTCCTCTCCACCATCAAATCTAATGACCTGAAAAAAAAAATAACAAAAACTCTGAAACTAACTCCTTTTGAAAGTTTCTGAGTTAGCCATTTTCCCTTCTTAACTGGATGTAACATCTCCTTGGCGCTTTCAATCAAAACCCAAAGTTTGAAGACAAAAGTCATGATTAAACCCAATCTGATTTACTAATTTTAGAGCCTCTTTCCCCCATCTCAACAATTTCAAATTCTACCCAATATTAAAGATCACCTTAAAGGCATGTCTGCCAGAGTAATTGGCATTTAATAAAATTAATTTATCAAAGTACAAACTCTATAGGCTAAACATCTATTATTTTATATTATAGAATATATTATAGAATAATATTATAAACATCTAATATTTTAATATTATTTACAGCTAAATAAATATTTTCTTTTTAACTTAATTTTATTTTTTCAGTGTTCCAAGATTCACTGTTTTTAAGTCATATTTATATTCAATATTGTCAGGAATGGTTCCACAATAAGCCTTCCCACCCCAAATCCACCACCCCAAAAAGTCAAGAGAAAACAATGCTTACTGCCCCATTAATCCAAGAAGCATAATCACTGCAAAGGTAAGCAGCAAGATTTGCAAGTTCTTCCACAGTTCCTAGCCGACCACAAGGAATTCTAGCAATCATTTCCTTCTCAAATGTTCCCATTGGGTCAAGACGACTAAAGGCACCCTTAGAAAGTGAGAAAATAGGTTGCATTAAAAAGAATTTAAGAAACTAGTTTGCACAAAATGGAATATTACTATGGCAGCCTGTTTATACCTCAGGCCTTGTAAACAACAAAGACTTTTGTCAAATTCTTCCAAAGTCACTTCAGCTCAAAACAGGTCATTTTATCTAATACTGACCTAAAAAAATCAGCAGAAAATATAATCTTTTTACCCCCATCTATAAAGTGAGGAGAAAAACTGTTGTAAGCATCAAATGAGAAAATGTATATGAAAGTACTCTGAAATCTGTACAAGCTTAGTGTGGCGGATGCCATGGTACTACGTTTGATTGAATAATCACAGAAGAGTGACTCAAGTGGGAAACCTTTAAAAGGAAATTCCTTTTCTTCTTTCTTCTCAAAATAACTGGAAAGGAAGAAAACAAGTATGTAGGAATATTAAACTGAAGTAGCTCCTAGAGGAAAAAAAACCCCTGTAACTAAATTTGCCAACCAATGTCTGCCTTCTACTAATGATGCAAAGGTGCAGACCAGGATGAAGTATGCATGGGCACTGATTTTTTTAAAAAGAAGAAGACTGAATTTCTCTGTATCAGTGCCTGGAAGTCTAGGTGACAGTTTTCTTCAATAAAACTGGTGACAGAGCAAGGTTGCTCTCAGGAGGCTCCTTGTGAGCCCTCTAGCCCTTTTGCCATCCCTGGGCAGGTATAACCCAGCAGAGACAAAGGGCAGCAACAGGTCCCAATTCTGGCTCTGTAGGGATTGCTGTGGAGTTTCTATACTTTGTTTTCTTTTCATCTCTTTAAAGCTACACACTTGTTCCTTGTGTACAACTGATACTTCTACTGCTACACTGTAAACTCCTTGATGGCAAATACTCTGTCACAAATGTTTGGTATCTTGCTCAGTACCTTTGCACATAGTAGTCACTAAAATATATTTCAAATAAATAAATAAAATGCAGGTGACCTTTCCTAAGGATTGAGGTCCTTAAAAGAAGCTTCTGTGACTCCAGGTTTCTCTTCAAAGAGTGTTCAGCACAGGGCTGTCCAGAATTATGTGTTTTAATGTATGCTTTTGAGTTATTTTTCCATTAATTATATTAGATGCTTTATTACTAGAGTGTCAAACATGATAATCAAGTTTCATCCACTCAACTAGTTCTTCTTTCTATTTTCTGCCCTTTGAATAACTAAATAAACTATGCAGCCATGTCCATATTGACATTTAGTACCCAGAACTACCTAAAATCCAAAATGCTCCTTAGCACTGTTCTCTAATGTATTTATACAATCAGAACAAGCTATCATACTTCACGTAGGCCTTTGGAGCTACAGGTCAGTTGGGATTGTAACTTCTTGCTTTACACAGAAACAAAGAGTGAGAGTGAAGTTATCTGGGGCAATGTGAGAGAACACAGAACCTGTGGGCCTTCTGGCCGTAACCGCATTAGTGGTCATTGTGAGTCGCAATGAGTATCTGTAAGCACTTTTTATTATAGGAGAAATGCCTGCCATCAGAAAGATTTGTAATCAGAGAGACATGGGAGTTATATGACATACATAATGGAGTGTTTACAAATGAAAGGCACAGAAATGAGTCAAAGAAAATGCTACCTATAGAAAGACCAAGCCTCTACGATAACTTTCCAGAACATCTCTTAAAATAAAAATATACTTACATTTCCATGAACTAAAAAAGAGATGTCAATCAAAGTTAAGAGTCATAAAATATGGTGAGGATTAAGAAATATAGGTTAATATCAGATTACTGAAGCAAATCAGACGAAATAGCAAAATGGATGGCACAAAAGATCCCAGATTAAGATGTTGAAATAGTTCTTGTCAAGAAGTTACACAGCTGTTGTATTCCTGCGCACCTCCTCATTTATACTGGATAATGGCAAACCCCTCTTCCCTACCACCAGGGCTCCAAAGTCAGGCATCTCTGACAAGTCCTGCACACAACAGTCAGAATATTCCTATCAACGTTTCGTTCCTTAATCATACAGGAGAGAATAGGCAAACTAAAACTTACTTTTGTTTTTATAGGCCCTGGTTGAATCACATTAAATCGCAGTCCATATTTACCCCATTCAGCTGCAAGAGACCTAAAAATTAAAAATATTTTAATATTCTAAAATATTATACTATATATTAAAAATAATAATCCAGACTCACTGCATGGTTTACTATATGCCAGAGACCACAACCCCAACAAGTAGGTACTATTATCATTCCTCATGTTACAGACAAGGAAACTGAGGCACAGAGAGATTAAATCACTTGCTCTGAGTCATATTGCTAGTGAAAACCTCAAGTGGTCTACCTCCAGGTTTGTGCCTTTAATCACTCCACTATAATATCTACCATTTGCATTTTAGTGTTCTTAATCACAATGCTGTACTACCTACTCCTTATATTTAGAACTAAGTACAATATCAAAATATATTATTAGAGTAAGTATCATAATTCAGCATAAAGAGGTGAGAGAATCATGACCCTCCACCACACTTTCTGGAGTTCAGTGCAACATGTACTACCTATATATAGTACATTGAATTATAATGTTTGCAACATCATGAGTACTTTTAAGGAAGAGATGGATTACATAGTTATAAAATATTAACCACATCCATGTTTAATGAGGCTTTAATACAATTGCTGCACTGCACTCAAAGGGAAATAGGAATCTAACAAAATCTTACTAAATGTCATGAAGCAAAACATAATAATAGCAAACATGGAAACTTGAAGTAATCTGTTTTAAAAGCCTACTTGATAGGTCTAACTTCTACTTTCTAAACTCATTCTACAACTTTATAGTTATATGTACATCTCTGTGTATATATACTGAGTCTAGCTTTATTTTTTTTATTTTATTTTTTTAAAGATTTTATTTATTCATTTGACAGAGAGAGAGAGATCACAAGTAGGCAGAGAGGCAGGTAGAGAGAGGGGGAAGCAGACTCCCCGCTGAGGAGAGAGCCTGATGCGGGGCTCGATCCCCGGACCCTGGGATCATGACCTGAGCCGAAGGCAGAGGCTTTAACCCACTGAGTCTAGCTTTAAAAAATGACTTAAGGTAATGACTTTTAAAAAATACAATGCAAATGAGGAAGATAAAATCGTTGAAAGGAAAGAGAGACAGAAAAAAGAAGGAACCAAGGAAGGAGAAAGGAATCGAAAAATGGGTAAGGAAA
>NW_022631031.1:2187652-2546801 GCF_010015895.1 Lontra canadensis
GCATAAGGCTTTGGCTTTAAAATTGTAAATAGTTGGTTCAGTTGATGAGTTAATTACGTATGGTGTCTCTATTAGAATAAATATATGAAACTTGCAATAGAATTAACAATTAGGGTAGAGAAGGAAATTTACCTTCTCTTATGTCTATTTCAGGAATAAAAGTAACACAGAGAAAGAAAGAGTTTTGCTTTATAATATGCTGTCTTCTTTCAGATAGTCAGACAATAAGACCTAGAGCTGAGTATGCATGGAAGTAATGGTAGTATTATTAGGCTATCTCCCAGAACACTGTTTTTTCTACTTCTTTTAATTAAACCATCTTATCAGTTCCTTTATGCTTATTCCAAAGAATAAGAAATAAAAAAGCAGAAACCCAGCGGTTTATCAGAGTGCTAGTGGATACAGTATTTCTCCTCCAGTTACCACAGATTGCTTTTATACCTGTAATAACATTTCTGTAGATTAAAATATAATTTAATAACACTTTCTTATGATAGATGGAAAAAAAAGTTTACTTAAGTTTTTTACCCCCTTCTGCTTCCTACTTGGTGTTTTTCAAAATTCAGGTAATTTGCATCAACCTGGTTATTAAGATTTAACTTTGGAAGTCCTTGAAATTTCTACAAGTTTCTATAATAGTATCTGCATAATTGAAAATAGCTTATTTTTAATGTTTTTTTCAAAATTATACACAAACACAATAATTTAAAGAAAATTATAATATAACAGATAATGACTAGCTTCCACCTACCCACTTCTCTTTTCTTTAAATGTAACCATATCATAAGTTTGGTATAAATTATTTTATTCCTTCAAAAGATTTATTTTTTATTTGAGAGAAAGAGCACATGTGTGTGCAGGGAGGAGAGGCAGAGGAAGAGAGAATCTTAAGCAGATTCCGTGTGGAGCCTGAAGGGCTTTGATCTCACGACCCTGAGATCACAGCCCTAAGATCACGACCTGAGCCAAAACTAAGAGTCTGTCACCAACTGACTGCACCACCCAGGTGCCCTATTTTATTCCTTTAAAAATAAACTTTATAAATCACATATATGTATGCATAGAGAAATTATAATATTTTTTTATGTGATTTGTACATTTACATAAATTTTATTCTGTTTTTGCACTACTGAGCAACTCTTGTTTTTACTAAAAATTGTTTTTATCTATGTTTAACTGCCTCATTTCTTTTCCTCATTTATTTACTTATATGTATATACCACCTTTTATTTACCCAATCCTCTTCTGATAGATGCTTAGATTGTTCACAATATTGTACTATTACAAACTGTGGTAGTGAATAGTCATGTACATGTTTCATTATTTTATGTGCTAGTGATTTCTCTAGGAGTAGATATAAGAGGAAATGTTAGGTCACTTTTTTTTTTTTCTTTAAATAGTAGTTGCGTTTTGAACTTTTTTACCTAATCGGTTTCCAAGTTGGTTGATCAGTTTCCGTTCTTAGAGGGAGTATCTCTAAACATTTGACATTATAGTGACTTTATTTTTTTCCAGTCCGATGGACAAAAATATTACCTCCTTGTTTTAATTTTCATTTGCCTCACTACACTGAGGTTCAGTATCTTTTCACTTACTTATTAGAATCTGAGGACCCTGAGATCATGACCTGAGCTGAAGTCAGAGGCTTAACCCACTGAGCCACGTAAGCGCCCAAGAAAGGTATATTATTTTCTAATCATTAAAAAATTTTATCTCCCATATTTTAGGCCATTAGTTCATCTGGAATATATTTTTTGATATGTTGTACTGTAGTCATGTTGTACTGTAGTCATATAAGTTTATCTTCTTCCATATGGATGATCAGTTTTCCTAATAACATATTTTAGCTAGCTTGTTCTTTAACCACTGCTTAGTGAATCATATTTTGTTATTCACTACCATGTACACATAGATCAATTTTGAGTTCTCTATTTTTTTTTCCAGCAATCTATTTGTCTACTGCTATGGCAAGCTTACACTGTTTACATTGTTAAAACTCCATAAAATATTTTTATATTTGTCAGACCACTGGCTCCAATATTGTCTTCTCATGAGTAAATATGGTAAAATTCTATAAAACTTTAAAAAACATAGGCATAAAACTTCAACTCCGAATCACTGAATTATGGATGTGTAAGGTAGAAGTGCTGAGAAAAAACTTGTTAGACACCTACTCCAACTCCCTTTCTTGACGGATGAAGAAAATGGCACTGAAAGAAGTATAAAGGTCACTTTTCAGGATCAATAAGGTAGTTAATGATTTTGGACATAAACCTCTGTCATCTGATTTGCTTCAGTTTATTTCAGTCATGTATTTGACCAAACTCCCTTGCTTCTTATCTAATATCCCATCATCCAGTGCTGAGTGAGAAGGTCCATGCATGGTGGTTGAAGAAAATCTATCCTTACTGTTGAGGAGCTTAAAGTAGAAGAGGAAACAGGAGAAGCCAGCAGACACTTTCACGGCTACGTGATAACTAGTAACAGTGACTATGAAAGGGAATCCAGCAGGGAGCAGCAAGCAATCATTTGTGGGGTAATAGGGAAGGAGAGATTAGTTAATGTAGGTATTAAACAATGGGTAAACTTTCTTCCAGGAGAAGGATGGAGGGAAGGCATCAGAGTGCACGAGGAATAGTGTGGCGGCTGCATGGACCAAACATGTTGTGTTCAGGGTTGGAGCAAGTTTTGTCTGAAGAATTAGGTGATGTGATGAGGGCAGAGATAGGCTTGGGCCTTGTGGAGATGCACAGGATGCTTTTGAAAAGAGTTTGAATTTTTTTCTGTAGTTATTGAAAACATATTAGATACAAAAGGCAGTGGCATAGATTTGCAATTTAGGAAAATAGATGTGAGTTGGAGAGGGAAGATCACAGGTGGGGAGGTAAGTAAGAAGCAATTAGATCCTCATCTAAGTCATTTGCAATAGAGATGGGGGAGAATGTGCTTTGGTCTGAGCAGAATATACCACTTCTAGACCTTGTGAGTGAATAGAGTGTCTGTGGAGAAGTGGTATTTGGTTTGAGTGAACTGTTATTTAATAAATTAGTAATTATAGGAAGAATAAATTAGGAGGGGGAAGAAGAGAAGAGAATAATGATATTCATTGAATACAGATGAAATGTGAAGTACCTTGGAGTCTTTCCGGTGGCAGTTCAAGTGAGCAACTGGCAAAACGGATCTGGATTCTCCCCCTGGGGCACTGTGAGCATAGAGCTGGATGTGAAATCACGGATAATGGCACTGCCTCAAAGAAAGGGTTTAGATCAGTATGAAAAGTGACCTGAAAATGGAAACCCAGGAAAATCCTAAGCATTTAAGGATCAGGCAGCAGAAGAAAAAAACCATTAAGAAAGGCCAGTCAGAGCAGTGGTAGGGTGACAGGTGAGAGTGCCACTGCATGAGCCTGGTAAGCAACAACGACCATATTTTCATCTCCCCTTTTGAAAAGGGCTCACACTTAATGCAGTGAGTGTATCTACAATGACAAATTCATTGACTCAGACAACTTGCACAGCGAGTTCCCTTTAGAGCTCCGTGTTTTGAATTTTGGGACGTTTTAATTCTAGGCTTGTTCGTGAGATGGCCATAATTTATCTTCTCAATTCCTTTCTCTCGTAGCAGTAGAATGTTTCATTTCCTTTAATAATCATGCTTCATACTTCCATTCTTAGCCCACGTTACCAAGTAGCACATATTTTTTCCTATTCAATTTTCATATTTGATGTAGTCACATAAGGGTGCTATAAATAATAAATATGTATGTATCTATATAATATGTCTATATCCCGTGTATGACATTACTATTGTCATTATGTTACCAGTGATTTATGCCTTCCTACAGATGGAGGAGTTCTGGCACAACACAGCTGAGCAACTTTCTGTTGGTAGCAGGGTTTGGATGGTAGAGCCTTGTGGGTTTTTAATCCAACAGACCGTGCTGTCTCTATTGCTCTTTTCTTGGTCATTGGGTATGTAGCACCATCACTCCAAGTAACCTCAGTCTTTAAATACGCAATTAGAAGCACACTAATAGACACAAAAACCTTCATTACCCAAAAGTGCTTAAATCATTTCCCTAATAGCTCCTCGGCAGTGCACTGAGAAGCCAGTGCTGGGCAATGACTAAATGTCTTAAAGTTTCTGAAAATACCCATTAAAAAAATCAGACACTTTTATTTCTCTCTAATGAATATGTGTTTCAGCACGCTCAAAATCACATTACCCTATTTCTTCGGGCAAGCCTTACAAGAAAAGCCCCCACAGGCAGACCCGCTGAGAAACAAGGCTCAGAGCCTGGGGTGGTAAACAGCCCTTTCCCTTAGCCTGCTGGGCTGTTACTCGAGACATTCACTGCAGCAGACCGTGCAGGGCTACCGGGTTGGAGGGCTTTTAGACAATTGTAATTCTCTGTTATTTTGTTCAAGAACGGCTTGTTGTTATTTCCTCTCTGGTGGCTGTAACCGATTAAGTCAGCCTAGTCAGCCTACACCAGGATGAATGGCTGCTCTGCTAAATCTCCTCCAGAACATTTCTTTGCTTTGCCATTTGTTTTGATATTCATGAAATTGTTGGAACTGTCGGTATAATGGTCCCACTTGGGCTAGTTACCTCTACTTAGTCATTTCCAAATGGTCTCATTTTCCCTTCTTGTAAAACTCCCTGAGATTAAAACACCCTGCGTGCTTTCTATAAGAAATGACAGAGCAGCTCTGGTTAAATGTAGGTGCAGTGTAGAGAATGTCAGTGAGAGGGGCTTCTGCTCAGCTCTGCCAGGCCATCTGTAGTGGACATCTGCTCGACTCGCCTGCCCAGAATCCATTCGCCCTTTTCTCTGCTATCAGCATTTAGGTGATTTTTCTTCCTGGTAGAAACATTCCTTCCCCTATCTTGATGTAGGTGATTTGTGTGAGGTTGAATTCTCCCAGCATCAGGGCGGTCAAGTGACCAGGCATGAGGCAGAATACCAGGGGACTGGTTCAAAGATGGCACGCTTATTGGTAAAATTTAAATATGTGCTGGCTGTATGAAAAATACAAGAAGAAAACCTAATCTGTAGGGTTACGAAAATGGTACAAACACTGGACAGAACTTATGGATTCAAAGAGAAAGTAATAGAAATTAAAGCTTTAAAATCTTTGTTTCATTCAGGAAGACGATAAACATGTTGACCAAATTTAGACCTTGTTAAATGAAAGCTACATATTAAATTTGTGGGGAAAAGTTTTAAAAGGATAGAAGTAGAGTGAGTAACTTATAAGATAGTACAAAGGAAAAAGTAGAATGAAGGGGAAAAAATGCACATTCCAAGGGAAGGCAGAAAGGAAAGACAGCAGGACAAATAGTACAAAATGGAATGGTTGATAGAATTCACATTTATTACAATCACAATAAATGTAAGTGGTTTCAACTCTTTTGAGTTTATGAATCTTTAAAGTTATATATGTCATATATTGATGACAATTCTAATTCATTAGAATGATATAAGAATTCAAAATGTAATGTGCTTGCTAAAAATATTTCATTAATATTTACTATCTTCTTTCATTTTCCTTCCCTTTTCTATTATATCATCCACTTTCAAAGTTTTCAAGTTGGATTCTTCACAATGTAAGTTTTATCTTTGTCATATTCTGATGTAAACACTTGAGTATAATCTTCTAAGTCCGAATTAAGCAGCAATTCACCAGGTTTGACATGAAACATTTTCATGATCATTTATTTCTAAGTATTTTCTACTTCTCAGTGTGGTTTTACCTAGGAAAAGGTGAAAGTTTTCCCAAAGAGAAAGCTCAGGATAAGACGAGTGAGAAGGAAAGGGGAGCTAGCACTCTAGAGTATCAACACCTGACAAGCTAGAAGAAAAAGACCAGGAAAGTTCCAGAAAAGGGTGACAAGGCAGTGAGAAAAAGCAAAAAGAAGGTTATATCATAGAGATCCAGATCAGAGGAATTCCCCAGTGTACATAGAGAGGCTGCTCCATGAGGAGGTGGCCCCTTATTCTGGGATGTTTCTTCACTGATTGGTTTCTGTTTCCATTTCCATGCGTTCTTTTCTTCTCCACTGCCCTCTATTACATATGTTATGCAAGTATGTATCTTCAAGGCTCTCCTATCATCCACAAATCTTTTATGATCCTAACAATCCTTGATATACTATCTTTATTAATCTCTCCATTTACTTTCAAGTTCTTTATAAATGCCTACTGCACTTTACTCAGAAAGCAAACTCAAATGCTTTGGGGGTCAGACATGTACATTTAGGTACATATAAATGGATAAAATAAGTAAATAGGTAAATACAAGAATACTGATGAAGATTAAAGAAAGAACTTGTTCCTTCCAAAGATATTCAAATTAAATTTTGTAGAATGTATAAGCAGTTAAAAAAATATTTTTGGTGAACTTATACATGGGCTCATGGTTTGTATTCCCTGCTTTCCAGCTTTGCTTGGTTGTTTCTAAACCCAACCCATTTTTGATCCAATTTTTTCTCATCCATATGTTAGTTAATATAGCTAGCTCATTAAGAATGATGGCATTTTAAAATTTTTCTATTTCTGGATTCTGCTTTATATTTCAACAGGCTTCTCTTAGAAAAAAAGCAAAGAAAAAGATAAGTAAGAATGTTTTTCTTGTCTTTAGCTCTAGGACTCCCCAAATTACTCTACTAAATGCCCATTCTTTGTGCTTCTCCCCACCCCACTCCACTTAGTAGTTTGAGTTTAAGACAATATTGCTTTTATTTCAAAAAGTTCTTGGCTTGAGTGTTTTTGTCTCATTCAGATGCTTCTACTTGCTAACTTCTTTATGTGACCGGTCAGTGTTCTCCAAGGGTACTTCTAACTCAGGAATTCTGTGATGGAGATGTAGAGGCTATCTGAGAGCAGTCAGCTGGGCTTCATGTACTTGTGGAACAAGAAGCGGGGAGTACTGCATAGATATTAGGTGAACACTTGTTCTGGAAGAATGTCTTGCTGTCTTTAGGAAATTGATCAACTCATTGTTGAGACTGGAACGTTTTCCTTAGAGGCCATTACACAAAAATGTATACCTAAGTGGTATACTTTCCATTAAAAGAAAAGAAAAACTTTATAGGAGCCAACAAAATGAACTTTCATACTTTGAAATGCAGTGTCTGTCTTAGGTGGAAACATGAGAAAAATTTAAAATATAGTTACAGAGACAGACTGCACAGAACTTTCCTAAAATTAATCATATATTCATTTCAGAATTGGAAAAATTTTTTTTAGGGTTTAGTTTGTTTGCTAACTAAAAACATTATAAATATTCATAATGAAGAGAGATTTCAATAGATAATGTATGAGAATCAACATTTGCATGACAAAGTGGGAAGATCACCAGCTTCATTTATATTTAAGCCCACTTTTAATAATCACTGAAATTTGCCAAAGTTAGAAACTTTTCCTTAAACTCTGTGAGTAGATTTTTTTCCTCAAATACTAAACAACTTCAGATAATGAGTCGGATTTGGGAAAGTGGAGAGAACCTGAGCACTCAGTAGATAGTCCATAGTAGGCACTCATTAAATTAAATCAATTGACTGAACTTTAATTCAGTCATAGATTCAAGGTCTGGCTATTTCTGCCTTCATAATCTTGGATTGGTCACCAAGCTATCCTGAATCTAATTTCTTAATCTGAAAATGTATATAACTTTCAACGTTTTCAAGTGGATAGCATACATGTAAAAATGATTTGAAAACTACATATTGCTACATAAATTAAAAATATTAACCTATGTCCTATAGCCAGATGTGTTTTGAATTCAAATATACTTAGATTTTAGAAGAGTAATGTAGTCTATTACGTAATACCAACAGCAGAGACTAGTGGCGTTAGATAATCAAACATGTTAATAAAATATTTCTGCAGGGATATCTGTGATTATTCATATGAGGTAGGACAAATAAAAGTTATTATTAATAACTTTATATCAATGTGAGCCAGCTTAAATGAATTCGGACTGTGTATGTGTTCACACTGCCTCAAAATAAATTATATAGATTTTTTTCAGTTTTCTGAGGTTTTAGATATCAGAATTGCAGATAAGAGACTGGGGACTTCAATTAGTATTAAAATGAAGAGGTGGACTCTAGGTGAGCTTCAGTTGACCACTGGATCACTCATAAAGTATTATCTCCAAACTTTCTTTGTTTTTTAAAGATTTTATTTATTTATTTGACAGAGAGAGATCACAAGTAGGCAGAGAGGCAGGCAGAGAGAGAGAGGAGAAAGCACGTTCCCTGCTGAGCAGAGAGCCTGAGGCGGGACTCGATTCCAGGACCCTGAGATCATGACCTGAGCCAAAGGCAGAGTCTTAACCCACTGAGCCACCCAGGCGCCCTATCTCTAAACTTTAAATAAAGATGGGATTGGAGATTTTTAGCTTTCTTATGTTTTAATGCGTATAATGGCTATCTCTGTCATACGAGAAAGGCATCTCTATGACTTCTTTTTCTTCTTGTATAAAGTCTATTTTTTTCTCAAAGCTTTTTAAAAAATTGTACAGATTGTATGAGCACTCAAATCATTTTCCCAAATATAGTTTTCTAATATGTAGACAATGATGTGAGCTTTTGGCTTGGATGGGACTAATATTGGGTTTATGTGAGTGGTTACTAGAATATAGTCATGTTTGCCCTGGAATTCCTTGGAATAGGGCTGTTCTCATTGTTGAACAAGGCCATGCCTTGCTAGAGTTATGCAGCTGTAGTATAAAAACACAATCTCCAATTGCTTTCATAATTAATTTTGCATGCTTTTGTAAGGATGAGTAACATGAAAGCTTTTCAGTAGATGTTCCATAGACAGATATATTATTTTCTGCTTAATCCATATAGTATTCGATTCAGGTACAGAGAAGAAATAGAAATATTCCAGGTCTAAGTGAAAAAAATACAAATTAATACAACTGCACAGGTAAGGAATAAAGTGAAAATTATATAAAACTTAGTCAATAAGTTATATATATTTTAAGAATTACAGAATAAGACAAAAGTGATAAGCAAAAATTCCTTAGGTAATGGCATCACAGATGGATGAAGCTAATTAAAATAGTGTAATTATTTCTCCTTAGATATAACAAATAAGGAGAACAGAGGGTATGCCTGAAATATTAATCTACACACTGATAGAGAGAAACTGTATCATATCATAATTGAAAAACATACATTAAAACCTCTGGACTTTTATAAATTTGATCCTTGAATACTGATAGAAGAATACCAGGGTCTAGAAAAGAAACAATTGCAAGAAATTGGTATATACCACATAATAATAATATCACTAATTTTATCAGAATATAATTGTTACCTGCTCTTGTCCTTGGGCTCTCCAAGCAATAGAAGTTGGGGCCAAAAGGGAGTTTCCAGGCAAGGCTTTTATTGAGGGCTATGCTCCAGCACAAAGGAGACAAAATAAAGACAAGGGAGCTTCATGCTGGCTCTCCGAACAAAGGCCAGCAATTGTTTGAAAGAGGCTAAGTAAGGCAGGAAGGGAGTGACATTGGAGCATGTAGGATAGCTAGAGATGTCAGAAGTTGGGTGCACAGGCACAGTGGACAGAATATGCAATGGTGTCTCATTTGCATGTTATCTCTCCACCCTGGGCATAATTTTTAGTATTATAATGAAGGAAAAAGTCAGTGAAATGTTGGCCCTGGGGTCCACGTTGGCACAGACTGGTTAGGTATGGTCTTCACCAATCTTTGTAGTCAAAGCCCTCCTTTGGTTAGCCTTCTGCATCCACATTCCTCCAAGATAAGCTACTCAAGAGAAACTGGGTTTCAGCTCTCTAAGATTGCTGGATTTTGCAGTCAGGATTGAGGGGGACCCAACCCAGCCACTGCTCTGTCTCTTATCAACAATGGTCTTTAGTAAGAGAAAAAGAAGCTACAAGCCAACACACTGTTTTCGTTGATCTTGGGTAAGCCCTGGATTCTGAACAGCCAGTGTTATACATTTCCACCAAATGGATTTTAGAGGGTTATGTTCTAGACTGAATTGCCACTAACTATTCTGTGATTTGGAAAAAGTCTCTTTTATCTCCAGATATTTCTTTTTTCCTTTGTAAAATAAAGAGATTAAACTGTATTATCTCTGAAGTCCTGTTTAGCTTTGACATATCAGTTTAAAACACAGTTTGAAAACTTTCTGGTGTACCTTAGAACTGAGGGGTATCAGGAAAAAGGGGCTTTTTCCCCCCCAACATGGATGGGGCATAAAATGAAGGGATGCAGGAATAGTAAAGATTCAATTTCTAGAGTGGGACTGAAGAAACTATCAGAAGCATATGTAACGAAGCAAATGCCAAACTTTGTTTTTTTGAAGACAGTTTTATTTTTATGAAATATGCTCATCCCTATCCCAGGTCACTCAAATATTACTTACTTCTCAAGGTCTCATCCCAGTCCTACTTCCTTGATTAAGCTTCTTATGACTTTGTACTGCCTCTTTTTTGTTGCTGTTTTCTATTTCATTGCTATATTATATTCCATGGTAGTTTGTATTTCTTCCCTGAAATTAAATTTAACATTTTTTTGAGTATAGCACTATTGATGTCAGGATGACTTCATAAGAAAACAAGGAATATTCTGGACTCTTCACTCAGGCATTAAAAATCTGTAAACATAGATGTATCTCTTCCATCTTAATTTCCTTGTTTATCTAAAATAGAGCCACCCACTGAAACCTTCACTTAGTTGTAGAATGATTTTTATCTCCTTCAACGTTCCTAGTAGGATGTAAACTCTTATTATTCTGAACATTTGTAGGATGTGTTTTGAAGCCAGCACATATGGTCAGACAGGTAGTCTAAAGGCCATCTTTGTCTAGGTATTTTATTGCCACTAGGGCAGAATGAAAGGAAGAATATTGCTTTTACTCATAATGCAAGCCTTTCTCATCATTATGCTTTAAGTCATATGAACGCAACTTAGGCCAGAAGATTCAATTGTACATTCATTCATTCATTCAACATACAACACTTTTTTTGTGTATGCAAGTCATGCTATTAGGCATCTGTGGAATATTCATTTGCAGTAGCCATGACCCTGACTTCAAGAAACTCCCTAGTGGTTGGGGGCCTGGGTGGCTCAGTCAGTTAAGCATCTAACTCTTAATTCCAGCTTAGGTCATGATCTCAGGGTCTTGAGATTAAGTTCTGCATTCATCATGGAATCTGTGTGTCTCTTTCTTTCTCTCAAATACATAAATAAAATCTTAAAAAAAAAAGAAAAAGAAAAAAAGAAAAGAAGCTCCCTAGTGGTTAAAGAATGTAGATCCAGTGGAAAAATTTCTAAGTTTCTGTAGAAGTTTCTAATACAGAAGTTTCTGAAGAACAAGGATGATTTCGATCCTTTACTAGATGTAGCAACACTCTTCATCATCAAAGGCATTCCAGGTAGGTTTACAAAATGTTTCTGCTTATTGACTAACATGTAGAGAGAAGAGAGCATTTGGGTATGCTTAGCAAGTTCTCCATCCACTATCACTGATTTAATTTGGGCAGGAAAGAAGGAGACTTTTGGTAAAGCTAATCTGGTCTCAAGTTGCTGAGATCACCTACATAACATAATAAAATATATAGCACTTTTTGAACTCAGATTTCCCCAATCAAATCCAATGACCACATGTTCGTGATATGACTGATTTCTCTCTGGGCTAGTTGGCATTCTCCATTTAGGGTTTATTTTTTCACTTGGTGCATTAAAACCCTGGCCTTGTAAAATAACTATAGATTCTTTCTATTTTAAATCTGTTACACTGAGGCTTTCCTATAAGTTGGAAACTCTTTTGAGATTGTTTTGGTTTAGCAGTAAAAGAAATGTATGTTGTATGGCCTTTGATACATGATAACATGGTAATAAGTCACATTCATTTGGCCCTTCTTTTCCTGCTAAATGTGTGATCCTCTTGTCCCAATCTTTCTCTCGTTCCCAATCTGTATCTCTTTTACCCTTTCGAATTCTGCTTTATCCTTAAAACTTTCCTAAATCCTGTGGCAGGATGTAGGTAATAACCCTATCCCATGTGTAGCATTATAGCTCTTGGCATATCTCAAGTAGTATATCACCACAAAAAGAAAAGATGGAAAGACTGTCTTTCCCACTTAACTTTGAGTATTTCCATCTATCTGTCCTTTTCTGACAATGTCTGGATGTTTGGTAATTCTTACTTGTGAGTGCAATCCATTTAGAGGATATATTTAGAGGGACACACACAGCCTAGGTCTCCCTAGATGGTTTCCTTTAATTTAACAACCAGATTTACTCATGTCTAGAGCTTTTTTTTTTTTTTTAATATAATAGTGTTATTTCTTCTGGAATGTGAGCTCCTAGTTGATAATTCAAAACAAAGACAGAAAAATACTTTTTCATCAGATTTTATTATTTTTGAATCTTTATTATTTTGTTATTTTAAAATTTTGCTTATTTATATATTTATTTCTTGGCTCCAGAAAGCTTTAGTGTTTCCATTTGGTCCAGCATTTGTGAGAGGGCTCCAAGGTAGTTAAAATGCTGCTTAATGGCTTTAGGGAGAAGCTCAGGCACAAGCCCAGACACTAGGAGGATGCCAGAGGGGTCCCTGAAAGACTGCTGGGCTTCAGAGGCTCCTAGTTATGCTTAAGGGTGAGCTTTTTAAAGAGATCCTTGCCCAGCTCAGCCAGCCTACAGAGATTAGACAGGTGGTCCCCCATCTTGTTGATGAGTTTCACCTGCTCCTCTAGGAAGTAGTTGTCAGGAAGTCACAGAGATGGGTGTGTGTGTGGACTGAACCCAAGGCATACAGATCCCAAAGAGCCTGGTTCAGGTTCTCCAGAACCAGGGCAGCTTCCATGGCATCCAGGGTTTTATGCCACTCATCTCAAGATGGCTTCTGCACATCCTGGAAGAGGGTGTAGAGGCTGAACTGGTTTTACATCTTCAAGAGCACATGTGCTTCTCCTCAGCCAAGGGGCACGCCCTGCAGGACCACATCCTCCTGGTGGGAATAGAAGCCCACAGAGAGGAAGATGTAGGAGGCCCTCAGATGCACATGGACCAGGCAGTTGATGGCAGCTTCCCCCTTGGTGGAATAATTCTGAAAAATCTGAGAGATCATGGTTGATGGTAATAAGGAGTTAAACTCAAAATAGGGTGTTAGCTGGTCCTGGAGGCAGAAGGTGACCAAGAAGATGGCTCTGAAGGCTTTGACTGGAAAAAAGGTGGGTGGGTGGTCTCAGGCTGGTAGAAGGGGCATCCTGGGTCTGTTCGGTCCAGACACTGTTGAAGCAAGAGGCAGATCTGCGGGACAGCTCAGTGCCCTGCCTTAATGCATTGGATTGTAAAAGTAATACTATTGAGAAAGAATAAATACTTCAATGTTTCATTCAATTTACATTTTTAAAAATAATTTTTTATTTCTCTTAAATCCGATAGAACATTTTGTTGACTTAAAAAGTACATTATGCTGATTGTTTCAGTTTTACATCTTAGTCAATGTACATAATACACTAAGAAAAAAAAGTAAAATTTAATTAATTACCATTAGTAGCTTTTCTGAATTTCAGTTGGCTGATAGCTCTTTAATTAACTGAATCACTTTTTACCATTTTGCAGAGGTACAGGCAAAACTAACAATCACAAACAGTATGAAGTCCTTAGAATTCACTGGGGACTCCTATTTTTAAAGAATATTACCTAAATCTTTGTCTGGTGACATCACTCAATGTTGCCCTAGCTACTTCAGTAACTTGTCAAATATGATAAATAATGCTCAATTTATTTTTATTAAAAATCACAGTTCATTTTTCAAAAATGAAAAACCATCTTGATATTAATTCATTGCTAAGCATAGGACAGGGTGATTCCAAATTAGCGCTTCACTCTGTTTGTGGCCAACATGAAAAAGCTGGGGCCTTTCACATTTGATGACAGGAGAGGCACAGTTGAAAGAGTCAAGTTCTTTGTTAGCTCATATAATATTAAAACTAACTAATATTTTGATCCATTAAAAAAATTCTGAAGTGCAAGTCAGAAAAAAGACAAAATTTTTCCAGAAAAAAAAAAACAAACTAAATTGTGTTTCAGGTTTAATATTTTGTGTATTCTCATATACAATTCATCCTAACAATTCATTTTACTTATAATTATTTAAAATTCATTTTACTTATAATTATATTCAACAAGTACAGAGACTTCTGTAGGGAGAAAACAGGTGTGTTGGGAAAAACTTTGAAAATCCTTTAATTTTTATGTAAGAAGTATACATTTTGTCCTTTGTATTTTTCCTTTCATTAGAAATACTTTCTCTACAGGTATAGAAAAGGCACTCTAATAAAGAGAACTCAACTGATTTTGCTTGGTGATTATCTTGACATAGTTGTTCATATCTTCTAGTCCTATTAAATAATAAAGATAGGAATTTTTTAAAAATTAAAGAAAATACTCCATAGCTTACAACATTATTTATTCAGTAAAGATGTGTGAGGGAAGATAAAAATCTGTGCATAACGAACATCCAAGGCCTTTGAACTTGGTCGAGATTCATAAATAACTCACCATTTTGGCCTCCATTTTACTATCTTCCTTCACAGAAGTTCCTCCTGGAAAGAAAAGCTTCTGTGTATATGGAAACTGCCAAAGTTATTTCTTAAAATTGTGCAAACAAAATCATTCAATGAAATCAATTCCATAAATTCCAAAAACGGTTCTAAGCGCAAGAAGATGGAGAAAATCTTTAACTTTGAAGGGACTATTTCAAAAGCTTTTTTTTTTTTAACAGTGAAAAACCCATCTGTGCATTTTTCCAACTGAAAAGTTTAATTTTTTCATTTTGTGGGGGCAGATGTGATCAATAAAAAACAAACAAAAACCCAAAACCCCCCAAAACTCTGCATATGACTGAAGAAAATAAGAGAAGTATCACAGAGTCATATTTTAGTAGTTAGCCTGGTCTTAGGAGTTGAAGAAGTATGTTTTAAAAATGAGATCCAAATAACACAGACAGGTTTATTCTGTGCCAGATAAGCTGAGCTCTAACTACCTTTCCAAACATCCCCTTCCCAGCATTGTTCAGGATTATGGATGACAACAAGATAAATTTGCATGTGATTTGGCAGGCAGAAGTGAGGGAGCAGTGACAGTGTTTTCTGTTTTAGAGTTGGTCAGGGGCACTGAGCACGTGGCAGTGTTGGCTTACTTTGCTGGCAAGGGTCAACACGCAGGCATGTGGCTCCTTTCTCTCCTGCTGGATTTTCTCCCGTGGGTTCTCTGAATCCTGTGCTGGGCACATGAACAGGTCTGTGCTCAAGAGAATTAGCTTTTCCTTCAGGGCAATCCTAGCATTGAAGCTGATAGAAGAGGCTAGAGACGGGTGCAAGTTCTAGCTTATTCTCGTGGTTCTGGTTTCTCATTGTTTTCTTTCATCTTTTTTTCATCTTTCATCTTTCTTTCAGCTTTTTTTCATGACCTCTAGACCAAGAGTCATACTTCTTCAGGCTCATCCTCAGACTCAGAGACAATAGCCTTGCATGGACTTCTTTACCACCTCCATTCCTCCTTAGAGTTGAATTCCCATAAGTTCTTTATTCAGTATTATTTGTAATGGTTCTTACCTACAGCACAGCTGATCTGATGGAGCCTTCAGTGACCCACCGAGAGTTTTGCAAAACAGTGGATTACCAATGTCTGGAGTGAGGGAGAATTTAAGATTTGAGATGATGGTGGCAGAAATTGAGAGAAAAGAGTTACATGACACAGGTCATCAAACACCTTAAATTTTATGATGGATTTGTATATATTTTATAGAATGAATCTCTTAGAAGGTAAAATGGAATATAGAAAAGAGATTGAATGCATGGATGTTTTCACTAGTTCTTTAAGAACTAGTTTACAATAGTTACTTATTAAGAGAATCTAATTTTTAGCTGGACTTGTGACTTCAGGAAAAAAATTATATTTCTTAGCCACCTTACAGTTAAAGATAGCTAGTTTATGGCCAATAGACTCTAAGCAGAAATGTGTGTGCAATTTTTAGCATATATGTTTAGAATGAGGAAGATACCATTTTACTTTTTAGCCCTTCCTTTTTCCTGCTGATCAGTATGTTGAAAAGATGGGTGGAGTTTGAGCTGTTGTCTTCACCCATAAAGTGAAAGCTTTATGCTCAGTCCAGTGGAATAGCAGGATTGAAAGAGTCTGAGTTCCAATATTTTTGTGAAGCCTCCTGATCAGTTCTGGAGTTCTTATATCCAAACTCGACATAGTGAAGAAATACACATCAACTTTATTTTATTCACTGTCGTTTTGAGTTTTGGGTCTCTCACTTAATCATATATGCTTAATAGGGACATTATAAGTAAAAATTATACGCTTTAAGTATACAACATGATGTTTTGGTATATACATATATAGTGAAATGAATACTGCAGCCAAGCTAATTAATATATCCATCTCTCCTCATAGCTAACTTTTTTTTGATGAAAGCATTTGAAATCTAAACAATTTCTAGTATACAGAAGAGTGGTATTAACAGTAGTCATCATTAGAGCTGTACATTAGAGCTGTACATTAGCTCTCTAGAACTTATTGATCCTACACAACTGCAATTTTGCATCCCTTGACCAACATCTCTCATTTCTCCCACCTTTCTACTTTCTGCTTCTGGAATCAAGTTTTTTTAGATTTCGAATATAAGTGACATCATGCAGTATTTTTCTTTTTGCACTATTTCACTTAGCATAATGTCCTCTAACATCATCCATGCTGTTGCATATGGCAGAATCTCCTTTTTTAAGGCTGAATAATATTGCACTGTATGTGTATATCACAATTTTAGCCATTCATCCATCAACAGACACTTAGGTCACTTCTTTAGCTTGGCTATTGTGAATAGTGTTGCAGTGGACATGCGTGTGCAGATAACTCTTTGAGGTAATAATTTCATTTCCTTTGGACATATACCCAGAAGAGGGATTGCTGGATTATAACTATGTTATAACTATATAATATATATAATATAATATAATTATAATATACAGTATAATATATAACTACTAATATTATAACTATATAATAATAACTACATATAACCTTTCTAATGGTTTTTTTCTTAAGTACAAAGAGAAAATGATGATTTCCATTACAACCCTGAAAAGAAGAAAGGAAGTCAGAAGTGGGTAAGTTTGTAGGTTAAGACCAAGGACTTGGGAGAGTGAATATCTATTTTCCCAGTGAGGTAGAAAATGATAATTAGTGACGAATTTTGTCAGAGAGGCAACACGGTAGAAGTGAAATTGGTGGAGATAAATTTATTTTGGACAGACCTAGGTTTAAATCCTTTTCTGGTACAACGTAGGAAATGCTAAAATGAATTTAAGATAACAGTGTCGGTACTATGACTAACCTAAGTTTGTAATAAGCACTGCATTGTTCTTACAGTGCCTGGTACATATTAAACTCTCAATAAATATTACCATCACTAATATATGGCCAACAGATCTTTGTTAAGAAATTATTTGTGATAACATGACATTAAGCAATTCCCACTGAGAATTAAGGTGGAGAGGTTTAGAATGCTGAGCCAATTCCCCCTTAAAATCCCTTATCTGTATTTCACAGACTTTTTTTTTAAACTTTTTTGTCTTTCTTAATGTTTATTGAATCAATCAGAGTTCAGGTAACAGAAAGGACTCTAGGCATTCCAAGCAGAAAAATATTGAGATTAAGTGATCTCAAAATCACTGGATGCCTAAAGAAATGAAAGTCAGGAAGTTACCACATTTTTTGATTTCAAGAATATACACTACAATGGCTGAAACCCAGAGGTTAGGAACTAACTGCTTTCTTGACCACTTGATGTCATAGTTTCTCCATACCCATGAATCTGGTAAGATAGAGAAAAACATGGAATCCAGCTACTTTCCAGTCGGCTTGTCCAACTGCACCATCCTAGTGTAGTCTCCATTTCCTTGACACCTTCCAAATGTGATATGATTAATCTTAGTAAAAGAATCTAAACTGTATTGAGAAGCTTAGTCATAAGGGAGTTTAGGAAAAACAGCTTTAGCTTTCCAATTCCTGTCATTCTTAGGGATAAGGAGAATAGAAGAGTATAGAAATGGAAGCCAAATGGAAATTGACCATATCTACCATGTGAAATATCCCTATGCATCCATTAGAAATGGCTAAATTAGGAAGATTAATAACACAAGTTTTAGAGAAGAGAAAAGCATGTGGAATTTTCATACATTGTTGGTGGAATTTTAAATGGCACAAACAATTTGGAAAACAATTTGGCAGTATTGCATAAAGTTAATGACACACTTACCATGCAACCAAATCATTCCACTCCTACATATTTACCCAAGAGAAATAAAATGCATTTCCATACAAAGACTTGCAAACTACTTATAGTAGATTTATCATAGTAGCTCCAAACTAGGAAACAGCCCTGGTGTTTCTCGATAGCAGAATCCATAAGTATATTGCAGAATATTCATACTCTGGAATACCAATCAATAAATATGAGGAATGCATTGTTATAATAAGTAATAACATGTCTGGATCTCATAAATCACAAATGAAAATAATCTTGAGTGAAATAAACTAAACACAGAATTATATACTACATATTCCATTTAAATGAAATTTTAGAAAAGATCAATCCAATCCATAGTTTAGAAAATATAATCAATTTGGGCTGCTATAACAAATTACCATAGGCTAAATGGATTAAACAACAGAAATTTATTTTTCACAGTTCTGGAGTCTAGGAAATCCAAGATCAAGATACTTACAAATCTGGTGTCTGGTGAGGGCTCTCTTCCAGGTTTGCAGATACTGTTTTCTGATTGTGTCTTCCCATGGTGGCAGTCAGAGAGAGAGAGCTCTCCTGTTTCTTCTTTACAAGAGCGCTAATCCTATTCATGAGGGTTCCATGAGGGTGGAGCCCTCATGACCTAATTCTCTTCCAAATGTCCTACTTCCTAATATTTATAAAAAATATAATTTCTTTGATGGGGGAGGGGACACAAACATTCTGCTGGTACCAATACATGTAAAATCACAATACACCTAGTTCAGAGACAAAGTTTATTAGTTACAGCAAAAGCATCATCTGGATGTTAACTTTGTAGCGACAGTTCTCTGAGTTCCAGTCCCCACAGGGTGATGTGCTGGAAGTTGAATGATACCTGTGCACGCAAAATAAATAACCCTAGAATTAGTAAATTCTGATTATATATACAACTTCTGGTGAACTGCTCATCTAGTTCTGGAGATAGAGACTTTATCTTTACTCTAGAATATAAGGAATCACCTCTGGAGAGGACTTTAATCACTCCAGAATATCTCAAGAGAAGGAAATATCTCTAAACTTTACTCTTCTGCAGTGTTACCTTATATAAAAACATTCTTAAACTGACTGTAAATGCCTTTGCTCAGAAGATCTAGATCATGCAGAAATGTGAGATATTTATAGATAATTATTTCCCAACATAAAGTTTATTTTAAATATTGGCCATAATGATTGACCTGAAAACATGTTCTGTTAGTTCAATAAAATACTTCAAAGAATATGTACAATTTAAATATGCCAAGTTGATTTCAAGCCAATTGTCTGTGCTGCATATTCAGGAAATTCACAGTACCTAATTACATTTCCAAATGTTTCAGAATGAAGTTTAGATCATTAGAACTTTGGGAATTCTTTGGATCAGTCACTAATTTCAGAAGATACTCTTTTTCAATTTATAATTGTTTACAGAATTAAAAAAATGTCATCATGCATTTAATGCAGAGTTTCTCCTTTCTTTTGTGTTTATTGTTTCTTGTGAATAAAAGTTATAAATTGAAAAGGACCATTATTAAGCACATGAAAATATTGCAGTATTCTTCGCCATACAAAAGTTGTTGCATAGCTAATCTTATGCACTTTGTATTCATTCAACACTCCTTATTTAACTGACTACATAGCTTGTATCTAGGTTGATGCCTGGTTCTTAGGGCATTGTCCCTAGAGCAGAACTGGAAAGCCCAGTTACTGGGAGCTCTTTAATTTGCAGGAACTGTTCTCATGGCAGCCTGAAGCAGTATAGCTTGGATTTAAAAAAAAGAAAATGTGTCTGAAGAATCAGGATTCTTTTCAAGTGAGTCAAGGTTCAGAGATGAGAAGAAAAATTACAAATATCAAATTTATGGGTAAAGAGAGGATGAAAACTTGGAAATAATTTAACAACTTCATGACTGGTTTATATGAGTTAGGGGAAATAAGTTTTGATTACTGGTTAAGGCAAAATGAGAGTAAAGGTATTTAGTTCAAGAGTTATTTGGGATACTATTGTGTGCCTGATGGTCCCCTAAGGATGCAGTATCCTGGCTTAGGAGGCAGGTAGATCAGATTGGTGGAGTCCCAAAGAATGAACTAGAAGCCTAGAGCATCGTGGTAATGGGGGAAGTGTGCTGATTGTCCTTTTGACTTCTGAGGTTGAACTCAGCATGTAGATAGTAACAAACTTTTATCTAAAACATCTGAATGAGTAGATTTTGAATGTATAAGAAGAAATCAAGATCCTGAGGATTGTTGGAATTCCAGTAGGTACCTTTCTACTTACAAAAAGAGACCGGCAAGCTCTGGGAGGGATGGCGGGAGAAGGTAATGGAATCATGGATAAAATGTAAACTTGAGCAATATCATAGCTATTTATTTTAACTTTTTCTGACCATAATGGTTGGGAGTTCTGGATAATAGTAATAATGATATGAACACAATTTTTTCATAGTACTTATCATATTTTGGGTAATTTTCAAACCATTTTATACCTAGCACCTCACCTAATTATTACAAAACTTTGTCGTATAAGTACTGTTATTATCCTTGATTTATAAATGACAAAACTATGGCATAGAGAGATTAAATAACATGCTCATAGCCACAGAAAGAGCTAATAACTAAAATAATCAGTATATGTTCTGATGTGTAAACTCATTTAAAGAATTACTATTCATAGGAATCTTTAGCTGTTAAAAAAAAACCCAGTCCAGTTTATATATATGATGTATAAGGTTGTTATTTTATTTTATTATTTCTTAAAGATTTTATTTATGTATTTATTCCAGAGAGAGAGAGAGAGAGAGAGAGCGAGCTCACAAGCGAGTACTAGCAGAATGAGGGCAGAGAAAGAGGGAGAGGCAGAGAATCCCAAGCAGACCCTGTTCCCAGTGCAGAGCCTTAGGTGGGGCTCGGTCTCACGACCCTAAGATCCTGACCCTGAGATCATGACCTGAAGAAAACCAAGAGTTGGATGCTTAACGAGCTGAGCATCCAGGTACCTCTAAACTTTGTATTTTTAAATGACCTTCCTATTCAGACAAGTATAGGATTGTCAAAGCTTTGTTCTGTTTTCTGGTAGTCCTGCTTCCCAAATGGTTTCAGATCAGTTTATATCTAGATGGGACTGTCAAGGCATTAACCTCAGCCTCTAATTGCTTGACTTATAGTTCTAAAACTCAGAAAGAACTGAAAGAGTACTAGGTTTCTTTCCTACCCAGTAACTACTAAAAATTAGGTAGTATTGTTGTCAGGTTTTTTTTTTTTTTTTTTTTTTTTTGGTGCAATATTAAGCTATGCAGTTGAGAACATGGGCTCCAGACCAATTAGTTCATATTGCAGATCTACCACTTACAGATATTTAACTTCCTTACACCATGATTTCCTCCCTAGTGCTTCAATATATCTACTTTAAGGGGATGTTGTGTGGATTAAATGAGTTGATATAAATATTGCATTTAGAACAGTACCAGATACATAGTAAGCAAGCAATAAATATTCACGATTATCATTATTTTTCTGTTCATATTCTGTGAGTGGGATCACCCCTACTGGGAACAATAAAACTTATGCTTCAAATCTCCTCTTTGAGTATTAAGCATACAGTATAATAAGAATTTGAAGAACACCTTTGGAAATTGTAGCTTCTTCTTATTCACATGATAGGATTCCATAAGCTTCTCATTGGCTGTTTTGTTCTGATTTCAAGGCTGCCTGACTCTTGGAATGTGCCCAGAAAAAACAATGGATAATATCTATTAGTTGGAAGCACATACACTAAGTGTGAGTGGAGCAGTTCTGTGTGGGCCTCTATATGGCCCAGTTTTATAATTTCTGTAAAGTATGGCTCTCTTATCAGTGATTCATTTATTTTATTTTTCAGAGACTTTATTGATTTGTCAGAGAAAGAGAGGTTGAGAGAGAGAAAGAGAGAGAGAGAGCGAGCAAACAGGGGGAGCAGCAGGCAGAGGGAGAAATAGGCTCTCTGCTGAGCAAGGAGCCTGATGCAGGACCAGATTCCAGGACTCTGGGATCATGACCTGAGCTGAAGGCAGACGCTTAACTGACTGAGCTACCCAGGTACCCCAACCAGTGATTGATTTAAAAGACCATAAGACCTTGTCTGTTAGTAAATTTAGGTATATTGTTGATTGTCTCTTCATTAGGTAGCTAGTGGTTAAATGAGACATTCTTGGACAAAGTCGTAGTCAGGTGATAGGTATGCACAAAGGCATCTATCTACTAAATAGGCAACGTGAAGGGTCAGATAACAATCAGCACTCTCCTCCTTGCTTGGAAATCAGGGGAAAGATGCAGATTCAACCAAGAGGAGGAGTTCATGTACTTTTAGCAACTACTGGACTCTATACAGAAGACCTTTCTTTGAAGATTTCAATAGCTAATTATGTTCCATCTCAAGAAAGACATTTAGATTTACTCAGATACACCAGAATTGTTTAGCAGGTGTCTCTGAGTATGCATGTAACTTCTTGGAAAAGTGCTAAAGAGTCCAAGTTAGAAGCACCCATTTTGCCAAATACCTACTACTCTTGGAATAGAGAAGTAGCCCAGAGTGACCAAATGAACATGATGATAGAAATATTGTACTGAGTGGGGCATCTGGCTCCATGTGTATAATGAAGTCACTCCAGGATTTCCAAATCTGTGCTAGTAGCTTCTCTGCATGATAGATGGAAATGGTTTTTTGTTTGTTTGTTTGTTTGTTTGTTTTTAATTCACGGGCCAGTAGGAAAGAAAGTGGGGATTTTACTAAAATACCAAAGAATATAGCCAGGAAGTAAGAATAATAATATATCAGATAATATAACTGAACTAAAACATTTAAATCTGCAAAGAAGATTGAAACAAAGTCAGGATTAGAGAGTCATACAGTAAAATTTGCCTCTAAAAGTAGATGAGATGTTAATAAGAAGACTATGATAGATGAAAGAAGAAAGGGATGAGAACAAGAAGGCTATTTTTTTTTTTCCAAATCAAACCGAGATTGTGTCAATTGATGAAATTATCCAGAGAATATATGATTAGTGAACACTATACAACTGGGTAATTTAGTTTTTTTTTAAAAAAAAACCCCAAATACTCATGCCCCCCAAATTTGTTTATTTCATTAGGAAATGAATTGGAAATTTTGCTGATTTGCATAATTTTTATTCCATGTTACTTAGATATGGCTAAGTAATTAAGACACAGTAATGGTGTTGGCACTCATCTGGACATCTTCCGCAACCTGCCCTTGGTTCTGGTGAACAGACAGGGTTAAACACTGAGAATACTTGCTCTTTAATGTCCAATATAGCAAAGATCTTGGATCACTAATTCCTAATGATTTCACAGTGTAACTGAGCATAAGTAATTGACTGGAGAGATCAGTATTAGCTTTGGCTTTCTCTACTGCTTCCTTTACGACTATTTTTCTCTAACTATGGTAAAATTATGAGGAGAATCTTACATGCAAATTAAGCAAATCAGTTGTACATGTAAAAGAACTACTTTGGGATTTCATTGTATTGAAGTCCTTGAGTCATAATCTGGAGTGACGGATAACTGTATTTGTTGTTAGAAACACACTGCTTTTAAATTTTTTTTTTTAAAGATTTTATTTATTTATTTGTCAGAGACAGAGGGAGAGAGAGTGAGCGAGCACAGGCAGACAGAGGCAGAGGGAGAAGCAGGCTCCCTGCCGAGCAAGGAGCCCGATGTGGGACTCGATCCCAGGACGCTGGGATCATGACCCGAGCCGAAGGCAGCCACTTAACCAACTGAGCCACCCAGGTGTCCCAGAAACACACTGCTTTGTGGGTTAGATTTGAGTTGATCTGGCTACTCTGTATGTCTGATTGATGTGTCTCTCAAGTTGGTAGTCAAATCAATTAACCTCTGAGTCTCACTAAACATACCATGAGCCATAAACATGGATAAAGAATGCCCAGATCTAACATCAGAGATCTACCTTATTGCCATCAAATAAGTTAGAGCCAGTCTTTTGGCCACTTAAAAAATTTACACAACTTAGAAATAAGAAAGTCTCAATATATTTTTCAGTCTGGAGACATACTGCTCTCTAGTTAAGTGGGTTA
Organism: Lontra canadensis; assembly: GCF_010015895.1. NCBI lineage: Eukaryota > Metazoa > Chordata > Mammalia > Carnivora > Mustelidae > Lontra > Lontra canadensis. The sequence continues at coordinate 2,212,081 of NW_022631031.1, forward strand.
ATTCCTGGAAAACACATTTCTTGGAAGATGTAAATAAATACGCTTTTTTTTTTTTTTTAAACAGACCATTACTCTTACACATAATGAATCACAAAATTCTGGCTTAGCAACCCTTTTCTGTCTTTGTCTAGACCTAACAAAGTTTGTGGAGATACTCTCCCTTCTCATTGCTTTCCTCTGTTTTCTTCTCCTGTCTCATCTGTGTTTGTGTTCTTTTGATTTACCATTTATCCTTTGTTAAAGAAATTTCTAAACATAAATTTGTTTGCTTTTTAAATTTATTTAATGTGACTCATATAACAAAAAGATAATAGAAAAAAGTGGACTTGAGACTATCAGCATTGTGTATCTCATATTATTCATAGGTGGGATGAAGGAGTGAACAGATAGTGAGTCTCAAAAAATAAAATGGAAACTATAAAAAGAAAATGTATATTACCTGACTTTACTTGTTAGGTACCCCATGCATAATATAAAACTGTTTATCACATTATTATATTATTATATAAGATGTATTGATATATAATTGATCATATTACAGCTTTCTTTGGTTAATAAATTTTGTTCACTTTGATTTTACTAAGGTGATTTCAAAGTTCTTATTAGCATATGAACGTACAAACTGTGCTCATTCTGCGGATGCTTACAACAGAAGTGCTGGCAGAGTAGATCAGTTAGAGTAGAGTAGACCAGTACATCAGGAATCTGGTAGAAAAAGAAATCATGTTATAGTTGCTATGCAAACTAAAATAAAGATACGGATGAAAACATAAGATATGCTCAGAGTGAACTGTAGAAAGTACACCATGATTTACAATACATAAATGGTGGAAAAGTGTTATCTGGAAATTTGGTAGGATCATGACTTTTTGGTTTTTATTTATTTATGACAGAGAGAGATAGCAAGAGAGGGAGCACAAGCACAGGGAACTGGAGAGGGAGTAGCAGGCTCCCCGCTGAATAGGGAGCCCAACATGGGACAGGATCCCAGGATGCTGGGATCATAACCCAAGCAGAAGGCAGATGCCTAACAGCTGAGCCACCCAGGCACCCTATTTTATGGCTTTTTATAAAAATAAAACTGAAACCAAATAATATACCTATTGATATATTGAGATTGAAAAAAAAAAAGGTACTATCTTAAAAAGTGGAGGAAATTTGCCTGAACAGTTAATGTGTCCAAATTCTATCACCTTCAGGATAATTGAACTCAATTCCAAAAATAAAATTGTTGATAATAGGAAAATACCTCAAAGAACTTAATGATTCCAAATTAGATAGCTATAAATTAAATTAAAAAAATATATATCAAGAAGACTCACTAAATTGCAAATCCAGGATGGTATCAATTTCTTTTAAAATTTTTGGTGAAGTGAAAGCATTCACTTGTAACATGAAGGTATAGACATTCACAAATAGAAGTGGTTTTGGCCCTACCTGGAGGACAGAATTATTTCTCAGTGTAGACTACCTGAAAAAATGTTTTAGGAAAAATAGTCACAAAACAACGGACACTTTATTGAGTCTGTGATAAACTTTGTAGATTTTGAAATATGCCAGTTGGATGTTTTCATGTCATATTTTCACTGTAACAATCAACAAAACCATGAAACAAACAAAAATAATAGACTAAACTAGGTGACATCATGAAAGGTCTGATTTAATTTTTGTCCCACCCAAGAGAGTTTATGTGGAAGAGAACGGGAACTACTGCCTAAGAAATCATGGAAAATCACACACTTATTTCAGGCATTGAATTTCACAGGTATTACTGAGATAATGAAAATTCTAAAATATAACTGCCAAGATTAATAGTCTGTGAGTTCATCTTGAACCTCAGTTCAGATACCGGTTGTTTTCTTTCTTCTGCTCATAGTAGTCTTCCAGTTTGATAGTATATCTACTTTATTTTTCAGCACCATCTCTTCTTGTACATTTGAGTTTCCATTCTCAACTTCTTATGAAATATACCTAATTTTGATATTCAATAACTTTTTTTGATATTCAATAACATTTTAAAAATGTGTGTGAAATAAATCAATTTTTCAAATCTCCTTAAAGATTTTTTTTTGTCATCTTAAAATTGATACATACTTATCTCACTTTTGACCATTAGGAGGAAGTGGTTTTAAGGAGTAAACGTGGGGAGGGGGAGGAAAAAACTGAGCAGTAAACAAGTTCTCAAGTAGAAAAGTAGCAATTTCATCCTTGGAATTACCTACACTAATTGAATAAAACAGCAAAAGATAACAAAAACCACTACCATGCACATATACAGGGAGGCACATGTTTTTTGACACTTCTAATTCTTCCTTCCAAGCCTTTTCTTATCCTTTGTGGCCTCTCTTTACTCCTTTCCTACTCATCTCCTGTGGAGGGGCGGGGTGGCTAATGTAATAAGTAAACTGGGAAAAAAAATAAAATGCATATGTCAGCCCATGTCAGCCCCCCACCGTTTTTTTTTTAATTTATTTTTTTTTTATTTTTAGGAGAGCATTTAACTTCTTTATTCCTCTTCCTTTATTAACATATTAACATATCAGTATTATTAACATATCAGTATTCTTCTTCCTTTATTAACACATCAGTATTAGGTTTTTCATCCCCCTAGCCTAGGTTTTTCATCCCCCTACCCTCCCACCTCCATGAAACAGGCTTGTCCTGGTCCAGCATTATTGTCTTTAGATGGATAAAAACCTTTCTAATCTGGGTTGACTCTCACATTAAACAGTATCTGTGACTGCTGTGTGGTAGGGAAGAGGTGAGCTCCTCACATTTCCTTCAAGAGAGTCTGCTGTGGAAGGCAGAGTTATCTATTTGCCTAACTTGCTGCCGCTGTGCCTCTGCCACCATGTTCTGGTCAACAACTGAGAACAGGGAGGTCCCAATTCTAGACTATTCCAGTCTGACAAGGGATTTCTCAAATAGGCATCTTTTCCTTGGGTTCTCCCATCGGTCCAGCTAAGACATTTTTAAAGCAGCTGTTTCATTTTGGGTTGTTTCTATTGGCTGACAGCCCTGAAGCTCATGTTACCATCTTTTTGTCTTTAGTGTCCAATCTGCTGTTAAGCTTGTAGTGAAGCTTTCCTTTATGAGACTGTTTTTTTTTCTTTTCTTAAATCTCTAGAATTTGTATAGTTAGAATTTTGCAGTTAGTTCTTTTTAGAGTTCTTTGATTTTTCTTTTTTTTTCTGGAGATTTACTATCTATTCATTCACTAATCCCATCTATTCCTCTATATCCCTGAATATATTTATATTAGATTACTTGTTTCTTTTTTTAGCTAAATTCCAACACTTATATCATCTCTGAATCTGTTTTATTGACAAATTTTTGTCAGATCTTTCTATTTTTTTAATCACTAACTGATTTTTTAATTTTATGCTGAACTGGAAATGCTACATTGTTGGGAGTCTGGATTTTGTTGTCTCTCTTTAAGAGTGCTAAATATTTTATGGGGCAAATTTGTTAGTCATTTCCTTTTCATCTTATGTATTCTTTGTTTCAATTTCACAAAATATTCTTCTATTTTTTTCAAAAACTTTAAAATATTTTCCTCCATATCTTATTTGCAGTTTGTTATGTGTATATTATGAGAGAGGAATTTATGTTTCTTTTTATAAATAAAATTATTTGTCTCAGCAACATTTTATTATAAACAAAGTTATAAATCAAATCAAAGACTGTGAGAAGATACTTATAGTATATATAAGCACAAGCTTTACATTAGAAGAGCTCTAAGAAATAAAAAAAAATCAAAACAGAATAATGTACAAATGTAGGTAGGACATGGAGAACATTATTCAATGGCCATAAACCATTGAAATCCATGTAAATATGTTCATTCTCACTAGTAATCGAAGAAATACAAATGAAAACAACAATGAATAATTGTTACACATCTGCTTTATTTACATTAATTATAAAATCCAACAATCCTAAATGTTGGTAAGAATGTAGAGCATGTGCTAGATGCTAAGAAGCTAAATTAGGTTGGTGATTTAAAAAATAGTCTTGGCTGCCTTGGCTCAGGTCATGATCCCGGGGTCCTGGGATGGAGCCCTGCCTCAGACTCCCTGCTCAGTGGGGAGCCTGCTTCTCTACCTCACCCTCTCCCTCTGTCACTGCCCCTACTTGGGCAGGCACTCTCTCTCTGTCTTTCTCTTAAATAAATAAATAAATAATCTTAAAAAGTTTTTGAATATACAATAAATTTAGAAATACAAAACCTCTGTAACTGACTAATTCTTTTTCTTGGTATCTACTCCAGGAAAACTCACATGTTACAAGGAGGCATGTATAAGAATGTTTTCTTGTTTAGAATAACAAAATGTTGGATATAATCTAAATGCTTATTAACTGGAGAATGGGCAAAAAATAAACTGTAGTCTCTTTATCAATACAGTATAAGATACTAGTTAAAATAAATTAAAGCTATATGTACCATCATAATTTTGAAATTAAAGGAAATTGCTGGATTTTGTTTATTCTTTGATATATAAGCATGTGTAAGTGCTTAAATATGCAAAGCAATCTGGTTTTCTAAGTATATATGTAGTAAAAGTACAAAAATAATCTAAGGGATGATGAACCTCTAAATGAGAATAGTGGTTATTTCTGGAGATGTAGAAGAAAAGGAAATATGAATCAGTATTGGTGTACTATAACATTTGATCTTATCTGTAAGAACTTATTTCTTAAGAAGTAATCTGAAACAAATATTGTAATAAAGCCTGATATATCTTGGTAGTGAGTAGCAATATAAGTAAGCTAATGTTATATTTTTTGTACCTTATTTTTGAAGTATTTCATAATTTTTAAATATAGAGAAAAAAAAATTCCATCATTGTGAAGGAATTATTTTTGGTGATGAGTCTTCCTTTACTCATGCCATTGGAGGTCACTAAATATTATGCCTTGAGGCGAGCCCAACCTTGATTAAAATAGTCTCTTAAGTGAGATTTGAGAACTACTTGGAAGATATGTCTACTGCAAAACATATTTTCTTTCCCACAGTGTCTAGGATGCCCCTCACTGACTTCTTTCTTAAAGGCATCCTTGGGATGGTGTGTGTTTTTTAAATTTAGACTTGAAACATTAATATATCAAGATAAAGAATGATATTTAGAATGAGTTTATCAGGTTAAGTTTTATTTCTACCTATCAATAATTTGTGTACCAGGATATTTGAATAGGAGACAGCTAGGTTTAGATAGGGCTTAAAGGAGTGGCCAAAGGTTAGTCTGGGCTCTTGTTGCCTGTCAATGGTAAGAAAGCAAGAAGGGAAAAGAATTGTCAGAAGTTGTATTAGAGGACTCTGTTAGAAATCTCAGCCTATCTAAGGAAAATGCTATTTCCCAAACAGTTTACCTCAGGTCAATCTCTCAAATGGGGGTGAACTCATAAAAAGCCCAGACAGTGTTATTTAGCCTTTGTTTGAAGGGCAAGGCCAGTGACTTCTCTCTGTTGCCCCGCACTCCATGTGCTCCTGTGGGAGACAGAATTGGGCTCAATATGTAGTTAGAAGAGATTAACAGTTTCGTATGTCATCTCCCACTTCTGTGATTACTCACTCATTCAACCTATATTTTAGAGACAAAAATGATTCTATCTTTAAAGCTACATCTTTCTATTGCCTTCTGTGTATTTGTTCACTTGTTGTCTATGAGTGAAATTGAGCTATTACTTTTGAACAAGAGTCAATGTTAAGGGAATTTGACATGGTCAGTTGCTTTCACTTTTCACACAATGATTTAAGCTTCTGGAGACTTAAAAATAGTGAGCACTTTAGAGTTAATAATTTCTACCTCCCCTTTAGTTTACATCTCTCTCCTTGAGTGATTCAAGGAAAGAAATAATCTTTCTTATTCTTTTTAGTCCCTGGAAAACCCAGGTAGATGGACATAGAGGATTGTGTATCAGTTTGGTAGTCTTTTGGTGTTTGCTATTTATTTTGTCACATAGCAATGGTTTAGGCATTTATTTAAACTCCCCAGTATGGAAACGGAGAGATTTCTTTTCAAGAAAATGTTTCCTTTTGCAGAAAGATATTACGAGATATACATTATGACTTGGCTTATTATTTTTTTTTAAAGATATTATTTATTTATTTGACAGAGAGAGAGAGAGAGAGATCACAAGCAGGCAGAGAGGCAGGCAGAGAGAGGGGGAAGCAGGCTCCCTGCTGAGCAGAGAGCCCGATGTGGGGCTCGATCCCAGGACCCTGAGATCGTGACCTGAGCCAAAGGCAGAGGTTTAACCCACTGAGTCACCCAGGCGCCCCGGCTTGGCTTATTATTGATGTGGATATTCAGTGGGTCAAACCATCTCTCCCAAACATCTTAAAAATTTCATAAAATAACGTTTAATTAATAGTATGTCCGAGCTATCTCATGTTATGAGAGCCTATTGTTAGCATCTCTTCCTAAATGCATGGTCAGTTATATTACATTGTAAATTAAAATCTGCAAAACCACATGAAAACCATCAAACACTGTAATTTGGGACTTTTGTCTCTCCCCTGGAATGCTAGTTGTTAAATGGTTAAAAGTGACCCAATTTTGGCTGTCAGCTTGCAGTCATCCTAAAAAACTGGATTATACACATAAAATATAATAGCACATAATGGGACCCTGAAGTTAGTCAATGAAGAGGACAAAATGTTTGTGTTTTGTATAGCTACATCTTCAAGGCCTACCTATTTAAATAAGAAGTCCTCAACACATTGATGTTAGTCTCCAATTTTGATGTATTTGACTCAAATGTTCCATAACAAATAACTAATATTCACAAAGGGTACTACATAACAAATGAAATTATAAGGTAGATGCAGTCCCTATCTTTCATTGACTTTTTTTTGTTCTAAAATGAATCTTTTAGCTATATTCTCTTAATGTGTTCCTAAGTAATGTTTTGATGCTTTCCAGGTACACCAGGATCCCACAGGAATATTTTATGTATATTTATATGCATATATGTATATATTTATATATAAATATATTATGTGGTAGCCAACTGTATCTATTTATGACTGCTGAGTCGGACTAGCCCAAGAAGATAGACTAGATTATAAAGGGACCTTTTGAAATAGCTTGGTAAATTATGTTGTCACCTACCAAGTCAACCAACTAGAAATCCAGAAGCTGTTTTAGCCTCCTCAGCTGCTGCCACATACACCCCAGTTAATCAGAAACAAATCTTGTCAGTTCTATCAACACAGTGGACATCTAGTGCGAACATCCATACCTCCCTGAACTATGGCAGTAGCTTCTTTGCTATGGTTCCTGCCTCCATTCTTGGCCTTCCTTCAGTGCTATCATACTAACGTTGCAAATCTTACTCTCCTGCTCAAATCTGACTTCACCAGCTTCTTCCTCATTTGAGCCCTCATCCTCCTTCACTTCTTTGTCTTCTACACTCCAGGAATAAACAAGTATTTGCAGTGTCCATTCTACATAGAACTTTCTCCTGATTTTTTACGTTCTTTGTCCTGATTTTTACTTGATTTTGAATTCTTTCCCTTTGCCCATTTGTTACATACTTAAACTTCTCCTAAGACTCTATTCTGCTTCCATTTAATCTTGTATATTCTTCTCATTATAATTACATTTATCTTTTACTGACATTGTTGGTTTACATGTTTTTGTTTTCTTTGAACCTATAAGCTCCTTGAGAACTGGGACATAGTTTTTTTATTAGTGTTGCTCATATATGGATCTCGTCCATACTCTCAACTGAAAGTAGATAATATAGCATTTACCTCAAGGTTATTTTAAAAGTTAAATGGATTAAAACAAAAGAAGTCTTTAGAATAGTGCCTGGTGTGTATTCATACATGGGGAAGCTCAGTATTAGAAGATGTAGATTTTCTCAAATTTACTCATATATTCAATTGAAATTCCAAAAGAATTTTCAGAGATTTTAATAAGCTGACCCTAAAATTCATATGAAGGATAAAGTTTCAAATATTATCAAGAATTTTTGAAATTTTATAAGGGATTTAACTCTAGGTAGCAATTTTTTTTTTACTATAGTAATTAAATCCAGATCGTATCTATACAAGGCTCCAGAATATAAAACTAATAAATAGATCTGACAACATGAAATATAACAGAGAGGTTATTACACATCAGTGGGAAACTGGTGAACTATTCAATAAATAGTCTTGATTAGAACAATTGAATATTTATATAAAAGTAATTTTTTTCTCAAATCTTGATAAATTAAATATCCAAATGTGAAAAGCAAAATTGAACATTAACAAAATAAATATATGTGAAACTTAAACTGCTGGAGAAGTATTTCTTGAATGATAATGGTATTACCACCACTAATAATAATAATAGCAATTATAATGATCACTAAGGCTCTTTGGGAGAATTGTTTTCCTTGTTTTAAGGCCTTTTTTTAAGCACCTGACATGTGCTAAGTAATTCAATCCTCATAAAGACCTTAGAAGTAAATTCTATTACCATTCCTATTTCCAGATGAAGAGATAGCATTTAATTTGCAAATAAGATTTCCCCAATATATGGCACAGGTGGGTTTTTAATCCTGATAGGGTGTCTCCTGAGTCCATGCTCTTTAATCACTATTATATACCAATTACAAGTCACAAAGGGAAATATGAACCAATTTGATTTCATTAAAATTAAAAATAGCAGCAACCATAACAAGCCACAGATTAAAATATATATACAGTATCATGTATACTTTAACCCACTGAGCCACCCAGACACCCCTGCAGTATCATGTATACTAAATAAAGGCCTTTGCATATCAGTAAGAAAAAATGACAAAAAATATGAATGTGAAATCACACAGAAGAAAACCTTCACATTCAACAAACATATGATCAACTTTCTTAATGGTAAGATAATTTAAATTAAAACTGCAATGAGATACCACTTCAAGCTCAACTTAGCACTGTATTTTGGCAAAGATTGGGAAGAAGTAGCAAATTAATATGCAGTGCTGGTGGGAGTGTAAATTGATAGAACAACTTTGGAGAGCAACTGTCACTACCTACTGAAATTGAAGATATGCATAATCTACAAACCAATTTTATTTCTAAATGTTTGTGGAGAGAAATGTGTCCTCATTTACACAAGACAATGTGTCTAAATATGTTTATTAAAACAATATTTTAAGAGTCTTAAGAATGTAGGGAGCCCAACTATCCCTTAGTAAAATAAGCATAATTTCTTCATTTTGGAATGCATACTGATTAATATAAATTAGACACATCTACATATATGAATATGGTAGAAGAGCAAACTGCAAAAAGATGCATATGGCATGATATCACTTATATACATTTTAAACCATGTAAATGTTTTTAAATATAAAACATTCAACAAGCATGATATACACAATTCATAATAGTGTTTTTTGTTGTTGTTGATGGACAGAGAAAAATTGGAAGGGTAAGGTTTTAGCTACATCTGTTATATTTATTTCTAAATAAAAATTTTGAAGTAAATATTGCAAATTTCTAATAATCTGTTAAATCTGGGTGATAGGTATATGGAAGCTATCACACGTTTTATACATTTTGTCCTTTCATATTATTTAATACACCTTGGTATATACTTTAATGTGCTTTTGATATTCACTATTAACATTTTAGAAAAAACACAAATACTGCTCCCCCACCAAAAATGGAAAAAAAAAAATGATACCAGCAGGCTGAGACACATGTTTATCTCATCTTCTGTGGCAGGGCCATTAAGGCTGGTAAAATGTTGCTCTATCACAGCTAGTTCCTTCTAGTCCATTACTGCAAGTGAACCATCATTCATTAATTTCCTTAAAAAATATATGTTGAGACTGTGCTACTTTCCAGGCATTGCAGTAGTCTGTAGCGTTTGACTTATTAGAATTTTAAACAATGTTTTATTCATGTGGATATACTGCAATATCAGGGAAGAATCTAAGTATAGCTTAAAAAGGCAAGACTTTTTCCTCCCAAGTTTTTGTATTTTCATTGGAGTCTTGGGGACAATTTCTCTTAGAGACTGTACTACAAAATTCCGTAAGCCCCTACCACTGTCTGCCACAAAAACTCATTATTTGTTATCCCCAAACACAATTAAGGAAGTCTTTTCTCCATAATACATTCATTTGTTTCAGATTTTTAAGAATTTGCATTATATTTAAAATGAGAAATTATTTGCATTGAATTCTGATGTAATAGTTGAAATTTTGAGCATCAGACATTGAGAAAAAAAATGATTAAGCTGTGCAAAATTAACCTCTTCTACCTCTCTTACCTTTCCATTCCTGTCCTCTACCTTCATAATATATAATCCAAATAGATAAAGCCAGAAATACTAGACAGTTACTAGTGCAGAGAAAATTTAGTATGTTTTCAAATTAAGAAAGGAAAACCTATGATGTGCCATTATGAAATAATCAATTTCTCAATAAAATGTTAAGGGTAATGTCAGAGCATTTGAGTCCTAAGCCATGCAAAATACAAGTGATATCATAGAGTTGGTTCCCTGGAAGTGTTTTAGGGCAATATACCACTCCCGCCACCCCACGAAAAAAGAATGCAGAAAATGGCAGAGAGAGAATCTGATCAGCAGTGCATTTTCAGGTGAGACCTTAGCCAGTCATACTGCATGTTCTAGGGCTATGGGCATGCTATTTCCAAGTTATCCCAAATTTATGTGTTCTCTCATCAGCCAGTCATTGGCCATGGCCACCTTCTGAGATGGCCATGAGCAAGTGATTTCCTTGTGACCAAGGGAAAATTCATGAGGGAGGCAGCTGTTGCACTACCTGTAGGGATATTCCTGGTAGCTAGGAATTGGGTGCATTGGCTATGAAAAGGGAGACTGAGTGGAACATTGCTTTTTTACTGTAATAATTTCCATGTTCACACCTACCCTATTTTCAGTCTCTTCAAGAGGTAGGATTTTGAGTGAGTGAGACATTCAACAACGAAGCAAGGCTCGAGGGTAAGTTAAAAAAAAAAAGTTTCATAGATTATATGGAAATAAGAAAAATGAGTTCAAAGGCTTGTTTTAAAAACCTCATCAGAATACCCATTCATCAGTACAGCTCCATCAAAGCAACTGCTTCAGCATGGTTACCCTAGACTGCCACTTTGAAGTGTCCCATACCCACAAAAGATATTTCACAAAGACTGCAGACCCCAATTGCAGCACAGAGGTGGGGAGAACAAGGATACCTTATCAAATATAGATGTTAAATTTAATCAGTCTTCTTCTTACTCTTGATGTTTCTCTGTTGATAAAGTTTTTCCACTCTTTGATTATCAGATGGGATCTTCCTGATGGACTTTCCCAAAGAGTTTAACACTATTTCTATTTCTTTTTGAAATAAATAAAATATTTATAGAATAAATGGATGAGCTTTCACAGGTGACAAGACCAGTTGTTTAGATTTATTGTAATTTGCAAATTTCCAAATACTGATCAGACACTATCTTCCTGATTATAAATTTTTATTGGAATTAATGTCTACTCAAATGACTTACCTACAGACACTTCTATTGTTGAACTGGCATACATTCCTAAAGAGTAACCTTATTTTAAGTTAGTTTGTTCAAATTAATGATTCTGTGATTCTAAGGCTAGAATGTGGACTAGTGGAAAAAGCATTCATTTTGAAATCAGAAAGACTTATGTTAGATTTTGAACGTATCATTTATTAGCTTTGTGACATTGGGCAACCCATTTAACCTCCTTAAGCCACAATTTCCTCATTTGTAAAATATGGATAATTATAGAACCTAGTTTATAGTTTTTAATTATACACAGTACCTGGCATAGGAAGAAACTCAATAGGTGCTAATTGTCTTCCTTTCATGAACAATTTAGTTAAAAGTCAGTTGAGATTGTACCATCCGCATCTAGAAATTAAAAATTTCATTTCGCTCTTTAATATGTCACATGTTGATAACCTTTTTGATAACCCAGCAAAGAGTTTCCTGTCAATAAAAGGTTCCATGCAAATTTTTCATTTAATTTAAGTAGTAAAATATATTGATTGTAGATCTTTGGCAAGGTGGTAGCTATATAAGTAGAACAAAGTAAATATATCTAGATATTGTCAAAACAAAAAATGCACTTGACCAAGTTAAATAGGCAAGGAAGACTTTATCCAAGGCTATTGCAATAGGGGACAGAGACCAGAACACAGTTTGAATTCAATTCCACTGACGAAAAGAACAGGATGACTTTTAAGCTCTATGGTGAGAGGGAGAACACAGGCCAGCTGTGTTGTTAATTGGTTTTACCCCAAGGAAAAGTAAATTTTCTAGTATTTTTTATGACTAGGGGTAGCTTTGCAACCAGAAGCAAAACAGGCACCAAAGGTAGGCTTCTACACTCCCACAGAGACTGAGAAATAGGGATGCTCTCTCCTTTGATGTTTACATTTCAAAGAGAAGGGTCCCAAATCCTGAGAATAACATTCCTAGTTTATAAAAGTGGCAAGAGTATTAAAAAAAAAAAATTTACATCTTTAAGAAGGAAAGAAAAATCTACAGTTGCAAGGTTGTTGTTGTTGTTGTTGTTTTTTAAATAAATGCTTTAAGAAATGGGAAGCCAGGCCAAAAGTCAGGAAAAATGCAGCCTGAAGTTTAGTCAAGCTTAAAGAAATGTAAAATGTTGTCTCTTGGCCAATATATAGAAAGCTGTCTTTGAGAAGCATCCACAGAAGTCCTAAAAATTCAATTCCATAATAGTAAATTTAAAGAAGCAGTTTTAAAAATCTCATAATTCTACGTGTCACTCACTGTACTTTTGTGATTCCCAGCCCTATTCTTTTAATGATATATAAAGAGGAAGTAGGAATCACACTGTATTATTTTATCCATATCTTAACTTCCTAAGTATGGCTGTTAAGACTCATATTCTATTAAGAATGGCTCTGTTAAATATTTTAAATGGCAAAAGAGGGTTGATCAGAGATTGAATGTTAAGATATAAATTAAAGCTATATTGGTTTTTCAAAATAAATTGAAAGACATTTCAACTTTTGGTCTTTTTTCTCTAAGCAGGGATAAGAGGTACAAAAAATAAATAAAAAGTGAAACAAACATGGAAAAATTATGTATTAGTTTTCTAGGAAATGCAATTTGTTAAGACAGATTATCTTCATGATATCTGAATTATTTAATTTGGGGTGTGATTGGCACCTGGATAACAAAAACAGTTAACCGAGGCACAGAGCTAAACCATGTAAAACCATATAGTGTATTTGCTAAATTTACAATGATTTCTAAGAATTATCATGAATAATGTGGATTTTTATCTTAAAAGAAGATAAACATATTTATACTACGGAGCATAGGAACATATACAGAAAATGAAACTGATGTATATAATAGAGGCATACAAGGTGGAAAATAGAGAACAATTCATTTAAACTACATTCAGATTATTCAGACACTACCATGTTGATTCTTTAATGTCAGTAATGTGATAAATTATGAATTCTAATAATAAAATCAAACTAGAAATCTTAGCACTTTAAGATTTTTAAGGCATCGGGAATAAATGAATTCCACAGTACTAAATATGTTGTTAGAATAAATTGTTTTCCTTTTGCAATCTTAGAAGCAAAGAGCTTTATGATAGTAAAATCACAGACTTTATCCTTTTCAAGGCTGAAAAGCTGATGAAATTGAAATTCTTGGCAAATAATTTAAGATCAGTGAGTGAAATAGTTAAAAATGAAATGAGAATTATGAGATTTTATAGTCAGAAAGGAATGATGACATTCAGAGGAGCTGCCATGTCTACCTTATATGCTGGGTGGCAAAATGAAATGCAGAGATCTTACTATAGAGCTATTGAACATTTTCCTGAGATCTATTTCCCTTTCCTTTCTTTTGCTCTTGACCCTTTGCCCATGTTATTAAACCCACAGTGACTGCTTCCAAACTTACTCTTCTACCTAAAGAACCTGTTATATTCTCCCCAACACTTGACTGTCCTTTTGACTATCATAGCCACTTCCTTATAGAAAAAAAATTGGGAGAAGAACAAAGGAAATCTGTCATTATCACACTAGAAAAATAAAGAGGTATCTATAGAAAAATCACCAATATAGTTATTAGAAGCTTTGACCAATTTCTTTTTGCTTCATAAAAACACTTTCATTGAAGTATAATACAAATGCACATTTCATTCACTATGAAAAACCCATATAGTAATCAGATCAAGAAACAAAAAAATACAAGGATCCAGAATCCTTCTATGTTCTCCTAGAACTACCTCCATGATTTCTCAGTGTACATTAATTTTGTTTTTGGATTTTATATAAATGAAATCAGGCAGTTCATGTTTCTTTATGTCTGGTTTCTTTCAATCACTCAACATTATGCTTTTGAGTTCATCTACATTATAAGGAGTTACTGTAAATAATTCATCCCCAGTTTTGTATACTGTGTAACTGTGTGAACACCAAAATGCATTTATCCTTTCAACTGTTGATGTGTTTTTAGGTGTTTCCAGTATGAACTATTACAAATATTATTACTATGAATGTTCTAGCGCATGTGTTTTGATTTACATATGTACACATTTCTGTTACATGTTGCATTGGGTTATCTGGTATGTATGTTCAGCAGTACTAAGCAAGTGGTTTTCCAAAGCAGTTTTACTGATTTACATTTGTATCAGAACCTATGACAATTTCAGTTACTCCACATACTTGCACAACATGGCTTTTTTAGGCCATTATGATACATGTGTTAGTGATACGTCATTCTGATTTTCATATTCATTTCCTTGATGACTGTCTTTACACATGTCTATTAGCCATTTGTATATCTCCTTTTAAAAAATGTCTTTTGGGGTGCCTGGGTGGCTCAGTGGGTTAAAGCCTCTGCCTTCGGCTCAGGTCATGATCCCAGGGTCCTGGGATCGAGCCCCGCATCGGGCTCTCTGCTTGGCAGGGAGCCTGCTTCCCTTCCTCTCTCTCTGCTTGCTTCTCTGCCTACTTGTGATCTGTCTATCAAATAAATAAATAAATAATCTTTTGAAAAATAAATAAATAAATAAATAATGTCTTTCAAGCTCTTTGTGCATTTTTCTACTGGGTTGTTTGTCGAAGTTTAAGATGTACGGGACAATGATTTGATTTAAATCATTGTGAAATGATTACCACAGTAAGTTTAGTTAACATCTATCATCTCGTACTGAGACACACACACAAAAATAAGAAATGTTTTTTCTTTGTGATGAAAACTCTTACAATCTATGCTCTTAACAACTTTCAAAATACTATAGAGAAGCATTAACTATAGTCATCATGTTGTTATTCTTAACCTTTGTACTTATCTTATAACTGGTACTTTATACTTTTGGACCACCTTCCTTCAATTCTGCCCCCTCATCCTTCACTTCTGAAAGCACAAATCTAATCTCTTTTTTTCATCCATCTGTTGACAGACATTTAGGTTGTTTTCATATCTTAGCTATTGTAAATAACGTTGCACTGAACACAGGAAGTCCTGATTTCAATTTATTTAGATAGATACACAGAAGTGCGGTTGTTGGATCATATTGTAGTTCTATTTTACAATGTTTGAGGAGCTCCATATTGCTTTCCATAATGGCTATACCAATTTATATTCCCACCAACAGTGTACCAGTGTTTCCTTTTCTTCATCCTTGCCAGCACTTGTTATCTTTTATTTTTTAATAATAGCCATGCTAACAGGTATAAGGTGATATCTCAGGTAGTTTTGATTTGCATTTTACTGATAGTCAGTGATGTTGAGAACCATGTAACTGTTGGCTAGTTGTATGTCTTCCTTGGAGGAATGTCTATTCAGCTCCTTTGCTCCTTTTAAATTTGGGTTATTAGATATTTTACTATTCAGTTGCATGAGTTCCTTATATATTTTGGATATTAACCTCTTCAGGTTATGTGGTTTTCAATTTTTTTTCCCATTTGATAGGTTGAGTTTCCATTTTTCTGGTGTTTCACTTGTTGTGCAGAAGCTGTTTAATTTGACGCATCCTGTTTGCCTATTTTGGCATCTGTCGCATTTCCTTTTGATGTCA
The DNA here is from genome assembly GCF_010015895.1 of Lontra canadensis. NCBI lineage: Eukaryota > Metazoa > Chordata > Mammalia > Carnivora > Mustelidae > Lontra > Lontra canadensis. The sequence continues at coordinate 2,228,130 of NW_022631031.1, forward strand.
CACTCAAAAATCATTGCCAAGACCAGACCCAAGAGATTTCTCTGTTTTCTTCTAGAAGTTTTACAATTTTAGATCTTAAGTTTTTAATTTATTTAGAGCTAAATTTTTTATATGATGTAAGATAGTAATCCAGGTTTACTCTTTCGCGTGTATACATCCAATTTTCACAACTGGATTTGTTGATGAGACTATTCTTTTCCATTTTGTATATTTGTTGCACTTGTCAAAGATAAGTTGACTGTATGTGTGTAGGTTTATTTCTGGACTTTCTTCTATTCCATTCCATTGGTCTATGTGTTTATTTTTATGCCACTACCATACTGTTTTGATTACCATATGTTTGCAATATAATTTGAAGTCAGGAAGTGTTATGTCTCCAGCTTAGCTCTTGCTAAAGATTGCTTTGGTTATCCAGGATGTTTTGAGGTTCCATATGAACTTTAGGATAGTTTTTAAATTTTTTTTTTCCTTTTTCTGATAGGTATTACATTGGATCTTTAGATTGCTTTGTATAGTATGGGCATTTCAATGACATTAATTCTTCTAATCCATATATATGGGAGATCTTTCCATTTATTTGTGTCTTCTTCAATTTCTTTCATCAGTGTTTTATACTTTTCTGTGTACAGATCTTTCACCTTCTTAAATGTACTCTTAAGTATTTTATTCTTTTTGGTGTTACTGCAAATGAGATATTCAGGTTTGTTGGTTTGTTTTTTAAATAGTGTATAGAAGCACAACTGCTCTTTACATGTTGATTTTATATCCTGCCACTTTACTGATTTCAGTTACTAGTTCTAACAATTCTCTGGTGGTGTCTTTGGTACTTACTTTTTTCTTTTTTCCTTCCTTCTTTCCCTTCCTTCCTTCTTTGTGTTTTCTTCTATAAGACCATGCCATCTGCAACAGAAACAATTTTATTTATTTATTTCTAATTTTTATGCCTTTTATTTGTTTTCTTGACTAATTGTTTGGATAAGATTTCCTTTACTATGTTGAATAAAAGTAATGAGAGTAGACATCCATTTCTAGCTCTTGATCTTAGAGGAAAAACTCTGCTTCTCACCTTTGTGTATGATGTTTACTATGGGCTTGTCATATGTGACCTTTATTATACACTGGATCTTTTCCTTCTTTTTAAATTTTTATTTTATTTATTTTATTTTTTAATTTTGATAGATAAGAGTGGGGAGAGGGAGAGAATCTCAAGCAGACTTTGCACTGAACATGGAGGCCAATGCAGGGCCCCAACCCATGACCCTGAGATCACAACCTGAGCCCAAACCAAGAGCTGGATGCTTAACCAACTGAGCCACCCAGGCACCCTGAGGTACATTCCTTCTACACCCAGTTTCCTGAAAATTTTTATCATGAAAGATGTTGAAATTTGTCAGATACTTTCTTGTGTATCTGATGAGATGGTCACATGATTTTATCTTCCATTCTGCTAATGTGGTATATCACATTTATTGATTTGAGTATGTTGAACCATTCTTGCATCCCAAGGATGAATTCCCACTTAATCATGGTATGTAATTTTTTTTGCATGTGCTGTTGTATTAGATTTGGAGGTATTTTTTTGAGGATTGATCAGGCATGTTGGTTTCTAGTTTTCCTATAGTATTCTTATCTGGCCTTGTAAAAGGAATTTGGAAGTATTTCCTCCTCTTAAATTTTTTGAAAGAGCTTGAGAAGGGTTTTAATTAATTCTTCTTTCCATGTTTGGTAGAATTCACCAGTGAAGTCATCTCGACCTGGCTTTTTATTATTATTGTTATTATTTATTATTAATATTATCATTATTTTGGTTTGGGGGAAGTTTTCTGGTTACTGTCAATCTTCTTACTAGAAATTGGTCTTTACCAATTTTCTATTTTTTCATGGTTCAGTCTTGGTAGGCTGTATGTTTCTAGAAGTTAGTTCATTTCTTTTAGTTTATTTTCCAATCTGTCGGCATGTAATTATTTATAATAGTTTCTTATGATCCTATGTATTTCTGTGATATTAGTTATAATTAGTGGTGGTATTAGTTATAATTTCTTCTCTTTTATTTTTTAATTTTGTTTTCTCTATTTTTTTCTTAATATAGCTTAAAATTTGTTAATTTTCTTACTGTTCAAAAAACAAACTCTGTTTCATTTATTAATTTTTTCTCTAATTAATTTATTTTGGCTTTAATTTTTATTACTTCCTCTTGCTATTTTGTTCTTAGTTTGTTCATCTTTTTCTAGTTCCTAGCTGTGTAAAGTTAGGTTGTTTGAGGTGGTTTTTTTTGTTTTTTGTTTTTGTTTTTTTTTAATGTAATCTTCACTGCTATAAACTTAGGACTTTCAGATCTGCTTTTTAAGCATTCCATAAGTTTTGATATATTGTATTTCTATCTTTTTTTTTGTTTCAAGATATTTTGTGATTCTCCTTGTGATTTCTTTCTTCACCCATTGGTTGTTTCAGAGTGTATTGTTGTATCATTTCCACATATTTGTGAATCTTCCAGTTTTCCTCTTGTTACTGATTTCTAGTTCATGCCATCATAGACTGAAAAGATACATGATATATTTCAATTTTCTTAAATTTTTTAAGACTTGTTTTGTTATAATCTATCTTGGAGAATGTTCCATGTCCACTTGAGAAATATATGTATTTTACTACTTTTGGATAGAAAGATCTATATGTCTGTTAGGTTCATTTGTTCTGTACTATTGTTCAGCTCTACTGTTTCCTTATTGATTTTCTGTCTGAATGATCTATCCATTGTTTAGAGTGGAGTAGTGAAGTCTTCTACCATTATTTTATTGCTGCCAATTTCTTTCTTTACTCTTTTAACATTTGGGTTATATATTTAAGTGGTCTGATGTTGGATGCATATATGTTTACAATTGTTATATACTCATGATGCATTGACCCCTAGCACTATATAGTGTCATTCTTTGTCTCTTTGACAATTTTTTTTTTCTTTGACAATTTTAACCTGAAGTCTGTTTTGTCTGATGTAAGTATAGCCATCTCTGATCACTTTTGGTGACTATTTATATTGTGTATCTTTTTCTATCCCTTTACTTTTAACCTGTGTGTGTCCTTAAAGCTAAAGTGAATATCTTTTTAGCAACATATAGTTGGGTCTTTTATTTTTTTATCTGTTTAGCCACCTCGTTTAACTTAATTAGAGATTTAATCAATTTATTGTTAAAATAATTATTGCTAGGTAAGATCTAACTATTGCCTTTTATTTAGTTGTTTTGTGATTATCTTCTAGTTCTTTTGTCTTTTCTTGTCTTTCTGTCTTCCTTTGATATTTGATGATTTTTAATAATGGTCTGCCTTGATTTCATTCTATATCTTTTGTATATTCACTACAGATTTTTTTTTGATTACCATGAGGCTTCATTAAATATCTTATAGTCACAGCAGTCTATTTTAAAATGATAAAAACAACTTTAATTTGCATGTGAAACTGTACATTTTCATTTTTCTCTACTCCTGACATTTTATGGTATTCATGTCACAATTTACATCTTGTTATATTATGTAACCATTAAGAAATTATCATGGGTAAAATTATTTTAATCTTTTGTCTTTTTACCTTTTATGCTAGAGCTAAAAGTGATTTATGCACCACTATTATAGTATTAAAGTATTCTGAATTTGACTTTATACTTACTTTTATCAGTGAGTTTTAAATGTTCATATGCTTTCTTGTTGGTTGCCTGGTATGTGATGAGTTTTTTCTCTTGATGTTTTCAAAATTCTCTATTTGTCATTGCCTTTTAAAAATTTGATAATAATGTGTCTTAGAGAAGTCCTCTTTATGTTCAATCTATTTGGAATTCTTTGGCCTTTATGGATCACAATGCTCATTTCCCTCTATAGTTTTGAGATATCTTCTGTCATTATTTCTTTAAATATGGTATCTGTTTCTTTCTCTTCCTCTGAGACTCTTTTGAGACTCCCAAAATGTTTATGTTGATTCATTTCATGGTTCACCATAAGTCCTGTGGGCTTTGTTCACCTCTTTGCCATTCTTATTTGTTGTTATTCTTCTAATGTAATAATTTGAAATTATCTGTATTCAGGTTTGCTGATTCTTTGCTCTATCGAGTCTGCTGTTGAAGCTCTCTATTGATTCCTTTTTTTTTTGTCATCCATTGTATTCTTCAGCTCCAGAATTTCTGTAGCTCTAATTTGTGATTTCTAACTCTTTGTTAAACTCACTTTGTTCATGTATTTTAAAAAAATTTCATTTAGTTTTACTTATCTGTGTTCTATAGTAGCACTGAGCTTTTTAAAGACAATTATTTCAAATTCTTTGTCAGAGAATATATAGATCTCCATTTGGGGAGGGAGGGATCAACCATAGAGCTTTATTTTCTTGTTTTTGTTTTTGTTGGTGTCATATTTCCCTGAATTTTCATGTACTTTGAAACCTCACTTTGCTGTTTTTACCTTTGAAGAAGAAATCATCTCCTCTAGTCTTTTTGATAGGCTTCAGGAAAGCTTTTCACCAGTCTGCCTGACTAGAGGTTCTGATAGTCTCTCAGAGCTTTTCTATGGATGTGTCTACTTCACTCCTCTTATTCCATCTTTAAGAAAATGTCTCAGGTTTTTGTTTTCTCTTAATCCCCAAAAGCCTGGCCAGGTGTTGATAGTCTCGTAGTTTATTTTCCTTGGATTAGTTCCTTAAAATGTTCAAGACTTTGCACCTTCTCCCAATATATTAGAGTCAATATAGCTGATAATATTCATGTACTGTCTTTAGGAGCTCCCATGTACCACCTGTGGAAGCTCATATGCCATTTGTAAGGGGTCCATAGGTGAGGAGACCTATGGGGATCTTGACTGAGGCTGTGAACCAGTTAATAGGATCCATAGTAGGTTGTTAAGGTTATGTGCTTGTTCCAGGGAGTCCCCACCCCTTTTTGCTACTCCTACGATTCTTAATATTAATCTATCCTTATAATCCCATTCTTTTAATTAGAATATTTTTTTCTAATTACTTTTAATTGAATTGTTGATGCATTTGGACACATATTATTACTTCATTAGTAATCTGCATTAGGCCCATTTTTTATGTTCCTTTACCACTTTTTCTTTTTTCCCTTTATTTTAGATTCATCAGATTTTAAAAAAAATACTCCATTTTAAAAAATTTCATTAATCTACTGTACATTCTATCACATTATTATATGGTAATTCTAGAAGTTATAACATTATCCTTGACTTATTATAGTCTAATACAGAATATAATTTTATAATTTTTCTGATAGTCCTAGAACTTTAGAAGTTTTAAACTTCATTCTTATACTCTTCAGCTCCATGTGGCTATTTAAAACATTGCTGGCATCTCTTTTCTCCATTAGAGACTTTCTGCCTAGGAAAGCCTGAAGTGTGGACAAGCACAAAAACCTTACATAGAAGATTGCCAAATGCCCACAGAGAAAAGACGCAGCTGGTAATCATCATCTAATCTTGAAAAAGTTCTATTCTTTCTGGCATTTTAGTTCATCTGGCAATCCTCCTTACTTACAGAGATCCCTGAAACCTTTAAAACCAGAGTTTTGTAATTTATCTAGCTATTGCTAGTTGTGGCAGTGAGAGTTGACCTGCTGTGATCTACCACATCCTACCAGAGTTTATTTCTTTTCTTCTTTCTTCCTTCTTTCTTTGCTTCCTTCACTCTTCATTTTTTTCTAACACGATAAAATGAGTAAGTCAACATCCCATATCAATTTCTCTAACTTTGGTTTCCTATTATTTAAATTCTATGTCAATGAGAATTTAAATGAAAATGAACAAAGTCTATGAAGTGGGATTAAATTACCAACACCCATAGTGTGGATGTTATATAGAACAGTAGTTGTTTTAAAAGTCCCACTCTATATAACCATCTTTCTCCTTCTTTCTTTCTTCTCTTTTCTCTTTTTCTCTCTTAAGATTTTACTTGTTTATTTGACAGAGAGAGTGAGAGAGATAGCACAAGCAGGGGGGAACAGCAGTCAGAGGGAGAGGGAGAAGCAGGCTCCCCTCTATGCAAGGAACCTGATGTGGGGCTCCATTCCAGGACCCTGGGATAATGACTGGAGCTGAAGGCAGATGCTTAACTGGCTGAGCTACTCAGGAAACCCTACATAACTGCTTTTAAAGCAAATTGCTTTTGCAATTAGTGAACAGATCTAATCCAGCAAGTATGAGCATATAGTTCATTTTATTTTGTACATCAGAAAATTGCATTGAGAAAAGATTCAAAATGGCTAAAACATAGTAGTGCTCCTTGACTCTAAAACTGTTGAATAATCAGTAATGTGAACTATATATTATCAAATGAAAAGGATTGGAAAACTGATCTAATTTCTTTGTCATTCCATTTTAGAGTTTTAAATGAAGATGAATCATGGTCACATTTTCTTTTAAAGACATTTTGGATTACTGTGGATTATAGTGTTCTAGACAGGCAAGGCATCCCTAAATGTGGCTATATGGGAACAAAACTTGGGATTAGTGTATAATAAAGATTTGGACACTCTAAACAGTGTAATATGCATGATAAGATGTGGGGATTTGACATTCTTTTCTCGACAAAACAGGGAATGTAATATTGTAGCCTATGAGACAGAGATTTCTATTACTTTTTTCCCTTGTTGCAAAGGTAAAAGTTTATTTAAAAGTAAAAACAGAAAATAATAGTGCTAGAGGAATTAAGTAAAAAGAAAGAAGACTTGATCCTTTCTCACTATAATTCCTTCTTCATATCTTCATTCTATCTATCTTGATAACTAAAAATCTGTAAGAAAAACACTATGGTATGAAATTAAATCTGGGATCCTAAACTTTTCTCAAATAGTATAATTTCTCCAAGATCTTGTTGATTCAGAGAATCTGCTTGTGTCTGTATGAAGGTGAAAATATGTGTTGAGATTTTGGTAGAGTCTGACTTCTCCCTTGTGGGAAAATTTGAGAAACTGTACTAGGCCAGGCATCTTTACTTGTAAGCAGATCTAGAAATTCTTTGAGGTGCTGCATTTTGGCATGGATAGAAGTACTTCATCATGTTCTTCTGAAGCAGGCTCCTGGGATGTTCCAACTGAGAAGTACTGACAGCTCCAGCAGGAGGGCTTCCTTATATTCCACATCCTTGCCAAAACTACAACTGCCAAACACATTACTTTCCTCACAGTTAATTTTTGGACAATGATTTTTGACTCGGAGATAGCAAATACGTGGAACCAGGAGTATGAATTCTACTCACAGATTAAGATATTCACTTCTGACTACTGTGATATTCTAATATAATAAAAATGATGATGTTGTGGCTTACTTTTATGCAGTGGTTATCATGTACCAGGCAGGGTGAGGCACTTCATGAATTCCACCTCCTTTTATCTTTATAACCAATACATCTGATAGCATGGTAAGTTTAGGTTCAATCACAAGGGGTAGGAAACACAAAGTAACAATGGTTTAGACAAGTAGAAATTTTTTTTTCTCATCTAAATATACCACAATAGAAGGTTGTGATCATTATTAGTCTTCTTCAGTGATATTTCTGATTCTTCTCCTTCCAGGTACTGTGTAGGATTATAATTCTCCAAGTCCTTGATGTTGGATGTGACCATATGACTTGTATTAGCCAATTAATTATAAGTGGACGCAATGTGTTATTTCTGGGAAGAGCCTTTCAGATCTGATACACACTTCATTCTTGTGTCTTTTTCTTGTTCTAAAGATGGTATTCTAATACAGTAAAGTATCCATCAGTTTTGGTCTCTGTTTCAGGTCAAGATGAAGCCACCCTTTTGTTGACCCAAGATGGGAAAATATCATGGGTAAGAAATAATCCTTTTTATTTTAAGCCAGTAGGCTTGTCTTTGATGATGCAGACATCAGGGGCTGGAATGATGCACTATAGTGTCAGAGACCCAGGCTCCATGTGTCTCATTGATTTAATAGGTGTGACTTCTATTCTCACGTATACCTATGGTCCAATATGGGTGCTCCAGGTCAGGTCGTAATGTCTGCATTGCAGCCAGTTAAAGTCAGAAAGGAATTAAGAAGGGTATTTTCTTTGTTCTTTAAGAATGCTTCTTGAAAATTATACTCCTTTCTTCTACTTACATCTCATTTGCTATAACTTACTGATTATAGCCACACTTATGAGGAGGAGGGTCTGATAAATGTTTTGTTTTGTTTTGTTTTTCCCAAGTGACCATGCACTCAGCTAAAAGGTATTACTTTAAAAGAAGAGTTGACAACGAGAGAAAAGTAGCAGTCTCTACAAATGTAGTTCCTACAATCATTTCCATTTTAAAAATGAGAAAACAGGGACCAAGAAGGGTTACTTAAGTAAAGATCATATAGCTAACAGCTAGTGATACTTGATGAAGAACATAGGTAATGTGACTGTAAACCTGCATGTTAATACAATATGCTACCTCCTCTGTTAATCTGTAGAAAACACATTCTTATTTTATTTTTTTAAAAATTTTATTTACTTATTTGACACAGAGAAAGAGAGAGAGAGAGCACAAGCAGGGGAAGTAGCTGGCAGAGGGAGAGGGAGAAACAGGCTCCCTATGAGCAAGAAGCAAGGGGCTCAGTCTGAGGACCCTGGGATCATAACCTGAGCCAAGGCAGACACTTAACTGACTGAGCCACCCAGGTGCCCCACATCTTTATTTTAATAGAAAAATACAGTTCTGTGGAATTTAAATTGATTTAATTTTTCTATTTTCTTTCCTTGCCTTCAGACTTGGATAGAAGAGTAACTATAGCTGCTAGTCCTGATATTCATTTGAAATTCACAGGTTAAGAGTAGAAGTACCTATGTCAGGTACTGCCTCCTTGGTTACTCCAATTTTGAATACCAGTTCTAGCACCGGCCTGTTAGTAATGGATGGGCTTAATGACTAAGGATGAATATAAGCATTAAAGCACAATTTTGAATCTTAGAGATCATATTTTAAATAACCATTTAAAATGTAAACTCCATTTCAGAAATAGATACATTTTTAAATAAAAATTCAAATTGACTAATGAACAAGACTGTTTAATACATTTTCTACCTATTTTAATAGAGTGTGACTGATGCTCATAATTCTTTATAACTCTCTTCCAAAATTTCTTATACTAATTCGATTTCCTCCTTATTTATAAGCTATATTTATCAGTGTTTTCCAGATGTAGCAAAGAACTTTTTCTCACTGTTCAGCGAATTAATCAGGAAAACTTTAGTGAAAGATTATATTAATCGTATTAAGATATACTAAATGATTGTTTAATTGCCATTTAAATTATTCTGGCTATAATCCATTCCCTGGACTGAGAATTCTGTTACTGGGTTTAAACCTTGAGTACATTTAATACATTTAAATATAAAATTATGAAAAACATGGACACTGTATAAATACAGCTCATTTCTTACTGGAGATGCTGGCTCTATTATATAGATGTACATAAAAATACATGTAGTAGTCTACAGAGAAGACAGGAAATATATGCAGAGAGAAAAAATACTATTTTTTCTTAGCTTTTGAAAAGTGTCTGATGCTGTCTCCGTAATCATTTTTGTTAATGTGACAATATTTTGATTCTAAGAGTAATATAGAGGTTGGTAGAAATTTTGCACCTTTTATATCTTGTCCTTGGTGACCTCTCTGGTGTGGCAGAATATGAAGCTATTAATTAAATGGTCAGTGACTTACAGTATAAATTGATTTATGACATTAGAAGGTACATGAATTCCACAGCTCGGCCAATTACAAAGTGGTTTTCTTTAATCTTCATTTACAGGAATTTCTCTATAGCTTGGGCTAATATTTATGGCATGCTGCCTGATGCAGCAGCCATCATAGGGCTTTCAGTGGTGGGAGTACGGAGTTGGCAGTCTAGAATCCCAGAGCAGATGTCAATGGGAAAGGCATTTAGGAAATGCAATGCACTAAAGAGCTTGTCATACTGAGATTTCTTCTGTGAGTGCAGTTCACCGTTCACTCTGATACTGAGGAGTTTAAAGTATATCAAGAAAGAAAGGCAGCATGCAAATCGTTTTAATGTTTGTTGAGTTGATTCTAATAAATTCTCCCAAGAGTCATCTTATTGAGATAAAGGGCTTCAACCAACATTCCAATCTTTGGGTTTAAACTAACTTAGTTCTTAATTTGCATCAAGCAGAAACATAATTTGATAAGGAACCCAGGACTTTAAAATAATTTTGTTAAGTTCAAACGAAGTGAACCAATTCTTTATTTGATAAATTGGAATAATCATGTACACCTGTATGGTGTTTAATTGTACCAAAACTAGAGTATCCAGGGCTCTCTTTAACCTTTCTTTTCCCCAATATGTATAACACCTTATTTTTTTAATCAGCACAAAACTCTATATGGGAAGTAGGTTTATATGGCATGATATTCCTTCTTTTCTCCAATATAGAAACCACCTCAGAGATTATATGGCAAAACTTAAATTCAAACTCAGAACTTCAAATTTTTAGATTTATCAGTTGATGTCCTCCAAAATGTATAATGCCTAAGAGCATGCAAATGAAATTGTGAAGAAAACCGCTAACATATTTTTACAATCCCTCTTTTCCTATTCTATAACACTCTCTTTTACTGCTTTTATTCACTCTTTTCCTTCTCCTAATTGAAACTTTTATGTCCTACAACACCCAGATTCTGAGAAGCTGAATAAGAGTTTAATAATCTGGAAAATTATTGTTTGTTTTTAAGTTATATTGGATTATATGCACGATTTCTATAATTGTTTACATTTTAAGAGAACATCCTGGACTGCATACTACATATTGTATTAATCCAGTATATGAATGATGAAAGAGAAAATTGCATACCTTGTAATGAATTAATTCTCCAACAATTTTTATTTTCAGAATAATGTTCACCAATATACTTCCATCAGTATCTCTTTTCTTTTCTTTTTCTTTCTTTTTTTAAGATTTATTTATTTGACAGAGATCACAAGTAGGCGGAGAGGCAGGCAGAGAGGAGGGTGGGGAAGCAGTCTCCCTGATGCGGGGCTCTATCCCAGGACCCTGAAATCATGACCTGAGCCAAAGGCAGAGGTCTATTTTCTTTTTCTTTCTTTTTTTTTTTTTTTAAGATTTTAGTTATTTATTTGAGAGACAGAGATCACAAGTAGGCAGAGAGAGAGAGGAGAAAGCAGGCTCCCCACAGAGCAGAGAGCCTGTTGTGAGGCCCAATCCCAGGATGCTGGGATCATGACCTGAGCTGAAGGTAGAGGCTTTAACCCACTGAGCCACCCAGGCGCCCCCCCCTTATCTCTTTTCTTAAGTAAATAGCCTTCCTTTGCTATCCAAGTCTCTCTCCAGTAGAGTTACCATAGTCACTGTATCCATTTGGTCACCATCTTCTCTCTGGTTTTTGCCTCATCATACCACTGAGACAGCTCTTGTCAAGGCCATGTTGCTAAATTTTGTGGCCAGTTATCTGTCCTTTTATCAATATTTGGTTCAATTAACTAGTTCCTACTTGAAAGAATTCTTTCTGTCTTAGCTTTTGTGATCTAACTCCTTTCCCCAGGCTCTTTGCTGATTTCTCTTCCTCAGTTTAACGTTTTTATTCTGTGGTCCCTTCCCTTTATCCAGTTTCTTGGCTTAATCTCTCCTTGAATTGTCTAGTTCATTTCTTTTTTTTTTTTTTTTTTTAATTTCTTTTCAGAGTAGCAGTATTCATTGTTTTTGCACCACACCCAGTGCTCCATGCAGTACGTGCCCTCCTTAATACCCACCACCTGGCTCCCCCCAACCTCCCACCCCCGGCCCCTTCAAAACCCTCAGGTTGTTTTTCAGAGTCCATAGTCTCTTATGGTTCACCTCCCCTTCCAATTTCCCTCAACTCCCTTCTCCTCTCCATCTCCCCATGTCCTCCATGTTATTTGTTATGCTCCACAAATAAGTGAAACCATATCTTTCAGTATCTTTTTATGTACTTATTATTCCAAAATCTATACTTCCCTTCATGATCTTTCCTTGTACACCAGATTTGTGTCGAACTCCCTGCTGAATATTGCCACATGATTGCCTCATAAGCATTGATAACCATAGCTGAATTAAATTCTTAATGCCTATTTCTCCCATCTGAGTCTGCTACTTCCATTCTTTCCTATACCAAATAAATGGTCCCTTAATCTACCCATTAGCCCAGAAAAAAAATCTAAAATTTAACTTTAGTTCCTCTCTTTAGCCTATTCCTTATGTCAAAGCAATCAACAGGTTCTGTTGACTCTACCTCCAAAATTTATGCCAAATCCTTCTGCTTCTTCTGCAATGATTTTTACATTCATCCAGGCAATGACCATATTTTATGTAGACTAAAACAGTAGTTCTCTTTAGTCCTCTTGCTTCCACCCTTACCCTTATATCATCTAATCTTCACACAATAGCCTGAGTGACTCTTAAATCAGTAATTAGTTCATGCTGCTCTCCTCCCTAAATCTATGCTTATCATTATACTCAGAATTAAATTCCAACTCCTTAATCAGGCTATAAAGCTCTATATCATTTGCCTCCTGCCATTGCTATCACTTTTATATAATATAATTCTCCTCTTTTCCAGGACTGTGTAGTCACACTGATCTTCTTTCTATTCCATAAACATTAAAGATTAGTTTCTTTACAAGATCTCTTCATTCTGAATCTGGGCTTCCCTAGATCTTTGGTTGGACTGACTTACTCTCATCATTTAGAACTCATCTTAAATAGCTCAAAGAGGCCATCTCTGATCACCAATCTGCAATAGCCACCAGTCACTCTCCATTTCATCACCCTATTTTATTTTTCAGCATAGCACTTATTTCATCCTGGTATTTTTTGTGTTTTATTTGTTCTCTAATTAATCTACTAATCAGTGTGTATATCCCTTTGAATTTTATATCTCTAGTAGTGTGTATGCCCCTAGAAAGCAGGATATATTCTTCTTTGTTCTTTGGGACATTACTAATGCCTGATACATAAGCAGTGATGCTAAAAAAATATTTGTTTAATAAGTAGAGTTAAAATTTTTTCTGATGTTTCTAATCTAGTTTGAGATGGCGATTCATCTAACTCTTCCCCTTATTTTAAAATCACTCAACTGAGTTCTCTTTCCCCACTTTCAAGCTCTTTATATCCTGCAGTCCATTTTGGGACCACAAGAGGGCAGCCTCCCAAGAATGAGGCCAACAAAAAGAAGGTAGGTGAAAAATGGTCCCTGTTCACTTTATTTGAACCACAAGCACAAATCTCATCTGAAATTAATCATATTTCTAAACTTTTTAGTCATATGGGCTTTTGTTGTTTCCTTTCTTGTTTAGTTGGGATTTGCTATTCTGTTGAAAGAAACTGAAAATATTATGTCTTATAAATCACATCCATCTGAGAATAGATTGCAGAGTTTGAACTGGTGGCAATCTAAATTGGAGTCTGTTTTATTAGGCATATCAAATTATCTTGATAGAAATGATATAAAACATATGTTTATGCTTGAGTGATAACACTCAAAAGAACTGTATAAAGCATCTACTCTGCAAACAAATTAAATCCGCAAACAACAAAATAATAAATAAAACATCGTTTTGGATTCCATTCCTCTTATTTTCTCAAAGACATTGCTTTACTTATCACCCACTTTGTCTTACCATTTTCCCTTTCTTTACTCATTGACAAGTAGTTGATGGTTAACTGAATCAAAGATTTTTAGGTAAAAAGGGACTAGTGGGAGATAAAAATGTGATACAAGGCAAGATGTCTGTCTAGATATTTGACACAAAAACTCAGTAGCAAATAGACATTGAAACTGAATTTTCATTTCAATATTTACCTATTGATAGGTGGACTTTATTCTCTGCATCTTCTGCTGCAAAATCCCATAGTTTGCCATTACTGTTTTCCCAGAGTAGTGACATTTGACACTCTTAATCATAACCTCTTTCTTGAAATACTGTCTTCATTTAGTTTCTTATAACACTAACTTCTTCTATCCCCTCCCCCCCACCCCCGTTTCACTATTTATTCTTAGTCATCTGTCCTGCTTGCTTCTCATCTCCCTTACCTCTAAGTGTGGCAATCACTTGGGACTCGGTCTTTGGGTCTATTTTCTTTGAAATATTCACTTAGTTATCCTTAGTGATCTCACCCAATCTTGTAGCTTTAGATATTACCTAAATGCTAATGATTGCTGTCTTTGTTTAAGTTCTCCCAAAACCAGACCACAAGATGAGAAATCAAGTGCAAGCAATTTTTTGAATTTAAAGGAAACTTTAATAGGGGTGTGGGAAAGTGAGACAACGAAGTGAAGGCACCAGTGAATCGTACCTTTTGGGCAAGTTATCACTGTGGGAACTAGAGCTTAATTTCTACTGGGGGTTCTAGGAGCCAGTGCATAGCAGATACTCCAGAGGTATCCATTCCTTGCAGCAGATTTATCCACTCTCTGAATTTTCCTGGCAGTTTAAACCTGCCACAGGTATAGGCAATCCAATGTCCAGAGAAAGTCCTTAAGGTGAGTCACAAGTACTCACAGTTGGAGGCTGAACAAATACAAGTACAAATGGTGGGTCCTGAGAGGAAATAGACAGGCATCAACAAGGTCTACTAGAACTGCTCTATGTTCAGGTTAGTTTTCTTCTATGAACTCAACTACCTGCCCAAGATCTTAGATATTTAATAGGTATCTCAAACCAACATGCCTAAAAATACCCCACTGGCTCCCAGTTCTCAAAACCAATTCCCATAAAATCTCCCTATCTCTGTACATTGTAATTTCATTCTTTAAGTTGCTCAAAACGAAACTTTGGAATCATCCTCAGTTGATACTTTCTTTATGCTCTACATCCAGACTGTCCGCTATGAAAGCTGTTTCTCGACATTTTCTCTGCTACCATCATCTCTTACATAAATTATTGCAATTGCCTCCTAAAGGGTCTCCTCTCTCTATCCTTGCTCTTGCACTTATTACAGTCTTTTATCCATGGAGCAACAAAGGTGATATTTTAAATTTAAATAATACTATGCCAAAGGCTTCTAATCATTTAAATTAAAAGCCAAGGTCCACACAGGCTTACTAGCATTTTTCTTGCATTATTTTTTACCAGATGGCTGTATGACTGGTTTGGTCACTCACCCACTTCAGGTATCCTCTCTGAGTCAATTTCATTTCATCAGATAGTCTTCCTATCTTCCTATCTTCCCATGCTCCATTTTTTTTCCCCTTAAGCTGATCTTCCTTTGTTCACTACTTTTATCATCATTTGACTTTACATATTATATAATGTAAAATCTGTGAGAGTGGAGACTTTGTTTTATTCACTGCTGTCTCCTAAGACCTAGAAAAGTTTTTGGTACTGTTGAATTCTGAAAGAGGAAAAAAAATTGTCAAAGCAAAAGAAAACTAGTTTCTGATACTATAAATAAACTTCTTATCTTTTGTAGATTTTCAAGATAATTTGTTCTTGCCTCAAATTAGAATGCATGATATATAATATCTACCTACCTATCTATCTATAAAGATATATAAAAAGAAGACAAAAAGTAAGTCATATGTAAAATTGTCTTCCACGGTATATCTTTATAGTTTAGAATCCTCATAGAAGAAAATCAAACAATGCTACATGTTTTGTTTTATTATTTGCATATAGTTGACATGCAATGCTGCATTAGTTTCAGGTATAAAACACAGTGATCCAATTTTTCTGCATAATGCTATGCTTACCACAAGTGTAACTAGCATCTGTCACTGTAAAACACTATTACAATATCATTGACTATATTTCCTATGCTGTGCCTTTTATTCCCATGACTTCATTCCATAACTAGAAGCTTGTAACTCCCACTCCCCTTCACCCAATTTTCCCCATCCTCCAACACCTTCCTCTGGGCAAACATCAATTCTCTGTATTTATAGGTTTGATTCTTTTTGTGTTTCTGTTTACTCATTTTTTGTTTGTTTTTTTTTAGATTCCACATATGTGTGAAATCATATGGTATGTGTCTTTGTCTGTCTTACTTCATTAGCATAATACCCTCTAGGTCCACCCATGTTCTCACAAATAGCAAGGTACCATTCTTTTTTATGGTGGCATAATACTCCTT
The DNA here is from genome assembly GCF_010015895.1 of Lontra canadensis. Taxonomy (NCBI): domain Eukaryota; kingdom Metazoa; phylum Chordata; class Mammalia; order Carnivora; family Mustelidae; genus Lontra; species Lontra canadensis. Next base: position 2,244,226 of record NW_022631031.1, read on the forward strand.
TTTGTGTATTCTACTTGATCATAGGAATGATCCTGTCAATGCATTATTAAATGAAGTTCAATAGTATTTTATTGAAGATTTTTACATCTATGTTCATCAGGATATTGGCCTGTAGTTTCCTTTTTTGTGTGTGCTGCCTGTCTGGTTTTAGTATTAGGGAAATTCTGGCCTTGTCAAATGTATTTGGAAACTTTCCTCCCTTTCTCCTCTCCTTCTATATTTTGGAATAATTTGAAGAAAATAGATATTAATTCTACTTTAAGTGTTTGGTAAAATTTTCTTGTGACTTTATTTGGTCCTAGAATTTTATTTTTTGGTAGTTTTGGTTACTGATTCAATTTTGTTATTAGTAATTGGTATGTTCAGATTTTCTATTTCTGATTCAGTTTTAGAAGATTTTGTTTCTAGGAATTTGCCCATTTCTTCTAGGTTGTCCAATTTTTTTGGCATACTTTTTCATAATACTCTCTTATAATTCTTTGTATTTCTATGGTGTTAGTTGTTACTTTTGTTTCTAATTCTATTTTTTGAGGTTCTTTCTCTCTCTCTTTTTTTTGCCTTTGGGGCAATTTCATTTTTATTTTTTAAATTAATTTATTTTAAAATTAATGTGTAATGTATTATCGGTTTTAGAGGTACAGGTCTTTGATTCATCAGTCTTATATAATACCCAGTGCTTATTACATCACGTGTCATCCTTAATGTCCAACACCCAGTTACCTCTTCTCTTCATACCCCTCCCCTTCAGCAACCCTCAATTTGTTTCCTATGATTTAGAGTCTCTTATGGATTGTCTTCCTCTTTGGTTTTATCTTTTCCTCTCTCCCCCTATGATCCTGTTTTGTTTCTTAAATTCCACATATCAATGAGATCATATGACAATTGTCTTTCTCTGATTGACTTATTTCACTTAGCATAGTACCCCCTAGTTCTATCCATGTCATTGCAAATGGCAAGATTTCATTTTTTGGTGGCTGAGTAATATTCCATTGTGTGTGTGTGTGTGTGTGTGTGTGTGTACCAAATCTTCTTTATCCATTCATATTTTGATAGACTTCTGGTCTCTTTACATAGTTTGGCTATTGTGGACATTGTTGCTATAACATTTGAGTGTAGGTGGCCCTTCATTCAGATAACTGCATTTGTATCTTTGGAGTAAATACCCAGTAGTGCAATTGCTGGGTTATAGGACAGTTCTATTTTCAACTTTTTTGAGGAACCTCCATACTGTTTTCAGAGTGGCTAGACCATCTTGCATCCCCACCAACAGTGTAGGAGGGTTCCCTTCCTCTGAATCCTTGCCAATATCTGTCATTTCCTAACTTATTAATTTGTGCCATTCTGATTGGTGTGAGATGGTATTTCATTGTGGTTTTGATTTGTACTTCCCATATGCTGAGTGATGTTGAGCACTTTTTCATGTGTCCATTGGCCATTTGGATGTCTTCTTTGGAGAAATATCTGTTCGCGTCTTCTGCCCATTTATTGATTAGATTATTTCTTCATAGGGTGTTGAGTTTGCTAAGCTCTTTAAAGATTTTGGATACTAGCCCTTTTAGTTTTTTTAAAGATTTTATTTAATTATTTGACACAGAGAGAAAGAGAGAGAGCGAGAGAGTGAGCACAGGCAGGTGGAGTACCAGGTAGAGTGAGAGGGAGAAGCAGGTTCCCTGCCGAGCTGGGAGCCCGATGCAGGGCTTGATTCCAGGACCCTGGGATCATGACCTGAGCCAAAAGCAGCTGTTCAACCAACTGAGCCACCCAGGTTCCCCAGCCTTTTTCTGATATGTCATTTACAAATATCTTCTTCCATCCCATAGGTTGCCTTTTAGTGTTGTTGATTGTTCCTTTGCTGTGCAAAAGCTTTTTATCTTGATGAGATCCCAATAGTTCATTTTTCCTTTTGTTTCCCTTGCATTTGGAGACATATCTAGCAAGAAGTTTCTGCACCAGAGGTTGAAGAGGTTGTGTCTGTGTTCTTCTCTAGGATTTTGATGGATTCCTGTCTCACATCGAGGTCTTTCAGCAATCTTAGGTCTATTATTGTGTATGGTGTAAGAGAATGGTCCAGTTTCATTATTCTGCATGTGGCTGTCCAAATTCCCCAACACCATTTGTTTAAGAGATTCTTTTTTCCACTGGATAGTCTTTTCTGCTTTGTTGAAGATTAGTTGATCACACAGTTGAGGGTCCTTTACCTGAGTTCTCTATTCTGTTCCATTGATCTATGTGTCTGGTTTTTTGTTTGTTTGTTTGTTTGTTTGCCAATACCATACTGTCTCGATGATTACAGCTTTGTAATAGAGCTTGAAGTCCAGAATTGTGATGCCATCAGTTTTGGTTTTCTTTTTCAACATTCCTCTGGCTATTCAAGGTCTTTTCTGGTTCCATACAAATTTTAGGATTATTTGTTCCAGTTCTGTGAAAAAAGTTGATGGTATTTTTATAGGGATTGTATTGAATGTTAGATTTTCCTAGATAGCATAGATATTTTAACAATATTTGTTCTTCCAATCTATCAGCATGGAACATTTTTCATTTCCTTGTGTCTTCCTCAGTTTTTTCCATGAGTAGTCTGCAATTTTCTGAGTACAGATCCTTTGCCTCTTTGGTTAGGTTTATTCCTAGATATCTTATGTTATTGGGGACAATTGTGAATGGGATTGACTCCTTAATTTCTCTTTGTTCTATCTCATTGTTAGTGTATAAAAATGCAACTTATTTCTGTATATTGATTTATATCCTGCCACTTTGCTGAATCCCTGTATGAGTTCTAGCAATTTGGAGGTAGAGTCTTTTGGATTTTCCACATATAGTATAATGTCATCTGCAAATAGTGGAAGCTTGACTTCTTTGCCAATTCAGATGCCTTTTATTTCTTTTTGTTGTCTTATTGCTGAGGCTGGGACTTCTAGTACTATGTTGAATAGCAGTGGTGATAGTGGACATCCCTGCTGTGTTCCTGACCTTAGGAGAAAAGCTCTCAGTTTCTCCCTATTGAGAATAATATTCTCTGTGGGCCTTTCATAAATGGTTTTTATGATATTGAGGTATGTTTCCTCTATCCCTACACTATGAAGAGTTTTAATCAAGAAAGGATGCTATACTTTGTCAAATGCCTTTTCTGCATCTATTGAGAGTATCATATGGTTCTGTCCTTTCTTTTATTTATATAGTCTGTCACATCAATTGATTTGCAGATGTTGACCCACCCTTGCAGCCCAGGAATAAATCCCACTTGGTTGTGGTGAATAATCCTTTTAATGAACTGTTGGATCCTATTTGCTTGTATTTTGGTGAGCATTTTTACATCCATGTTCATCAACGATATTGGTCTGTAATTCTCCTTTTTGGTGTAGTCTTTGTCTGGTTTTAGGATCAAGGTAATCTTGTCATCAGAGAAAGAGTTTGGAACTTTTCCTCCCATTTCTGTTTTTTGAAACAGCTTCAGAAGAATTGGTATTTATTCTTCTTTAAATGTATGGTGGGGGCCCTTGGGTGGCTCAGTGGGTTAAGCCTCTGCCTTTAGCTCAGGTCACGATCTCAGGGTCCTGGGATCGAGCCCTGCGTCGGGCTCTCTGCTCAGCGGGGAGCCTGCGTCCCCCCCCCCCACCTGCCTGCCTCTCTGCCTACTTGTGATCTCTGTCAAATAAATAAATAAAATCTTTAATTAAAAAAAATATATGGTAGAATTTGCCTGGGAAGCCATCCAGCCCTGGACTTTTGGGAGATTTTTGGTTACTGCTTCAGTTTCCTTGCTGGTTATAAGTCTGTTCAGGTTTTCTATTTTTTCCTCTTTCAGTTTTGGTAGTTTACACAATTCTAGGAATGCATCCATGTCTTCCAGATTGCCTCATTTGTTGGTATATAGTTGCTCATAATATGTTCTTATAACTGTTTGTATTTCTTTGATGTTGGTTGTGAACTCTCCTCTTTATTCATGGTTTTATTTACTTAGGTTCTTTCTCTTTTGTTTTTAATAACTCTTCCAGGGGTTTATTAATCTTATTACTTCTTTCAAAGAACCAGCTCCTAGTTTCATTGATCTGTTCTACTGTTCTTTTGGTTTCAATTTCATGGATTTCTGCTCTAATCTTTATTATTTCTCTTCTCCTGCTTGGTTTATACTTTATTTCCTGTTCTTTCTACAACTCCTTTAGGTGTAAGATTAGATTGTGTCTTTGAGACCTTTCTTATTTCTTGAGAAAAGCTTGTATTGCTATATACTTCCCTCATAGGACTGCCTTAGCTGCATCCCAAAGATTTTGAACAGTTGTGTTTTCATTTTCATTTGTTTCCATGAATTTTTAAAATTCTTCTCTAATTTCCTGGTTGACCCATTCATTTTTTAGTAGGATGATCATTAGCCTCCATGTATTTGAGTGCTTTCCAAATTTCCTCTTGTGTCCAATTTCAAAGCATTGTGACCTAAAAATATGAAGGGAATGATCCCAATATTTGGTACTGGTTGAGACCTGATTTGTGAACCAGGATGTGATCTATTCTGGAGAATGTCTCATGTGCACTTGAGAAGAATGTGCATTATGTTGCTTTGGGATGGAATGTTCTGAATATATCTGTGAAGTCAGTCTGGTCCAGTGTGTCATTCAAAGGCCTATTTCCTTGTTGATCTATTGTTTAGATGATCTGTCCATTTCAGTGAGGAGGGTGTTAAGGGCCCGTATTATTATCAATGTGTTTCTTTAATTTTTTTATTAATTGGCTTATATAATTGGCTGGTTCCATGTTTGGGGCATACATATTTACAATTGCTAGATCTTCATAGTGGATAGACCCTTTAAGTATGATATAATGTCCTTCCTAGTCTCTTATTGCTCTTTTTGGTTTAAAATCTAATTTGTCTGATACAAGGATTGCCACCCACGGTTTCTTTTGATGTCCATTAGCATGATAAATTTTTCCCACACCCTCACTTTAAATCTGAGGTGTCTTTGGGTCTCTTGCAGACAGCATATCAATGGGTCTTATTTTTTTAATCCAATCTGATACCCTGTGTCTTTTGATTAGGGCATTTAGCCCATTTACATTTAGAGTAACTATTGAGAGATATGAATTTAGTGCCATTTTAGTACCTATAAAGTGAATATTACTGTATATTGTCTCTGTTCCTTTCTAGTTTATGTTACTTTTGGTCTCTCTCTTTGCTTAGAGGATCCCTTTTAATATTTCTTGTAGGGCTGGTTTGGTGGTCACAGATTCTTTTAGTTTCTGTTTGTCCTGGAAGATTTTTGTCACTTCTATTTGAATGGCATCCAAGCTGGATATTCTTGGCTGCATATTTTTCTCATGTAGTTATCTTGAATATATTATGCCAATCTTTTCTGGCCTGCCAGGTCTCTGTGGATATGTTTGCTGCCAATCTAATGTTTCTACCCTTGTAGGTTACAGATCTGTTGTCTCGAGCTTCTTTCAGGATTTTCTCTTTGTCTCTGAGATATGCAAGTTTCACTATTATATATCAGGTGTTAACCTATTTTTATTGATTTTGAGGGGGTTCTCTGTGCCTCCTGGATTTGGATGCCTGTTTCCTTTCCCAGATTAAGGGAGTTCTCTGCTACAATTTGCTCCAATATACCTTTGCCCTCTCTCTTTCCTCTTCTGGGATCCTAATTATTCTAATATTGTTTTGCTGTATGGTGTCACTTATCTCTTGAATTTTCCCCTCATGATCCAGTGGTTGTTTATTTCTCAGCTTCATTTGGTCTTCTATATCACTAATTCTCTCTTCTGCCTCATATCCTAGCAGTTAAAGCCTTCATTTTTTTTTTTTTAAGATTTTATTTATTTGACAGAGAGAGAGATCAGAAGTAGAGAGCGAAGAGAGGAGGAAGCAGGCTCCCTGCCTAGCAGAGAGCCTAATGTGGGACTCGATCCCAGGACCCTGAGATCATGACCTGAGCTGAAAGCAGAGGCTTAACCCACTGAGCCACCCAGGCAGCCCTAAAGCCTCCATTTTTTATTGAATCTCATTAATAGCCTTTTTGATTTTGACTTGGTTAGATTTTATTTTAGTTCTTTTCTTTCTCAGAAAGGGATTCTCTGGTGTCTTCTATGCTTTTTTCAGCCCCAGCTAATATCTTTGTAATCATTATTCTGAACTCTAGTTCCAACATTTTATTTATGTCCATACTGAGTAGGTCTCTGGCAGTCAGTACTGCCTCTTGTTCTCTTTTTTGAGGGGAGTCTTTCCATCTTGTCCTTCTGTCCAGAGAAGAATAGATGAACGAGAAAACAGAATACTAAAATATTTTTATTTTAGCAATTTTTTATTTTTTATTATTTTATTTAATCATTTTAGCAATATTTAGCAATAACGACCCCAGAGAAATATACACTAAAGAAATCAGAAGAGACCCAAAACCAGGAGAAAAAAAAAGAAAAAAGAAAAAAGAGATCATAATCAGACAGGTGAGCAGAATAGAGCAACACACTGGATCCTATGTGTATTTTGGTCTGTTTTATAGGAAACTATATCCCAAAGTATAAAGAAAAAAAACTTATGTATGTATAAAAATGAAATTAAACACATTGAAAGGATGAAATATAATTTAAAAATGAAACTTAGGGGGTGCCTGTGTGGCTCAGTGGGTTAAAGCCTCTGCCTTTGGCTCAGGTCATGATCCCGGGGTCCCGGGATCAGGCCCTGCATCTGACTCTCTGCTCGGCAGGGAGCCTGCTTCCCTTCCTCTCTCTCTCTCTGCCTGCCTCTCTGCCTACTTGTGATCTCTACCTGTCAAATAAATAAATAAATCTTTAAAAAAAAATGAAACTTAAAAGAAAAGGAAAAACAAAAGAAAACAATAACAACAACAACAATAGGAAGGGATATAAACAAACACGTGAACAGAACAGAGTAATACACTATCTCCTGAGTGTACTCTGATCAGTTTGTTAGGAGAAACTACATTTCAAAATTGTAAAGAAAGAAAAACTTATTTAAAAATGAAATTAAATACATTGAAAGGATCAAATGGGACTGTAAAGATGAAAATTAGTAAAGACTTTAACAAAATAAAAAAAAAAAAAGAAAAAGAGTATGTGATCAGACAGGTGAATAGAACAGAGCCATGCACTAGATTTTTGGTGTGTTTTGGTCTCTTAGAAGAAACTGCATCCCAAAATTGTAAATATATATACAAAAACAAGATTAAATACAATGAAGGGGTAGAATATAACTGTAAAAAGGAAAATTTAGAAAGAGTAAAGAAAAGAGTTGATAAAATAATAAATTGATTGGAAAAGGAAAGACTAAAGAATCATGGGGAAAAAAGTCATGAATTCTATATTCTGTATTCTCCTAGTGCTGAAGTTTTGCAGTTCTCCTTGATTGGTAACTTGGTCTTGGCCAGATATCTATTCTTGCTGATCTTCTGGGGGAAGGGCCTATTGCATTGATTCTCAAGTGTCTTTGCCCCAGGTAGAATTGCACTGCCCTTGCACAGGGCCAGGCTAAGTAGTCTGCTCTGGTTTGCTGTATGTGGCTTTTGTTCCCTGAAGGCTTTCCATGCACCTTTAAAGGATGAGAATGAAAGTGGTGTCCTCCCAATCTCTGGCCCCAGAGTTGAAAGCTCGGGGCCCCACTCCTCAGTGAGCCCTCAGAGAAAAAGCAGTCAATCACTCCTGTCTCTCTGGTCTCTGGCTGCCCTCCATGTTCACAGAGCTGTGACCAAGCATTTCTATCTCAGGCACATGGCCCTATTTGGAGTCTCCAAATCCTATAGACTCCTGCAGTGGGCTCCTGTGCCAACCCTCCCAGAGGAGGTTGTGTGTATGTGTGTGTGTGTGGGGGGGGGGTCTTGCCTGTTCTGCCACTTGGTGGGCCCCTGCTCAGAGAGCAGTTGCCTGACTGTGCCAGTTCATGGTTTATAGCAGCCCTGAGCTGAGAACCACACCTGGGCTCACTCTTTGCAGCCAGCTTCCCCAGTTAATGCCTGAGAGCTCTGCCACCCTCAGTCACTCCCAGTCTTCCTGTGGATCGTGGATCCTGAGGATCCTGGATCCTGAGGATCCCGAGGCCACATTGTCCCAGTTAGGGTTCTGCCCCTGCTTAGTATGAGAAGGGAAAATGTTAAAAGTATATGTGTATATTTAAGGTTTTTTTGACCTATGATCTGCTTTGCTTGATGCTTTTTATTTTTAAAATTTTTTAAATTTTTTTAAAAGATTTTATTTATTTATTTGACAGACAGAGATCACAAGTAGGCAGAGAGGCAGGCAGAGAGAAGGGGAAGCAGGCTCCCTGCTGAGCAGAGAGCCCGATGCGGGGCTCGATCCCAGGACCCTGAGATCATGACCTGAGCCGAAGGCAGAGGCTTTAACCAACTGAGCCACCCAGGCACCCCCCAATTTTTTTTTTAATATTGATTTTAATTTTTTTTATATCTTTTCAGTGTTGCTTGATGCTTTTTAGAATGTTAATAAGATTTTGAAACTTCAATAACATTTGATGGTAAAATATGGTATAAGAGTTTTGTCTTAGAACTGATTTATTTTTTAACATTTTGGGAAGCTTGAAAAATTGAGGGTACATGGGGAGTTTCTACCTGTGGGAAATGTACATACTGACTGTATTTGTCAATGTTCTTGTCTCATTGATTTAGAGATTGAATTCTTTTCTATCCTTAGCCTGGAAAAGATTTCATATTCTTATAGGACAGGAAGCAGTATTTATAGTCTTGTTCAAGGGCTATGTTACCTCTTATGTTTTCCGTCATACTGTCCAGGTCTCCCAGGATATTATTTTGGGATCAGATGAAAAGAAGTGACAGGTGTATAGAAGCATCAAGCTGCAGCAAAGTGAGATAAATTCTATTAAAAAAATTCATGACCTACAAATGGCTATCAGACAGATGAAAAAATGTTCATCTTCACTAGCCTTCAGGGAGATTCAAATCAAAACCACATTGAGATACCACCTTATACCAGTTAGAATGGCCAAAATTAACAGGACAGTAAACAACATGTGTTGGAGAGGAGGTGGAGAAAGGGGAACCCTCTTACACTGTTGGTGGGAATGCAAGTTGGTGCAGCCACTTTGGAGAACAGCGTGGAGATTCTTTAAGAAATTAAAAATAGAGCTTCCTGTGACCCTGCTATTGCACTACTGGGTATTTACCCCAAAGACACAGATGTAGTGAAAAGAATGGCATCTGTACCCCAATGTGCATAGCAGCAATGTCCACAGTCGGCAAACTGTGGAAAGAACCAAGATGCCCTTCAATGGATGAATGGATAAGGAAGATGTGTCCATATACACTATGGAGTATTATGCCTCTATCAGAAAGGATGAATACCCAACTTTTGTATCAACATGGATGGGAATGGAAGAGATTATGCTGAGTGAAATAAGTCAAGCAGAGAGAGTCAATTATCATATGGTTTCATTTATTTGTGGAGCATAACAAATAACATGGAAGACATGGGGAGATGGAGAGGAGAAGGGAGTTGAAGAAAATTGGAAGGGGAGATGAACCATGAGAGACTATGGACTCTGAAAAACAATCTGAGGGTTTTGAAGGGGTGGGGGTTGGGAAGATGGGTGAGCCTGGTGGTGGGTATTATGGAGGGCATGTATTGCATGGAGCACTGGGTGTGGTGCATAAACAATGAATTCTGGTACACTGAAATTTAAAAAATAAAAAATTTTAAAAATACCACAAACATTTTTCACAGAACTAGAACAAATAATCTTAAAATTTGTATGGGACAACAAAAGACCCCAAATAGCCAAAGCAATCTTGAAACAAAGAATAAAACTGGAGATATCACACACACACACACACACACACACACACACACACACACAAAAAAAAAAAATTCATGACCTGACACATGAGTGAAACTTTTAGGGGTAGAGTGATCTGAAACTTCCCTTCCAGTATAAAGTGAGAGTCCCATACTCTACCAACTGAGCCAGCCAGATACCCCAGAAACTTTTTATTTTGATGTAGCCCCAAGGAATCCAAGTATATAATTAAAGAAAGCCAACTTATGAGAGAAGAGAGCAAGGGAAGAAAGGAACAGAGAATTACAAAAACAATCATAAAACAAGTAACAAAATGGCAATAAGTACATACCTATTGGTAATTACTTTAAATGTAAATGGAGTAGGTGCCCCAATCAAAAGATTTAGGGTGACAGAATGGTTAAAAAAGCAAGACCCAGCTATATTCTACATACAAGAGACTCATTTCAAATCTAAATACACATACAGATTGAAAGTAAAGGGCTGCATTCACATGCAAATGAATGTGAAAAGAAAGCCCGAGTAGCAATATTTACATTGAGCAAAATAGACTTTAAAAACAAGATTGTAATAAGAAACAAAGAAGAACCAAATACTTAAATCAGTTAATAGCCAACATAAAAGAAATAATAGTAACACAATAATAGTGGGAGACTTTAATACCCACTTACATCAAGGGACAGATAAACCAAAGAAAATCAACAAGGAAACAGTGGATTTGAATGATGCACTGGACCAGATGGATTTAACAGATACATTCAGAACATTCCATCCTAAAACAGCAGAATGCACATTCTTTTTAAGTGCACATGGAACATTCTCCAGAATAGATCACGTTAGGCCACAAACAAGTCTTAACAAATTCAAAAAAGATCAAAGTGATTCCATGCATCTTTTCTGACCACAACACTATGAAACTAGAATCACCACAAGAAAAATCTAGATTCCCATTAAATTTTAACCCAAGGCTGCGACCCAGTTACTCTGAATTCCTCATGGAAAAGACTAGTAAGAAGGAAAGGAGTCACTATTGCGGCACTGGTAATTGAACAGGTAATTGACTCTGATAGTCAGGATGAGTAGGCCACTGTTGTTGCAGGATGGGAGAAAAAAAGAAATTATTTCAGGGTGTTTCTGGGCCTGAGAGGAATCCTAACAGGTAGTAGAGGGCAAGGAAGGAGATGATGAATGTAGCTCAATAGATGTTGTGTTGAACTACCCAGATTCAGGTACCCATTCCCCAGAATTGCTGGCTATTGTATACAGATAGTTCACAGCTGAATCTCTCAGGGCTTTGTTTTGGATGAAGAAAACTGTCTTGCTGCAGATTCTGCCCTATTTCCCAGGAGACCATCAGAATCCAGTGGCTGGTAGAAGCAAATTCACCCCTTAGGACAACTCCAAAGCTTCCTACTTTCCTACTTTTTTATTCCTTCCCAGATGTTTTACTCTGAAGTACTTTCTGATACATTCCTGCACTCATATGTCCTCTCAGCATCTGTTTCCTGAACTAGCTTACCTGAGACAGTATTTCTGCTGATTTAAGTCTTCGCAAAACTTTCTAAAGATAGAGAAGTAAAATAAACTTCTTAAAAGCAGGATTTTTATACATTTGTAAGGCCTAATTGACATATAGTAAGATACTTATATTTCAAATGCATAATTCAATAAGTTTTGACATGTATACACCCATGAAACCATGATCAAAACATGTTGAATGTATCCATCAACCCAAAAGATTCCTTGAATCCCTTTGTAGTTCTTTCCCACTGCTTCACTACCCCTCCCATCCCCAAACAACCACTGATCTGCAGACTGTTACTAAAATTCTATGCATTTCCTAAAATTCTATGTGAATTGCATCACACAGTATGGAATCTTTTTCTCTTGCTTCTTTCATTTAGCATAATTATTGTGAGATTCATCCCATGTTGCTGCATATATCAATAAATGTATTTCCTTTTTTATCACTGAGTATCCCATTGCATTGAGAGTTTCTCTTTTTAACCATTGATGAACATTGGGGTTGTTTCTAGTTTTGGGTTATTAGAAATACAGGTGCTATGAACAATCATGCACAAGTCTTTGTATGAACATATGTTTTCATTTCTCTTGGGTAGTAATGACTGGATCTGCTGGGCCATTTAGGAGGCAGATGTTTAATGTTTTTCTTTTCTTTAAGATTGATTTATTTTAGAGAGAAAGAGAAAGAAAGCAGGGGAGGGGCAGAAGGAGAGGGAAAGAATCTCAAGAAGACTCCCCACCTGAGTATAGAGCCTGATATTTGGGGCTTGGTCTCAACACCCATGAGATCATAACCCTAACTCAAGTCATTAGCCATATGCTTAACTGACTGAGCCACCCAGGTACCCCAGTATATATTTAATGTTTAAGAACATGTCATGTCAAACTATTTTCCAAAGTGATTGTGCCATTTTTCATTTATACTACTGGTGGATGTGAGTTCCATGTCCTCTACATCCTCACTAATGCTTGACAAGGTCAGGTTTTTTTCTTTTAATTTTAATAATTCTCTTAGATGTTAAGTGATATTTCATTGTGGTTTTAATCTGAGCATCCCTAATAATAATGTTAATATTTTCTTGTGCTTACTTTTCATCCCTACTATACTCATTATTTGTGGATTCCAGATTTGTGAATTCACCTAGTAGATAAAATCTATTTATAACCCCATAATTAATGCTTAGACCATTTTGGCATTCATTTATGGACATGCATAAAGCAGCAGGCTTTTTTTTTTTAATTACTCCAGTTGCACTTGATCCCAGCAAAGGTGGAACAAGGCAATTATCCTCTGCTTTCTCCTTTCAATTTCTCATACAGATATGACCAGAGGATGGAGGCAGCAGAGGACAGTGTAGGGCAAGAAGACTCACAACCCAGTTGGGAGGGGTTTGAATCCTAACTCTGGTTATCTGTTATGTCTTATCTTGTTTACTCTTTTGTAAAATAAAGAAAACAGGACATATCAGGATGAGTTGCTTTTAGGATTTAGGATTATAATCTATGTGAGACATGTATGTCTACATCTACATATGGCTGTCATCTATCTATTTAGATAGTTCCCCTCAAAGCAATTGTTCAGTAATCCCTAGTTCAGTATTCACTGTGTCTTTATAGAAAATAACTATGGTGGATAATGGAAACCAACTCTATTTTCTTTGGTGAAATATCTGTTCAAATATTTTACCCATTTTAAAGTTTGTTTTCTTAATGTTGACTTGTAAGAATTTTTGATGTTCTAGATAATGACTTCATCAGATATATGTTTTACAGATACTTTCCCACAGATGTAACATATCTTTTCATTCTCTTAACAGTGTCTTTTGAAAGACAGGAAATTTTAACTTTGATGATGCATAATTTATCTATTTGGTCTTTTATTGATTGGGCTTTGGTGTTATAAATCTAATAAATCTTTGTAAACTTAGGTTAGCATTTTATAGTTTAGGCTTTATATTTAGGCCCATTATTTATTTGACTTAAATTTTGTATTTGGTGGAAAGTATTCATCCAAGTTTATTTATTTTTGGCGTATAGATACCCATTTTTTTCTAGCATTATTTGTTGGGAAGGCTGTCCTTTATGTACTGCATTGTCTTTGTACCTTATTTTTGTTTGTTTTTGTTTTTTGTTTTGTTTTGCTGTTGTACTTTTAGAGTAGTTGTCTTATGTATGTAATTTATCACTGGATTATCTATTTTATCCACTACTCTGTTTGTCTTGGGAGCAATACCATACTGTCTTGATTAATGTAAGTTTAGAGTAATTCTTAAAATCAGATTAATGTTGGTCTTTTATCTTAGTTTTCCTCTTTCAGAGTTGCACTGGCTATCCTAGATCTTTCCATTTACATATAATTTTAGAATCAGCTTATCAAATTTTATAATAAGTAATTGCTGGAATATTGATTGGGATTGTATTGAATCTATAGATAAACTGGGGATAATTAATATTTTAACAATGTTGAGTTTTTCAACCCATGAATGCCATATATCTCTCTGTTTAGTTAAGTCTTCTCTATCTCAGGAATATTTTGCCATTCTTTGTATATGAGTTTTTACATATTTTCTAAGATTTATCCCTAGTATTTTATGACTTGATTCTAACTGGTTTTTTTTTTTGTTGTTGGTTTTTTTTTTTTCAAAGCAGCATCTAATCCCAAAGTTAGTATCTTTAGCATACTTTTTTTTTCTGGATAATTTTCTACATTTGTCATTTTTAGGATGTAAATCAGTGATGGATGTAGTTAAGTTAATGTAATAAATACAAATAGGAATGCTTATAAATCTTAGTTGCTATAGAATAATTGGATAGACATCACTTATTATGATTATTCTACGTGGTAAGGTAATTGAATTGATTAAGACAAAAACATTCAAAAGTTGAAAATGTTATGTGACTCTTTATACAGTAACAACTCCTGGACACTTAAAGTGTTTTTAGCCACTTCATTTATTCTTCTTAAAATAATCTTTGTTTGAATCCAGTCATTTTAATTATGATACATTCTCAGGATTGGCTTTAGATACGTTAACAAATACATTAAAAGTTTTGTTCCTCAACTTACCATTAAAAGTATTTTAAACACTTGAATTTTTATAAATTATAATTTTAAAAGGTGGTTTTCTTTGCAATTAAGAAAGCATATTGGTAGCCTAAAGGCGTAGGTTTTTGGAATCAGACCAATCTGAATTTGAATTTTGCTTTTATCACTTACTACATGTTTGAAACTTGCAAAAGTTTTATTCTCTGAGCTTCAGTTTCTTCATCTATAAAATATGCTTGACATTCAATATTTATTTAATTTTTTTAGATAATTACAATATAGTTTTAACATCTGCATTATATCCTTACTACCTTTACTCCCAGTTTAGAATAGATGCTCTGTACTAATATGGTATCTTGCGCATTCTCCTATACTACCATTTACCATACTATATATTGCTAAGCTTTTCTTGTTTTTACTTGATATAAAAGAATTAGCTCATCTTTAAGGAAAATGTTTTCTCCCTCCTCCGAAACCTTCCAAGAGGACACCCAGTTGCTGCCTCATTCCTGGCTTCTCTCTGCCTCTTTTCTGAACTCAAGATACTGACCTCTGTTCCTACTTTGCTCCTCTTGGAGAAATTAATGCCCTCTGAGAACACATACCCTCTTCTGCCCTTGAGGGGACAACATTACATGTGTAAAGGCCCAGTCCAGAACTCCATGGTCAGATTGTTACATCCGTCTGGTTCTAGGATTCAGTATTAGGTATAAGAGGACCTATTTGTCTCTTACATTAGCTATATCATTCAACCTGAGTTCTGTCTTTAAAAAATAATAATAATAAAATTTTAAAAAGAATGAAGTCATGTAGGCAGCCATTTTGTTTCTTGCACAAGCATTTAGTTTTCTTTTAGCAATGCAGATGCACAATTATAGCTTCAGCTTAATTTACATTAAGGGAAAAAACCTATCCTTTTCAAAACCTTAAAAAAGAATAGCAGTATTTTTATCATGGAATAAAAGTTCTCTCAGTCTCAACTGGTAGAATTTTATACTTCCTCTTTGCTCTAGGTAATTGTTTGTTAAAGATATAAGGGAATTTAGAGGGAAAAAATCTTTGTCTTTATATATTTACATGCATTACTACAGAAATAATTGGAGAATATTATGTTTCCTTCTGGCCACAGACTTGATGAGTTTGGGTATGTTCTTTCTTTCTTTTTTTTTTTTTAAGATTTTATTTATTTATTTGACAGACAGAGACCACAAGTAGGCAGAGAGGGAGAGAGAGAGGGGGAAGCAGGCTCCCTGCTGAGCAGAGAGCCTGACATGGGGCTTGATCCCAGGACCCTGAAATCATGACCTGAGCTGAAGGCAGAGGCTTAACCCACTGAGCCACCCAGGCACCCCTAGTATGTTATTTCCTGAATCATTTTAGGGTGGTGCTAGCTTACACACTCACTTTCAAAGGATATAGAAAACTGAGGCATTTATCTGTATAATTTAGTCCAAAATTCCGTACAACTATGGAAATAAATATTGTTATGACCTGAATTACATGAATAATAGATATAATTCTCCCTTTGCCAACGGTAATATTAAGTAGTCATGTGCATGTGAAGACCATGGCTATGTTTTCAGAAAGTCTATTTACACTGTTAGGGTTCAGCTAATATTTTTACTACCTAACCTTTAAATACATACATTACTTGCTAAGGCAGCTCAAATAACTAATTGGACTAGGTCTACTCTGTTTAATTTGATCATATAGATAAATGAAACCAATATTTGTTGATACAGTTGATATGGTTATTCAACTGATCAAATTAGCAAGGCAGCAATTACCTACCACAATTTGACCTGCACAAATATAACCCTAGTCTAGTGCACATTGGGAGCTACCAGTAAAGTGCTTGCATTACAATAATGTGGATGTTCACTCTGGGCTCAGCATTTCAAATAAATTACTGTCTTTAGCAGCCAAGGAAAAGCATATTTGCATTTCTGTATGAGGGCCCATTGGGTCATATGATTCAATGGATTATTTTCTTTGGTGGTTTATCTTTTGATTGCTTTAGGATTTTGATAATTTGGGCTAAATGATGCATCAGGTGTAACGTATTTGAAGGAAGGGTCATAGCAAGGTCAATGATAATTACTGTGAAACAGTTGTTTCTGAGTAGGTACTGAGAAAATTAAAAAAGGAGTATGTAGATCTAATTATGGTTTACTAAAACAATAGTTGATCTCTGTCACAATGGTGATTTTTTTTTCCTCTTTGTTCTTGGTAAAAAACATGGAATGGCATATGGAAGTGCAATAATGGAATGTACACCATTTTAAAAAATTCTCAAGAACTGAATTAAGTAATAGGTGAAGCACATGGTGTCTTACTGCATCATGCTAATAAAGGGCTATGAGAATTTATTTATTTATTTATTTATTTATTTATTTATTTAGTGATGTCTCAGATAGGCAGCTTGAAGCACTGGAAATTTGGAGATGGGGAAATAACAGAACTCTCTTCTTTTTTCCTCACACAGTTGAGTAAATATCACAAAGGGTGGACTTTGGGCCTCTAGTACCTCAGATGTTCCAGCATCTAGCATCATGCCTGTGACATATAGTCTTTCACCTAATTTGTTAAATAAGTTGTGAGGCATAGATGAGTGGATTTCTAACTTTTTTCATTTCTCTTCTTCTAATGTGGGAAGAAGGATGAGTTGAAATCAGACAGGAAAAAATCAAGCTGAGTGAAAATTATCTGGACAAGATTGGAACAATTACCACCTCCTTCTCTTTCAATCAAGACATCTAGTACATATTTCCTTCAACAAAGTCTCAACTGATTGTTCTAGCCAGAGCGAGTCTTATATGTGAAATATATTCTCTTTCCCTATAATTTGATAACTCAGGCAGATGATATTTTCTATTAAATACAGTATTTCACACAATACTATAGTATTAAACCACAGTATTTCACAAAAACATGGTAATGAATGTAACCTTTATGCATGTATTTTAGGGCTAGGACAGACTGTTGCATGGTATTACATCCAGAGAGAGTGTGGATTCTGGAAATTCTGGAAATTTTAAATAGTTCCATATTACTAAAGATCAAGAGTGAGGAGTTAATTGAGTATAATGGCTAAGATCCTTGCTCTACCATTCATTATTTACATGATTTTGGGAAAATGTTATAGGTGAAGAAAATTGCATCTCAATTTTATCATCTAAAAATGGAAACAATGTGGGGCACCTGGCTGCTCCTATGGTTAAGTATCTGTCTTTGGCTCAGGTCATGATCCCAGGGTCCTGGGACTGAGCCCCATGGCTGGCTCCCAGCTCAGCAGGGAGTCTGCTTCCCCCTCTCCCTCTACTGCTTTTCCCGTTTGTGCTCTCTCTGCCCCGCCCCCCTCAAATGAATGAATAAAATCCTTAAAAAAATAAAAAAAAATGGAAACAATTATAATATCATGAGACCACTGGGAGAATTAAATGGAATTACAAATCAAGTAAATGTTTAGAAGAGCCCGGGAAATAATTGATCAATAAATGTTAGTCTTATCATTAAATCTGCCACATTTTCTTTCACTCCAGGGCTTAACACATGTTCCTGTGTGCAGACTGGAACACTTTACCTCTCCTCTTTGCTAGTCCAAATTCAACTCATTGTTCAGGTTTCTGCTAAAAGTGTCTTCTAAGAAGCTTTCTTCAAATATGGACTTCATTATTTTTCTTCCTATGAGTTCCCACAGTAACTTGTATTTTTGTCAACAATTGCCCTTATATTTTTTATTACTTGTTTAATTTTACAACATCTCCCATTTGACTCAAAACTTCATGAAGATATAGATCACATCTGTCTTATTCTCTATTGCATGCCACACTTAATAAATATTTGCTGCATGAATAAGTGGGATTTTGCATCTTATTAGGGATTTTGCCATGGAAAGATACTGAACCATTTTAACCTGAGGAATAGAATGATCATTTCTGTTTTAGAAATACTCTGGCAGTCTTATGGACGAAGAATATGACCTGTGAAATCTGGTGGTCATGGAAACAAGTTAAAATGTTTTTTAATAATCCAGATTAGGGTATCTAATGGTGACCCTTTAATTTCTAGCTTAGAAAAAAAAGGGATAATTGTAATATCACTAACCAAAACTAAGAAGAGATTGAAGAGTTTAGTAGGAGAATGTCTTATATTAAGTTCTCCTGGAGCAGATTCTGAGTAAAGGATTTGGGTGTTAGTGGTTTATTGAGGTAGTGTTACCAGACAATACTACTAAGGAAGTGGGGAAAACAGTTCAGGTAGGAGGGGAAAAAAAGCCCAGCAAGGATGCAGTCTCACGTAAAGTCCCTGCAGAGGATTACTGGAATACTCTGCCTCAGGGATATCCTAATCTGAGTCAAGGCAGAGAGGCAATTATACACCTGTGTTCACTATTATTCGTAAGTAGTCATAGAGTTGATGAGGCTCGTAATCTCCCAGGCAAGTCTGACTTTTTGCACCAGTAAGTATAGTGGCTCAAGGGTCCACAGGCTTTGCTAAAGGAGAGCCATAGGTGATAGTCATTAAAAGCCCACTTTTGTGTGGGTGGTATACAGAAACCTTCAGAGGGAATTGGGGAGAGCAATTGAGAGGAAATCTGGCAAAGCACTGACATTATTTGTAGTAGGGGATAACATGTTTACTTTGAAGAGGCCATGGGAAATTCAAGTGAATATATCCAGTAGATAGGTATATTGTTGTGAGGTTTAGGAGGGTGAAGAAATATGAGTTATCAAGGACTTAGGTTCGTAAGGAAGGTGTTAAGAGTGAGAAAAGAGCTGAAAGAAACAATTATGCAACTGATATTCAAGGAATGAGCAGAGAGGGTGGAACCTATTAAGGAGAAGACTATATAAAAGCCCCAGGGTATAGCAGAAACACCCGGAGAAGACATTGGTTTCACGGTCAAAAGGAAAGCAGTGCCGTGAAGGAGGCGGTTGTCAAAAATATCAATTTCTTCTGAGAGTTTGAACAAGGTAGGTAGAGAATACTGTCTATTGGATTTAGCTATAAAGGTAAATCCCTGAAGTAATGAGAATAGATTTGGGAGTGTGCTAGGGACAAAAAGTTGGTTTCAGAATGAATAATATACTAGCTTTTCAGAAAACTTGGCTATGATGGGAAAGGTAGAGATGAGGCTTTAGGGAAGGCCGTATATATACTCAACAGAAGCCACAACTTGAAGAGACTTAACATTTTAGCACTGTTGTAAGGAGTTAGCACGGAGGGAAAAATATAAAGGTACAAGCTGGTACCTGGTATACCGAGGCCTGGTATAGCCAGATGATTGAACAGTTAGGAGGGCATGGGTTACAGAGCACTGGTGGAGTGACCAGCACTGAGTAAGGGAAAGGTCATTTCCCCTGAAACAGGAGGGAAGGAAGGATAGGAATGGAAACTGAATTAAGAAAGAGACATGGTTACCATTTGATGCTCTATTTTCTTTGTGAATCCAGAGGTAAGGTTTTCTGTCGGGTACGCAAATTGACTTACATATAGAACCAAATATTGTCTGCTTTCTGCTGAGAAGTTGGAATACATATTTTTATAATTAACATTAAAATTTTGAGGAAGTCTAATTAAAAATTTTGAAATCAAAGTAGCTTAGTAGTATATCACTATTTTCTCAAAATGGGCTGTGCTCCTTAAAACTGTATTTTTATGAGGACTGTAGTGTAAAACTTCATCCACTCAGCACTTGTCTTTGAACTAGTTAATCACATGAGAACTCAACTGGAGAAATTTGGCCAGGAAAAGTTGATTTGTGGAGTGTCTGAGTGGATTTTTGTTTCACTTTGCAGCTTACCCTTGAACGATGTGGGGGTTAGGGGCACTCAACACCGCCATACAATAAAAAAAATCTAGGTATAACTTTTGACTCCCCCAAAACTTAACTATTAATAATAGCCTACTCTTAACCAGAAGCTTTAATGATAACATGGCTGATGAAGGTATTTTTTGTATGTTATTTTTGTAACATATACTGAATTCTCACAAGAAAATAAGTTAGAGAAAATATTAAAGTCATAAGGAAGAAAAGAAATGAAAAAAAAAACCCTTAAATGAAATAAACTGGTAATTACCAGAGAGGATGTGGGTGGGGGAATGGGTGAAATAAAGGGAATAGAGTACAATTGTCTTGATGAGCACTGAGTAATGTCTAGAACTGTTCAATCATTATATGGTACACCTGAAACTAACATAACACTGTGTTAAGTACACTTCAATAAAAAAACACAAGGTAGAGAAAATACATTTACAGTATTGTACTTATCAAGAAAAATCCATGTATAGATGGCCCCAGGCAGTTCAAACTCACGTTAAAGGTCAGCTGTAATTGGGAAGTGATAATAATCACTCATTTTATGCTACTTTTTATATTTGCAAATTACTTTTGAATGTGTTATCTCTTTTTGGTCTTGAAATTAATGGCCAGGTGAGATTGATCAGGCAGGATTTCAATGAGTATACAGAGGCAAAGGCTAATCAATTAAAAAAAAGAATTGAGGGGGATCTGGGTGGTACAGTCAGTTAAAATGTCCCGCTTGGTTTCTGCTCAGGTCCTGATGGCAGGCTTGTGAGATTGAACCATGTGTCCAGCTCTGTGCTCAGTATGGAGTCAGCTTGGGACTCTCTCCCTCTCCCTCTTCCTCCCTTCTCTAAAATAAATCTTTTAAAAAGGAGAGAGAGAATTGAAACCAATCTCATAAAATGAGGGAAGGAATAGGAAGCATTTGGAGAAATGATCAGAAATCATCCTGATGGCTCTTTCAGGGAGATCCTTAAGTTTGTAGCCTAGGGAAGGAAATATAATCAGAAACAAAATGAGAAAACATTGTATTCAAAAACTAACAAGTGCTCTAGGATATATATAGGACTCTATAGTCAAATGTTATATTGCAGGTGAAAAAAATACTATCTAGTACTCGTGAGCACTCAACAAATATTTGTGGAGTGAATGAATAAGTCAGTGAAAGAAGAAACTGAGTCTCAAATAGTGAAGTCATTTTCCTGAAGGTAGAGAACTGGTTTTTGGCAGAATATGAAACTTTTATTTTTTTGATGTCCAGGCCAATTGCCTTTCCATTAAATTAGGAATTGTTTCAAGGGATAATTATGGAGGAAAATAAAAATTACAAATTGAAAAGGAGCCAGTGCAGTAAACCACAAAAGAAACAAACTGCATTATCAGGAGTTTATAATGCAGTACTAATGAATTAGCCAGAAATATCCTGGACTCAATCCACAGAGCCTGAGATGTTTGGGCCCCTGATGTTTAGCTCTTGCCAATCTTACTGGTTACAGTAAGAATTAGAATGCACTTTTTAAAGCAAGGCAGAGCCTACCTTCCCCCTCCTCCCTCCATTTTATGGCTGCAGAAGCTGAGTGCAATGAAGATTGAGTGTTTTCCCCCAAGGCAGCTAAACTAATTAATGTCAAAGGTTGAATTTAAACCAGGGTTCATGACTGAGTTTGAAATGGTTCTTTCCAAGATTTCATCCTGCAAGATAACAAACAACCTATTTTTCCTCTCTACCTTCTTAACCTGTTAGGATTAAAATGAAACATAATAAATGAAGATTTTGTCTTTTATTGGGATTATATCCTTTAATCACTGAGTAAAACTTAAAATGAGTTTTAATTTATCACTTTAAAGAAGGTAAAAGCAAAGTTATTTCATAACCTAACAAATCAGAATTTGTTTCAAGGGATACAAATTGGCTTACAAATTGATAATTGTAATACCAATTGTATTTGTAACCAATTGGTATTTGGGATACAAATTGGTGTGTGTGTGTCTGTGTGGTTTTTTTTTTTTTCCTCCACTGTCTCTGTGCCTCTTTTATTCCCTCCTGAGGTGCCAACTTCACAAAAGCATACTTACCCAACCATCTCTGAGTACATCTATAATTGAACAGCAGTGAATTGTTATTCATTAAATTGTCATTCCTTCACAGATTTCTTAAAACTTATAAGCAGTAACTGTGTCAATGCTGTGACACAAAGATGAACAAAAATTGGCAAAGTTCCTATTCTCCAAGAATGGATGTATCATAAATTTAACCAAACAATAATGTAGAAAATGTAAAATATTGTCTGTGAGGAGTAATATGAACAAAACTAATAGCCTTCTAATTTGTGAGGAAAAGCTGCAGATATTTCATTTCCAGAAAAAGTGTGAAGCCAGTGAAATTGTTAGTCAAGAAATTTATGTGGTAGTTCTCCGAGATGCAAATCTACCACTTGAGGCTAGAGGGAACAGTTTGTTCTGCTCCACAGTTATCTTTGTGATAGAAAGAAGGACCTATCAGGAAGATCAATCAGCCATTTCTGAAGGATAAGTAGGCAAGGAGGAGGATACTTTGTGAATTCCTGTTTGAGAACTAAAAGTTAGGAGGAATCTGATGAAGTTTCTAGTTGCCATTTGAGGTAGGAGTCAGGTGCTTGGGCTATTTAACTTGACCCTTTCCCCATGTATGTTAAATTCCCCAAAACTATTTTCCTTTACTAATGAGAATTAAGACCTAAAAAAGAAAAGACTAAGATGAAAAAAAAAAAATGGGCATAATAGGTAAGATTATGTCCTAGTCTTGAACCAGTCATGAAGAGAGACCTTCAATAAATGACACGGCAGCAACTTTAGTCCTTAGAAACAGAGATGAAGAGGGATGACTGGGTGGCTCAGTCAGCTGAGTGTCCGACTCTTGGTTTTGGCTCAGGTCGAGATCTCAGGGTCATGGGATCAAGCCCCATCTTGGGCTCCATGTTCAGCGGGTACTCTCCTTGAAAATTTTTCCCTCTCTCCTACCCCCTCCCCTGCTTACATGCTCTCTCTCTCTAAATAAATAAACTCTTCAAAGGAAAAGAAACAGAGATAAAGAACAAGACATTTCCCCCAGTGTCTGGACCTGAAAACTGACTCAAGGCTAGAGCATAACATTAGATAGGCTCTGGAAGTTTACTCTTGCCAAACGTCACCTAGACCAAGTTTAGATCAGCATCTCTAAGTGTTAACAGCTTCAAGGCCTGTCAATGTGAAGTAAGAAGTGTACAAAGAAGGTGTGGTTTGGCACAAAGATTACTAACCCAATTTCAGACTGAGTGCCTAAATCATAATTTTCAGTGGCACATTGTGAATTTATCTAATGTGAGTTTTTCCTGGTAGTTGATGTATGATAGTAGGCAACCACAAGCAGAGGTCCTACATTCAGGAAAGGAAAAGGAAGTCCTCTTAGTTTGGAACATGGCATCAGTTAAAGACAAAGACAGGGTCCTAAGGAGAGTTGGTGATGGCTGGCAGATTCCCCTCCCAGTGGTAGATTATAGTGCAAGTTAATGATAGAATGGAGATGATCATGTGATCCGTGATGGCTCTGGGGTGGGAGCTACAACTTCGTGGGCACGCAACACCTCAATTATGCATATCAAGAGCACAAGATTGTACCCTGAAAGGAGCAAAACAAATTCTAAACATTTATGGGAGGTTATGGGTTCTTAATATACCTTCAAATTTGTAATAGGTGGACTCTAATTAGTTGGGAGTTATGCCAGTTCTATAGCTGCTGCTCATCAAGGCTGTTTTTGGCTATGGCTAAGAAAAATGACAATTCAAAATTTTTCACAACAGCCTTTGAGATCATTATCATTATTACAAGTGTTCAGATAAAGAAGTTGAGGCTCAAGAGTGTGGATAACTTGACTAGTTCACAAAAAATTTGAATTCGGGTCTTTATAGATATAAAATTCCTTCTCTTTGCTGACAGTGCACTTCGTCTGCTTATAAAACCAGTTCATTGGCAAGTTTCCTTTATGAAAAAGCCTCATTTGTAGTTTTTCCTCACACACACACACAATCTATGCCTCCTTTGTCCCACAAAAGATCTTTTATGTCCAGTTACTTTCACCTATGGAATCCGTACTTACCATCTTTTTCAACCCAGTGAGATAGAAAGGGTTTCAAGGAGAAAGGGTTAATTACCCCCTTTTCCCTCCTCAAAATTTCATTTGTGTCCACTTCTCATTCTTCTAAACTATTCCATCTATGAATCATTTTGTTCAAATGTTGCCACTGTTAACTAGGACTTATTTTTATTTTTATTTAATTTTTTAAAAGCTTTTATTTGACACAGAGATCACAAGTAGGCAGAGAGGCAGGCAGAGAGGGGGCGGGAAGCAGGCTCCCTACTGAGCAGGGATCCCAATGTGGGGCTCGATCCCAGGACCTTGAGATCATGACCTGAGCTGAAGGCAGAGGCTTAACCCACTGAGCCACCCAGGCGCCCCTCATTTTTATTTTTTAAACAGCTTTATTAAAGTATAATTGTCATACAGCAAACAGCACATATTTAAAATGTACAATTTGGTAAGTTCTGACCTTTGTACATTATGTGAAACCATGACCACAGTCAAAACAGTATATCCTCACACCGAAGTTTCATTATGCCTGTTTTAATCCCTTCCTTCCCACCCCACCCTCACTCTGCCTCTGGTACCACCATCTGTAAGAAGCCACTGATCTGCTTCCTATCAATAGACATTTTTCATTCCTAGAATTTTGTATAAATGGGATCGTTTAGTGTGTGCCTTCTTTGGTTTCCTTAAGTATTTTGAGTACTATCTGTACCTTTGCTTGTGCCAGTAGTTCTTTCATTTTTATTGCTAAGTAGAATTCCATTGTTGGAAATATTGCTATTGATCTGCTCACCTATTGAGGCCTATTTTGGTTATTTTCACTTCTTAGGTATTACAAAGTGTGCTACAGATACTCCTATACAAGTCCTTGTATGAACACCTACTTTAGTTTTTTGTGGGTAAATGCTTAGTAGTGAGATGACAAGATAATACAGGAGACCTGTTTTGAACTTGAGAATCTACCAAACTGTTGTCTAGCATCAATGTACCATTTTACTTTCTACCAGCGAAGTGTGAGAGTTTATTTCTTCACATTATCACCAACACTTGGTATGGTTGGGGTTTTAGATTTTAGCCATGTTACAAGATCTGCAGGAATATCATAGTGGTTTTTATTTGTGTTTTCCTGATGACTAATGATTTGAGCATATTTTAATGTGCTCATTTGCCATCCTTAGGTTTTCTTTGAAATGCTTATTCAAATCTTTTACTCAATTTTATTGAATTGTTTGTTGTTAATGTTGTATTTTAGGAGTTCCTTGTATTTTCTGGGTACCAGTTTTTATCAGATAGGTCTGTAACTATTTTTCCCAGCCTATGGTTTATCTTTTCTTTTAATAATGTGCTTTTCAGGACAGATGTTTTAAATTTTGTGAAGTCTTATTTAGCAACTTTTATGTTTTCGTATCCTACACGAAAGGTCATAGAGTTTTTTTGTAGCTAATGTTGATGAACTTTATACTTACCAGTTTTACATTTAGTTCTATGATATATTTTGAATTTTTGTGACTGGCACAAAGCATAAACTTTTTAAATGTACCATTATCCAATTGTTCTAGTAGCATTTGTAGAAAAGATTGTATTTTTCCCCCCACTAATAGGCCATTGCACCTTTGTCAAAGATCAATTTTCCGTATATATGTGGGGCTATTTCTAGGTTGATTTTGTTTGTTTTGGTATATTTTTCTATCTTTAAACCGATACCACGCTGTCTTCATTAATGTAGCTTTATAAGAAATTCTGGAATCAGATAGCATTAATCTTATAACCTTTTTCAAAAGTGTTTTGGCTATTCCAAGTACTTGGCATTTCTGTATACATTTGATATCATTTTGTTACCTGTAAGTCCTGTCGAGATTTTGACTGAGATTTATGTGGGAGCTATAGACAAAATTGAGAGAATTAACATCTTAACCATATTGAGTATATCTTTCCATTTATTTTGATCCTTCAATTTCTCTCAGCAGGATTTTCAGTTTTCTATGTATGTATCTTCTACATTTGCCTGATTTCTTTCCAAGCATTTCAGTTTTTGATGATCTATAAATAGTAGTTTTAAATTTCAAACTGTAATTGCTCATTGCTAACAGAAATACAATTGATTTTTGTATGCTGATTTTTTTCCGCAGACTTGCTAAATTCACTTTTTAGCTCTAATAGCTGTGTGTGTGTGTGTGTGTGTGTGTGTGTGTGTGTGTGTGTTTATTCTATTGGATTATCCATGTAGATGATCATGTAGTCTGCAAATAAGTAGTTTTACTGCTACTTTAGCAATCTGGATATT
This sequence comes from Lontra canadensis, assembly GCF_010015895.1. NCBI lineage: Eukaryota > Metazoa > Chordata > Mammalia > Carnivora > Mustelidae > Lontra > Lontra canadensis. The sequence continues at coordinate 2,270,758 of NW_022631031.1, forward strand.
TTTCTTCACCCCCTCCCCCCTTTAGTCTGGTTAGAAACCCCAATTTAAGGTGAAATAGAAGTGGTAAGAGTAGCATTCTAGTGTTTCCAACCTTAGAGGATAAGTATTCAGTTTCTCACCATTAAATAGGTTATTAGGTGTAGGTTTTTCATTGATGTTCTTTATCAGATAGAGGAAGTTTACTTCTGTTCCTATTTTGCCGGGTTACTTTCTATTATGAGTGGATGTTACACTCTTTTCAAATACTTTTTGTACATTTACTTAGATAGTATGTCTTTTTATTAGTTGATTAATACTGTGGGTTAGATTGGTTTTAAAATATTAAACTCCCCTTATATTCCTGGGATAAAGTTATCCTAGTTTTACATATACTACATATAAATATATTATGGTTATATTTTTCTCTAGATATATACAGATAATCACATTCATTATACATGTGAATGCATCCTACACACACACACACACACGTGTATGGTTGGCAAATGGCAGTGGTGAGGTAGACAGACACCAAGTCCTAATGGGCTTCGTATACCATCCTGAGGTAAGTTTTATTCTGTAGTAGCAGGGAATTGTTAATTCTTAAGGAACATATTAGCATATAATTTGTATTTTAGGAATGTTCCCCTATAAAGAACAAAAAAAATTGGGCAGAACAGACAGAAGGACCTATCTGGAGATTGTTGGAAAAGTCCTAGAGAGTGATGAGGAGGGTGTAAATGTACATGACAGTGTACTTTAAATTGCTCTAAAATTTTAAAATTACTAGTCAAGTCCTATTCAAATTGATTGTGAACTCCTTGAGGATTTGTTCCAAGTCACATATTCTTATACCTCCCAGTTTCTACTAAAGTAGTTGGTGCACTGTGGTCAATAAATATTTGTTGTATTTACATATAACATCAGTTAGATACAAGCTCATCCTTCCCTTTCCACACAAAAACATTTGTCAACTGTTCAAGTTTTGTAAAGTTTGCTAATAGCCATTCCCAGACATGAGTTTCTTTTAACTTCTTTCAAACTAACTAGAAGTGAGTCATTTTTATTTTCAGCTAGAGAATAAGAAAGAACCCACAAGATTGTTAATTAGCCAAATCACCCTTCATCTGAAAACAGCAAAAGATTTTTAAGCCAATTAAAAAAAGAATCACCAAACTGTGCTCTGGCAGATTGTGGCAGTTGGGACCTTGGTCTGGGTTGACAAGAGATTTGTTTTGCAGTTCTGTCCTGGCATTTCAACAGCACGCCATCCTTGTTACAATACATCAGTATGTAATTCTCTTCAAACCTGTGGAATCATATGTGCCACTATGTCACCATTGGGGGGGGGAGAAATTGATTATTTGATACTCTACCATGTAGGTTCTTCCAAAGAGGATTTTATGAATTTGTTGCTTAAGCTCTCTATACAAAAATGACACAGCAAGTCTGTTATATGAATAAGAAGTAAAATTAATAAATTCTGAACCAAGAAGATTAAATATATTTTGAATGTATATTACAGATATTCAAATAGTTCATTTCTCTATGGTGACAGCCTTGGTTTTGTCTTTATGCATTATCTGTGTCTAAACTTTATTCTGGCATTTATTGTCTCCCATGAGACCAGTACTGTGCTAAGTATTGGGGATATAAAGATACTGGTCATTTCTTAAAGTTTCTTGATGGAGACAAATTCATAAATATTTGATTTCAGTATGATGCATTAGGTGTTGTGATACAGATATACACTACATACTCTCTGTTGGAACTCACGAAGGTGGACAAGTTTCATCAGTAAAAATGGTTAGCTTTCTGAGAGGATGCTGAAAACTTACATGGCTAGAATACTTGTCAACCACTTGTGCTCTGGATTTTGCTTCTCTCACTCTATTAAAGTGGTTCTCTAGATAATAGTAAATCGACTCTTTTATGACAAACCTGTTTTTATTTTCTTAATTCTAATCTTCACCTTTTGATACTGCTGAATATTATCTCCTTGACACTTGATTTGGTTTCACTTACCAGTTTTTTTATTCCTTGCCTGTTTCATCTGTAAGATGATTTTAAAGTGATAAAAATAGCAGATATGATCTATTGACAGCCACCGTTGCAAACATTTGACTTAACTCACTTACTTTTCTTGACAGCCTCATGAATTTGGTATTGTTAATCCCATTTTACAGATGAGAAATTCAAAACATAGCAAGTTAAACTTAAGGCTGTGTTGGTCAAATATAATCTAATATATATCCGTATCAAAGAATTACACAAGTTGTAACATGTAAAACTCTGGTAGAAGTGTTAGCTTTTATGCCTCCTTATTCTTCTATTTATATTTTATAGTACTGAATTCACTTTTATCAGGTATTCTATATGCTTTATTACTAGTTTTTATTGAATATAGTCATGAAGTTTCTTCTAATGTCTCCTACAATTTCTATAACTTTTCCCTTCATGAATGTTTCCCCCTTTACAATTATAATCATTGTCTCTGTGGTGATGTACTCCAAATCCTCAATTCAGCCATGCCCTCTTTCTTAAGCTCCAAACCTATTTGTATACCTTTCAACAGAACACATCCATTTTTCCAAGCTCTCAAATTTGTTAAAAATTGCCTTTCTCACCAAACCAACTTATCTAATGGAATTGGTTAAATGCTCCGGTGTTTTTTGGCTTGTCCAAGCTTCCAATGTTACAGATATCTTCACCAACCCCTTCAGATTTTAATGATCCTAGCCATTCAGTTGCCAGGTTTAAGGTTTTCTCCACCTAATTCCAGCACCCATGAACACTGCTGTGGACCACCACAATAGCTTACTCTTCTCATAACCAGCAACTAGACCTACTCAGTTAACAGATGACTCTTTCTAATGTGCACTTCTCATCACGTGCCTCCAGGATACATGCACCTTCAATGACTAATAACACAAACCCAACAGACTTTGCTCTCCTATTTCCAACTCGTTACTTGGCTCACACTTACTTCATCCTGGATGCCTTCAACCCCACTTCCAAACCTGACTTTACAGGCCATAATCTACTTATTCTTCAGGGTCCCATTGAAATTACATTTCCTTCAGGAACTCTTCCTGTAATTTCTTTATGAATTCTTCAGTGAATCTCCGCATCTCTCAAAGATTTTTCTTTTTTGTGTGTGTTTTAATGACTTCTGATCTTTTGTATAAGGTTGGAAGTCCTTTGAGAACAGAGGTTGTGGCTACCTTTGAATCTTTGCAGGACAAAACCTAGCAATGGGAATATATTTAGTAGCTGCTACTCAAACTTTCTCAAATTACTCAAATAGTGAATAAGAACACCTGTGATAGTTTGGTGGATATAATTTTTCAAGATGCATTCCATAGAGTGGGTGAATGCCTTATTCTGTTGAAAAGTACTTCCTTTTCTATTGCAAGTATGGCTATTTTAAAGCAGAAATGTTCCCTGGAGCTAGGTCTTAGTTCAGGGCTAGATTTTTGCAGGTATTGGAATTAAGCTCCAGGTTTAGTATGTTGGTGTTAGTATTGCTTTTGTCTCTTCATCCTGGCTATTTCATAAATTGAGTGCTTTCTCCAGGACCCCACACTTAAAATGCCATTTAAAATTAATCAGTCACAATCAAGATTGCTTTTATTATTCATTAAGACTAAGATTTCAAAGTTTGATGTTTGCTTAGCTTTTACTTGAAACACCTGTTTCTAGATCTGTCTTCTCCACTTCCCCACATGTATTCAAGATACTTATCATTCAGCTTGATAGAAAAAATAAAAATATCCTTGTTGTAGATTTTAGAACTCTGACAGCTGTATTTTGAAAGGGCGGTAATTGGTATTCTAGAACAGGGTCATGCATTGGTTTTTCAGTGTATGTCATGTGATCAGTAATATGTATGTGAGTTGCTTAACATTTAAAAAATGACTATACCTGAAGTTGAGGGAGTTCATGTTTGGTGTAGGAACACTGAAACACACGTGCGGTTTTAGTCATATAACTTCTATATCTTTTTCAGTATTCTTTCTCAATATATCAGCTACTTATCGTGCTAAGGCTAGAACTGAATTTAAACAGTTGAAATGATGTGGTATAGCAAGTAAACCTAAGATTCAGTCAGTCCCTGGTTCAAATCTTGCCTCTACCACTTAAACATTTCATGCAAGCAACTTACCCCTCAGTTCTTTCTCCTGTGAAATGAGGATAACCGTATTTTCTTAGAGTTTTTATAAGGAAATAAAATACCTAGAAAGTACTTACTACTGAATCTGATGTACTTTATCATTTAAATGATAATTTTGTCCTTTGCTTTTTAAAAATGTTATACTATCCTTGAACTGTAACTACAAAATTTAGGACTTTTTAAAAAAATTATGATTTTTTAAAAAATGTGTCATTGACAAACAATATCACATCAGTTTTAGGTGTACAGCATAGTGATTTGACATTTATATATATTATGAAATTACCAGAATAAACCAAGTTACCATCTGTCACCATACAAAGTTAATACAATATTGACTATAGTCCCTATGCCATACATTACACCCTCATGATTTATAACTGGAAGTTTGTATCTCTTGATCCCCCTTTACCTATTTCACCCCCAATCCCCTTCTCCTTTGGCAAACCTCAGTCTGTTTTCTATATCGGAGTCTGATTTTGTTTTGTTTTTTAGATTTCACATATGAGTGAAATCATAAAGAATTTTTCTTCCTCTGTCTTATTTCACTTTGCGTAATACCTTCAAAGTCCATCCAGGCTATAGCAGGTGGCAAGATTTATTCATTTTGTGGCTGAGGGGTATTTCATTGTACAGTTGATCCTTACAAAATGCAGAGGTAGGAGTGCTCCCTTCCACAATCAGTTGAAAGTTTGACTTCCCCCAAAAACTCAACAGCAAATAGCTTAACGTTGACCTGAGAGCCTTACCAATAACATATAGTCAGGTAACACGTATTTTGTATTTGTATTCTTAGAGTAAACTAGAGAAAAGAAAACAATAAGAGGATTTTAAGATAACATACACTTGAAGTACTACACTGTATTTATGGGGAAGAAAACTAGTATAAGTAGAACTGCAAAGTTCAAACTTTTGTTGTTCAAATGTCAACTTTATATATACATACACCACATTTTCTTTATTTTTCTATCCATGGACACCGAAGTTTTGTCCATATCTTGGCTCTTGTAAGTAATGTGATGAACAGAGGGGTGCATCTTTTTCTGTTAGTGTTTTTGTTTTCTTTAGATATATACCCAGAAGTAGGATTGTTGGATCACATGGTCGTTCTGTTTTTCATTTTTGAGGATCATCCATACTCTTTTCTATAATGGCTTTACTCCTTTACATTCTTACCAATAGCACATGGGGGTTCCATTTATTCCTCATTCTTGCCAGCACTTGTTACTCTTTTAATAGGCATTCTGACAGATGTGAAGGTGACGGGCAAGCAGCACCAGGGGACCAGGCTGTTCACTGGCACTTGACTCATGTAGTGGTGTCAGTCAAGCAGCCTGGGGGATGGTTCTGGTCACCCAGAGTGTCTGACAGTGTCTGATGGAAGGACAATTGATTCACTGCATCTGGGTGGGTTGTAATTATTAAGTTTCATTCTCAAAACACTTGCCAGTAACTCCTAATGTCTCAAGTCTTTATTTTTCACTTCTAGCACCTATAGTATTTGTGTTAATTTTTTTCTTAAGATCTGTCATTCTCCCACTCCCCCATGGAAGCAGTTCAATATTAATTATTTTTAGAGTCCAATAATGTAGCAAAATACTTGGTTCATAGTAGGTGCTCTATAATGTCTGGTGGATAGATTTTAAAAAACAGATGCAAATCTACTAGAAAGATCTCTGATAGTCAGTGGTTGCTGTTGGCAAGTGGTTAAACTTCAGACATTTAATAATTCATGATACCTGGTTAGGCCATTTTATTGCAATTACCTGATACTGTTTTATTTTGTTGTTGTTGTTTTGTTTTGTTGTTTGTTTATTTTGTTGTTGTTTTTTTGTTGTTCACTTACTTTTCTTCTGTGAATCTCCTATATGGGTTCTATTTGGAATACCTGTCTGGCTGTATTTGGGATAATTGGGATGTTCAGGTTGCTTGTCTGTGGCTATATTTGTAGAATATCAGTCTGGCTGTATTTGGGATAATTGGGATGTTCAGGTTGCTTGTCTGTGGCTATATTTGCAGAATATCAAGATTTGTAACTATTTTAATTTAGAAACATTTGATTTATTTCTTTATGGCAGAGTTTTACATATTCTAAGATCGAGTGTTATTTTTACTAGCTGAAATCTCAGATGACAGATAAAATGTTAAAGTGAATGGGCTACATTTAAAAAATGTGACTTTTTTCCTCTAGCAGAGGCAGATTTTATTGGTGTCTCAACTATAGGTTCAATATTATAAGTGGGTAGCCATACTTCTCAATTCAGAATGAAATGTTTTCTCCTGAAACAAATCCATGGCCAATAAAATAATAAGTCAAAAGGATTACTGAGAATTTTCATAGTTCTTTAAATCTTCATATCAACAATATGTTTAGGATTGGGGCCATTATATTTACATCTACCTTCATGTACAGATATACACTAGGCCTAACAAAATAAAAAAAATCAAAACAAATTAAAAACTTTTGATGTTATATCCAGGTTCACATTTGTGTCTTTGGAGTGAAGGACTATTGGTTATGTGTGGAGGACTTAATTTCTTTGAAATATATTGATCTTTCCTTCATGTCTACAGTGTGAACATTTTATTCCTTTTGAATAGTTAAATCAAGGTATAGGAAATCTTTAAGTCAGGCTCCTCCAGAGGAACAGGTCCAACAGAATATAGATAAATAGATTTATTTAAAGGCATTGTCTCATGTGATTATGGAGGTTGAAAAGTCTCATGATCGGCTCATTACAAATTGTGGATGAGATAGTATAGTTCCAGCCCAAGTGTAAAGGCCTAAGAACCAGGAGGTAGATAGTAAAAGTGCCAGTCTCAGGGCAGTAAGCCCATGTCCAGATAAATGGTCAAACAGATAGAATTCTCCATTTGTCTGTGTTTTCTATTCAGACTTTCAATGAATTGGATGATGCCCTTCCACGTCATGGTGGACAATCTGTTTTACTCAATCTGTCTGAAACACTAATCTCGTCCATAAACCCTGTCATTGAAAAACCCAGATACAATGTTGAACCAAATTTCTGAGTACCTTGCAACTCAGTCAAGTTGACACATTAAACTAACCATCCCAAATAAACAAAAACATACGTGAATTTAAGATGCTTGGGTTGATCATGTATACTGATGTGTGGAATTGAGAGAGGACTTCTATAGTGGACTGAAAAGCTTTGTACCAGTTTAGATGGTTATAATATTTTTTACAGTTTTTAATTCCTAACTTTATTTTTGCTTTTGCTACTTATCACATGCACATACATGTGCACACTTTCACACATATGTTCCTTAAAAGTAAATGGTCTTTATTTCAAATGTGAAAATATTTTTCTCTAGTGCTTGGTACTTAAAAGGGGGAAAATCTATAAAATTCTGCATAAAGTGAATAAAAACTTGAAAAATGAGACCATTTATATTAAACAAGTTTTATATAAGCAGTTTTCTGGGACTGGCCTATGCTATTAAACATCAATACTAATGCTATGACACGCCTAGCTTTTAGATTATAATAGATTCATCAAATGTTTGGCATACCAAAGAAAATACATAATTCAATTTCCTTTTCAAAACAGATTTCTTGAGCCATCAAAAGACACAGCAATATTGTCACTATATTAAAAGCTTTGTGGTGGTGGTAAATTATTTTGAAGTACTGATGTTACCGTGCCAATTTCATTTTACAAATCTGCATGATGTATATGAAAGAACATCATTAGATTTCTGCTCCATGGCTCATGGAAATTCTTCAGTGCTTTCTGAATATGCAGTCTGTTCCATATACACTCCTCCCTATCCACACATCCCTTCATTAATACCCTACTGGTATATTTAGCCAAGACTGTGGTGCACAGTGGAGCAATCAACTATTAATCTAAGGAATCTTTCATGCTTACAGAAACTCAGATATATTTAAACCTCTAGTCTGCTAATATCTCTTCCAGATTTTAATTTTTCTCTTAAATGTTGTCAGGAAGGAAAATCTCAACAGATTTGTATTAGCTACTCAAAGTAATACTGGCTGTTTATGTGAAGAATCATAAACTTGGTAAATGAGTCCCAAATTAGGTAGGCATCCCACATGTAGAATAATTCATGCCTTGAAGAGAGACCATTCTTGAAGATAAATTCACATCACCAATGTTTCTCATTCTGTTTCACTTCAAAACACAGGTGGTGTGCTCTAACTTAATGATTGGTGAAAAAGAATATGTCAATTTTCATGGAGTTTTAAGCCCTAGCATGTTTTCCGACTTGTAGTTTGAATTCCATTTCCGCTACCCTCTGTGTTCTCATACATCCTCACTGATGTCTTGATTTACACTTATTTGTAGTGTTCTATAGATTTTGATATATGCAAAGTCATGAATCTACCACTCTAGTAATGATACAAAACTGCTCCAGCACCCCCAAAACTCCCTTGTGCTATCTCTTTATTCCATCCCCATGTCCCGTTCTGGACAACTACTGATTTGTTTCACAGTTTTGTTTTTTACATAATTTTATATAAATGGAATCACAAAATAGCATTTTGTATCTGACTTAACCAGATGGATTCAAGATTCATCCATGTCATTGTGTGAATCAATAATTTGATCCCTTTATAGATTAGTATTCCATTGTGTGGATATACCACAGTTTATCCATGGAACAGCTAAAGGTCATCTGACACATTTCCAGTTTAGGACAATGATGGATAAAGCTCCTGTAATAGTCATGTACAGATCTTTGCATGAACCTAAGTCTTCTCTTTGGTTAATACCTAGGAGAGGGTGTATTGAGCCATATGATAAATGGAAGTCTAATTTTATAAGAAACTGCTGAATTATCAAAGTTGCATTTATTATCCTGTATTCTCACTAATGATGTATGACAGCTCCAGTTCCATTTACTTGCCACCTTTTTTTTTTGAAAATATTTATGAATCCCTGTTTATTGTAGCATTATATACAATAAAGATATGGAAGCAATGTAAATGTCCATTGATAGATGAATGAATACAGAAAATGTGGTTTGTGTATATATATATTCACATAATTAAATACTACCTAGCCAGAAAAAAAGAATGAGATCTTGCCATTTACAACACAGATGAACCTAGAGTTCTATGCTAAATGAAATAAGAGAAAGACAAATACCATATGATTCCATTTATATGTGGAATCCAAAAAACAAATGAACAAACAAAAAACAGAAACACTCTTAAATATAGAGAACAAACTACCAGGTATTTACCTCTTGCTAACTCTTACTATTGTCAGTATTTTAAAACAACAACAATAAAACCCAAACAAAACAGTAACAACTAAAACTATTCTAAAACGTTTTGCTATCTCATTTTGATTTAATTTTCATTATCCTTATGACTGGGGTGCGTAGTAACTTTTCATATACTTGTTTATCATCCACATAAATTATTTGGGGACAGTATCTGTTCACATATTCAGTTTAGTTGTATTTATTGCACTGACTTTGTATTGAGTTGTGTGATACCTTTGTCACAAATGCAATTGACAAACATCTGTTGGTCTCCTGCTTGTCTTACTCTCTTCAGTGTCTTTAATAGGAAAATTTTAAATGTAGTCCAATTTTGTAATTTCTTTGGTGCTGTTGGTGTCATATTTTGAAATGTTTTGCTTAACCCAAGGAGTCAAATATTTTCTCCTCTGCTTTTTTTTTTTTCCCTGCCAGAAGTCCCTTTCTTCATTTTTACATATATATTGATGATCAATTTTCAGTTAATTTTTCTATAATGTTAGGGTCATTTTCTTGCATGTGGACATCCAATTATTCCTGCAACATTTGTTTAACATTTGTTTATCTTTCTCTATTCAGTTGCATTTGCATGTTTGTCAAGTATTGGACTATTTGTGTGATTCTCTTTCTGTATTCAATTCTGTTCCATTTTTCTTTTTTCTTTTTTTTTCCCCTTACTGATACTTTTTTTTTTTTTTTTTTGGTAGTTAACTTACACTGTTCTATTAGGTGTGGAACTGTTGAAACACTACATTGTACATATTACCTTGTGCTTATCACAGCAAGTGCCTTCCCCAACCCCCAAATCAATACTTCATTTCTTGATTGTCTTAACATTTTTTTTTATGATTGCTTTGATTTTATGGTAAGTCATGGAATTGGGTAGTGTGAGTACTCCAAATTTAGTTTTTCCAAAGTTAGTGTGTCCTTTATGCAAGTTTTAGAATCTACTCATGGTTATCTACAAAAAAAAAAAATAAATAAAATAAAAAAAATCTGACATTTTGAATGGGATTGCCTTGAATATGTAGAACACACTGGAGAGAAATGGCATCTTAACAATATTGAATCTTCTTTTTTTTTAATATTTTATTTATTTGACAGAGATCACAAGTAGGCAGAGAGGCAGGCAGAGAGAGAGGAGGAAGCAGGCTCTCCGCTGAGCAGAGAGCCCTATGTGGGGCTGGATCCCAGGACCCTTGGATCATGACCTGAGCCAAAGACAGAGGCTTTAACCCACTGAGCCACCCAGGTGCCCCAATATTCAACAATATTGAATCTTCTAATCCATAAACACAATATATCTTTTCATTAATTTAGCTTTTCTTCGATTTCTTTCATCCATGTTTAATAATTTACCATCTAGAGATTCTAAACATATTTTGGAGAATTTATACCTAAGTTTTTTTTTCTTTTATTGTTTATGATACTTAATTTTTATGCCAATTTACAACTATTTGTTGCTAGTATATGGGAATATAATTCTTTTTTTTTTTTTTTTTTTTTTTTTTTTTGGCATGTTGGCCAGTTTTCTGTGATCTTACTAAACTTCCCCTCCCTCCCCCCAACAGATTTTCATAGCTTCTTTGCTATCAAAGAAGCCTTTTTTTTTTTTAATGTTATAATCTGGTATTGCACTTAGTAAAAGTCAAATGAAAAGATGACTGTGTTTTTATCTTAATGGAAGAGAGACTAGTGCTATCTCTGTATAAGATAATTTTTTAAATCATCAGATTGCGTAGATAAGTTAAATATATCCAGACCTTAAAATAATTTACTAATTTAAAGTTTTATTAATATTCCTGCTTAATCTATGTTAAAGATGAACTGTTTTTGTATTTCTTTACTGCTTTATTCCTATGGGAGTAATAGTCCATTTCCAGTAATAAAAGGGCTCACTAAATCTATAGAAATTAGTTTTAAATTTTAGAATTATAAAAGATCATTTAGCCTAGATGCTTTTGTATCTTTTACCTCAGAAATAAAACTTGTAGAGAAGCAGACACTGCAAAAATTGACAACTTTTATGTAATCCTACACTCTTTGTTTTCAACTGTCTTCTACATACTAGTGCCAATAAGGGGAATTTTTTGTAGAGAAATTATTTCAAAATAGTTTCAATCTTACATGGGAAAGTGTATTTATTGTTTTATAACAAAGTATCTCAACACAAGACAACAAACATAAACAATTTCACTTAGTTCCTGCAGATGAATGGTTTAGCTGGGTAGTTCTGGCCCATCACCAGAAATTGCAGTTAAGCTACTGGACAGGACTATAGTCCTTTAAGGGATTAACTTGAGCTACCAGATGTGCTTCCAAGAGGACCTATTCACTTGGCAGTTAACTGGAGGTATCTCATAGATCTCTCTGTAGAGTTCATGACATGAGCAGTTGGATTCTCCTAGAGTGATCAAAGAAAAAAGGCATGAAACAGTGAATGAGTGCAACAAAAATGGAGTACAGTGTCTGACTTAACTACTGAAAGTGACATACAATCGCTCTACCATATTCTGGTGGTCACACAAAGCAACCTTGGTATGGTGTGACAGTGGTTCCACAAGTGTATCGATACCACATGATAGGGATCATTGGGACCATTTTGAAAGTAGGCAGTTGTAATATAGTAAAACCTGGTAGTATGAAATGTCATGAAAAGCAACATTAATCATTTTCTGTGTGAAAGTAGATGTTTAAAAACGTAATCCTTCAAATGTTTTAGGGAAAAATGTGATTCTACCAGTTTGGTTTGATCTGAGAATTTATTTATTAACTTTTGCCTATTTTGAAAGATTCATTTGTGATCGCATATTGAGTAGTTTTGTGATTATTGCAGAAGATATATTCAGTGAATGACAGGGAAGGAAGATTTCATGAGCTGCTTTCATGCAGAAGAGAAGAGTGCAGCAGAAGAAATACAATCTGTATCCCCAGATCACAAGACAATGGAAAGCTCTTTTAGATACTGGTGGGACTTTACTGATGTGAAGTAGTAAAAAGATTACCGAGGTTTCACACTGCTAGGTCATTTATAGATACACCATTCCATACTCCCACTGATATTGAAAATAGTTCAGACTCCTGAACACTTCTATTTTTTCCTACTCTAATAACACTTAGGGGAAATAATTTACTTCATTTCTCCTTCTTGAAAAGAAAAGAGGTTTTTCAGATAAATGAGAAATCAGAATTTCAGTCAGGTCTTGATTTTTTTCCATCTTAAATTTATCATGTGAAACTTGCTTAATCACTGGAGAGAGGCATGATGTTTATGAGTTGGTTTGATCCAGAATTTCATTTTTAAGAATGGACATATGTTAAAAAGCATGTTTATATTTTGTAAAAACAAGTAACAGCATAATTATTAGAGAAAAAATATAGGTAAGTAAAATGTTAAAAATGTTACCCCCGATTCCACCACTGAGATAATAATAAAAAGCTAATTTAAAACTTGCATATACTCATTTATGTAAATAAAAATTCTGAAATTGCTTGCATGTGCAAACATTGTAATATTATTTTGTTCTATGGATAAGTCAATATTGAATCAATCCAAATAAGGTAGATATTTTTGGTACATTCATTATTAAAAATCTGAAAGGAATATTCTAGAATACAAAATCTGTATTCCTTTTAAATTTCTTAAATATTTTTTTCTGGTAAATTCTTAGATATGCAATTTACAATGGCTTTCCAGAAAACTCCATAAATTTACATGCCTGCCAATTCTGCATCTTAATTTACATTCTTGCCAACTCTGCATCTTAGCAGCATTTATTTTAAATTATCCAAAAGGCAAATGATTTTGTTTTAACATCCAAATCTTTAGTGAATCAAAATGTATTTGGTGTTTCATAATTTTTATTTTTTTTGAAATATGTTTCAACTCTCTTTTCCTTCTTACTGTTCTCCTTACAATGGACTTGATTAATCATAATGCTCTTAATCTTTGGCCCATTCTTTTTTCTCTATTTTTATGTGTATATTTTTAATAATAAACATCAAAGTACCCACCACATAACTTAGTAACTGAAATTTATCCAAGCTTTGATCTCTCTGTGGACATATTATCCCCTTGCCGCCTCCAGAGTTAAACACTATTCTGATTTTGCATTGATATTCCAATGCCATTTTAGAATTTATTTATTTATTTTAAAGATTTTTATTTATTTATTTGACAGACAGAGATCACAAGTAGGCAGAGAGGCAGGCAGAGAGAGAGGAAGGGAAGCAGGTTCCCTGTCGAGCAGAGAGCCCGATGCGGGGCTCGGGGATCATGACCCAAGCCGAAGGCAGAAGCTTTAACCCACTGAGCCACCCAGGCGCCCCTCCAATGCCATTTTAAATAGGAATTTGTACACCGTTTAATTGTATGCCAAAACAGCATGGCATTAATTTGTCATTGTTAGATCTTTAGAAAAAGGATATTACCCAATGGTTTTCTAAAATTTCATTTTTTTCCAAGCAATATGTTAATGTTCAATATTGCATAATATTTCATTGTGTAAATATACCACAATTTGTTACTAGATGTCTTCTTTGTGTGTTTAGGTGGTTTTCACTTTGGGCTTATTATGAGTCCTTATGTGAATATCTTCATGTATATAATTGTGTAAGAGATTTTCTAAAGTATATACACAAAAGCAATCTTGATCATAAGATACTTACTGTTTAACTTCATAAAATAGTACCAAATTGTTTTTCAAAATGGTATACTAATTTACATTCCTAGTAGCAATATAGAAGATCTTTATTTTCTACAATTCATGGTATTGCCACACTCCTTAGTATTTGCCAACCAGACATGAAAAATATATTTGTGGTCTTCATTTAAATTGCATTTACATCATTAGTCATGCATACTTCTGTTTTGTGAAATGTCTGTTCATATCCTGTAACCAGTTTTCTACTGTGTTCTCTTTTCCTTTTTCATGTGAATATGATTCCAAAGTTTTGATTTATAAGTATGACAAGTATTTTCTGCCACTTTGGGGCTTCTCTTAGTTTATTTCTTAAGTGTGTTTTTTAATGAAGAAAAATTAACTGAAAAGTAGTTGAATTGATATATCTTTTTGACATTTCTGTGTCTTGCTGAGGAAACCCCTTCGTATCCCAAGTTAAAAATGTCTCCAGTTATCTTTTGTTCTCCTTAATGTCATGTGCTCCAGGGTTCAGTGTTCTTAGGAAGTCTGGTCTTGAGGCAACTCCGTTATTTCAGGGATGCCCATGTTTTTCACGGTTGTTCCTCGAAGCTCATTTTTTTTTCCAGCTCTGACCACACTGGTATGCCTGCTCTGTGTCCCTGGAAGTGAAGCCCAGGCCTCAGGTTACCTTGGGCTCAGTTTAGTTGTTGGTTGTTATCTTGGAGGCTTCTCTTTTCTGTGAGACCAACAATACCTCAAACTGTGAGGCATGGATGATGAGTGTAGCAGGTACTGAGTGAGAGTCCTTTTAAGATTCCCAGTCCTCTGGAAGCAGACAACCAAGGGGTGTATTTCTTTACCTTATCAACTTGTAAGAGCTCTTTAAGAATCTTTTTCACTCTAGGATAGCTAATTCTGAACATTGCTGTTGTCTTTTAGAGTTGATAGTAGTGGATATAACTTTTTACATTTTAATGTTTTACGCAGCAAGTTTGCCTTTATGATTTTTTTCCTTTTAGATTGCAGAAGACCTTCCCTAGACAGTCTACAGGTTCTTACATGTATTTCACCTCCTATCTATATAAGCTAATTTTTATATTTAAATCATTATTATATTTATATATATTTATATTTAAATAATTATTCTTCACATATTTGTCTCAATGAAAAAGGAAGGGAGCTATACTTGTTTTTACCAAATGTGCAGGCTGATGATCAAACACATTACTACAGAAAGAAACTCCTTTGCTTGGAAATGCTGGCTATATAACACATATGGTTTCATTTGGATTTTCTGTCCTTTTATACAAATCTTTTATTTTGCCACCAGGATAACCACCTTTTAATATCTAGTATAGTCTTGTCTCATTACTCTTGAAAATTTTCTCTTTCCTATATTTTTTTTTTCTCTTTTGGAGGAAACTTTAAAATTACTTTGTCAGTTCCAAAAAATTCCACTGGGACCTTAATTCAAATTGTATTGAATTTATAGATCAATTTAAGAGAAAATGGATAGCTTTACAGCCTCAAGTGTTCCTGTCCAGGAACATCATATGTCTCTTCATTAATTCACACTTTCTTTTATGTCTCTCAGTCAAATTTTCCTCATAAAGTTCCTCCAAATGTCTTGTAAAATTTGTCCTTAGTCATTTCACAATTATGTTAATGTTTTAAACCTTTCATCGGTTATTCGGTAATATATGAGCTCATGGTCACTGTAAATCAAACAATACAAACATATGAAACAAAGTGAAGGTCTGTGTGAAAAACTCAATGCAGATAACAATAACCCTCTGTGCATGTTTCAAGATAGACTCATGTGTGTAGGTCCAATGTTATTCTTTGTTAGTATTTTTAACATAAGTAGGATTATACTATATTCTGGAATTTATGTTTTTGTTAAAAGCACATTTTGGAGATAGTTCCATAACAATTCATCTGGCTCCCCTCCATTTTTAGTCACTGGATACCTTTCTGACTTAAGGATTTATCATAATTAAGCTATTCTGTTCGACCATAGATATAGATGTATAGTTTTTCCTTTTTTTATTTCTGAAAATGAAAATATAAACCCTGAATACAAGTGTATTTATGCAAATCTTAATCTTTCTAAAATAGGTTTTTAGAAAAATAATCATTGGCTTAAAGATATGGTGCAAAATTGATCACTATAGTTAAATGATAGTTTATACTTTCTGATCATTGTTGACACTATTGTTAAAACTAGATTAATAACTGAGCAAACATGATAATGCATTATTTTATCTATTGACTGATTATTAATGAAGTTGAGCATTTTTTTCCAATTTTTTTGCTCTGTATGTATTTTCTGCTTGAAGCCTGTTTGTATCCTTTACCATTCTTAACTATGCGTTCTTTCTTGTGAACTTCTCTTTATTGTGCACCTTAATCTCCCGATTCAAAGGAAATCTATTTCTTCCACGCTTCCACCTAATTTGATCTTACTATACAGGAACTTCAAAACTTAGACTGTAGAGTCAACATTCATAAGCGAGATTGGTGTACAGTTGATTTTATTATGTTGTTGCTGTGGTCCAGTATACATAGCAGGGATTTTAGTACCTTATCACAAACAAACATGCTTCAAATATCTTTTTGCTTGTATTTCTCTTTCATTTAAGCTGTGGAATCTTTTAATGTTCCCTGATTTGGGTGGAGGGGGTGTTATTTCTCTTTTCTTACAATTAAGTAGAAGTCCCCACTCGTGGCCTTTGGAAGTGTTGGATGGGAACTTGTTCTGCTTGTCTACCCACCCCCAACCCCTGCAATGAAGATCATGGAGGTTTTTACCTGCTCAGTAGCTTTCCTGGGGTTCTAAACTGTTTATTTATCTAAAATGTGTGTGTGTCTAGTATATATTATATATTATGTAGAATAAGCCGCATTATTTTGAGAAGCTTGATCTGAAGAAGAAATAATACCCTTAGAATATCCATTTATTGTTATCAAATGCTTGTTCTTCTGTCTCGGTTAATACAACCTGACAGGTAGGTTCCTCATCTGTCCTGGTTTGTGCCTGCTTCCTCTCATTTCTTCAGTTTAGGTTTTTGTGGTACTATGCTAGGATATCCTCTATTCACTTCATTTAGCATCACACTGCTTGCTTTAGAAAGGTAAGTGTTTTTATGGATGATGACTTTGTTTTGTCTCATGCCATCTGTATTATTTGAAACTATAGTTTGCATTCTGTAGTTTACCTCAGTTATGCCCCTGAGGATTTTTATTTCATCTAATCATTTACTTTTTTCTCTACTTCCATGACTATCAAGTTTGAAAGGTAGTTTTTCTGTTGAATTCATTTTACTTAATTTTTTTTTTCTTTGCCATCTTTGTACTCATAAAATTTGCTCACTACACGAATGAGGCAGGACTCAACTTCTTCCTAATTCAAGATGCTGGATAAACTAGAAATTAGGGAAGAAGGGAAGAAAGTAAGTTAACATTAAAGGACATAATTATAACAGCATGCAGAATAAAGCAACAATCATAAAACTTTAAGATAGTTAAAGTTAGAAAAAATGAAATTTTGCATAAATTTTTGACTACTAAGAAAACTTTGGGTTTTTAATTTATTGTAAGTAAAGTTTTACCTCAAAACTCTGTCCTTTATTTCTTGTTGAAGCAGAGCCATATTTTATTACTGTTGTCAGCAAGCTCAATAAATCAAGGACACGTCCTTCACTAAAAGGGTTTCCTCTAGTTTGAGCTTTCCTGTTTTAAATGAATTTAGTTCTTAGTTCTTATAATAATATACTTACATATTTGAAGCTTTATTTCAATTAATTGTATATGATGTGACAGTTTTGTTAGTAAGTTGCCTTAAATGGTCTTATTTAGGCAACCTAACTAAATGGGTACAAATTAAATCTTCTTAAGTAAAATTATTTCAAGTTAACAGATTGAGGACAAATCTGTCAAAAGTGGTATGGGAGATCCAGAAGATACGGCTCTTGTTCAAATAGCTTACAATCAGACTGGCAAGAGAGAGAATGTATCAGTGAGACTTAACACTGACGTTTGTAAGGAATTTGTTTTAAATCCAGGTGATTTTACCTTTACAAATTCATATAAATGTCTTTTAAAAATGAAGTGTTCAGTGGAGATTAACTCTACTTTCCCATACTATGGCAAAGACCATCAAACTTCATTTCTTGAATATTTTTTTTCCTTTTTAGTAACTTAATATTTCACTACTGACAAAATAGGCTCTTTAACTTTTTAATGGTCTCTTTGAGCAGTGGTTATGTATCTTTTTGAAGTCTTAGACCTCTGAGAATCTGATCCATGTTCAGGGCACTCATCTCCAGGAAGATGTTCATGTGACTACACATTTACAATACACTTAATCGTGCATAAAACTTTTAGAGGATTTATGGAAACCAATGTATAGCAATTATATTTCTGTGGATCACATATTAAGAGCTCCTGTCTTATATTTTTCCATGATACTTATATCAGGATATTAATACATCAATGTGTGTGTGTGTATAATGTATATATAGTAAATATTAGTAGTAAATATGAGAAGTGTCCCAGTTTATGTCAATTTTCCCTGTTATCCATTTGATTTAGCATTTATCTTTTTACTTTTTTAAAATAGAGGTATTGATAGTTGTAATAAGTAAGGTTGTGTTGGCACAACTGTACTTTGTTCTTCTGCCACAGTCTCCCTGAATTGTGTATGGACACATGTACAGTGAACAGAAAAATTTCACTTTGATATGTGTGTATCTTTACAAAATGATAAGCCATGATCTGTCTTCATTGGTTCTAGGTGTAAGAATTGAACATTTGCCTTCAATAAAAGGATACTGGTCGCCTCTGATAAATCAAAGGACGATGTAATCTGGGTAAGAAAAGAATGAAAACCATTTCTAAGAAAGGCCTCTTAGTGTATCAGTTGTGTCATAACTCTTTAAGTTGTGAAAACCAACATGGCACACCAGTCAGTGAGGTTGTTAGAAGGTGGAGGAGGATCAGTAATGTATCCTTCAGACTGAGAAGACATGTTAATACTGAAAACTGAAGCAAGTCACTCCATACCATTTACAGAGTTTTATTCAGGGTAACTTACTGACAGGGGTAGGCAGGCAGATGGATAGATGATCCAGAACCCTACATAGCTGTTCTCTGCCCCTATTCTCTGCAACTGTTGTCCACCAAGGCTAGATCTCAACCTGTAGCTTTTATAGAGTGAGGGGTATGGTGGTGGCATCACAGAATAATTCTCTAAAGTGGTACCACATGTGCACGGGTCATCTCTACTAGTTATCTAAAGTGGTGGTATGCCAGGAGGGATCTCTCCTAGTTATCTAATGTGGCATCATCTGTGTACAAGAGGGAAAAACAGGGTGGAGAGCAAAGATGGAGTCAATGTTGTCAGCTCTCCTACAGAGGTACATCTGAAATACTGTAAATTTACAGATTAGGTACATGTGAACGTTGTGCAGAAAATATTTCATGCCAGAGCTTACAGACATAGTCTTAATGCCTTTACTGTTTACTTATTACGTGATATAAATCAGTAAGTATTTTTTTAGTAATACTTGTTTGTTTTGCAGTAACCTTGGCACTGAGTTCAGAAGTTCATTTTAAAGTATTAATTTTGATTTCTTAAGAAATTTGATGCTGAATGTGCCATTGCATTTACTTTACCATCTGTAATTATCAGTATAGTCATAAAAATGATACAAAAATTCACAAAAGTATCTCAATATTGGTCAGAAGTTGACATCTATTTTAATGACTGTACCTGTAGATGATACTTGTACCTATAGATGCTGAAGGTACATTTACAGACAATCTGTGAAGCATACCTATTCATTAAGATCAGTGATTCAATTGTAAATTATAGTTTACTCACTTTTGGTGATCTTGCCCCCTGAAAATGGTTTCTCAGCCTTCTCTATCTGAGTGAATGACCTACCATAGGTAGGTCATTAAATACTAAAATTTTTTTGACACTCCTTACAAATAGTGTGTGAGTCTCAATTCCCTCCATTTGTAAACAGGGAAAACATATTCCCACTTCATGGGATTTTTGATCAGATTAGATAAAACTGCATTGGTAAATAACCACAATTGACTTATAATAGGAATTCAATAAATAAAAATTCTATTTTGGATTATAACTTCATGGAATATTTGGGGTTTCACCTTTCCCATCAGAAACTTAGAATTGCCTAAAATGCTTAACTTTAATATACGGCTGATCATAGTAAGTTGTTGCCTTGTGTCAAATAATTCACCCTGGAATATTAGAATGAGTGTTGTTCATTCCCCTCTGTTGTGTCAGGCATGCCTGTAACTATATTTGCATTTTCACCATGATTATTTGTCCTTTGATTTATGATGCCATTTTCTCTTCTCCAGTTTGAACTCTGATATTACCCGGCTCCTTTCCTATTTTTGTCAGTGTTTTCCAGGGCTGAAATATGTTGATAAATTTGTTTTGAGAGATTATTCTTCTTGTGTTTCAGCTTTAGATTATTTATTCATATTCCAAAGTTTTTTACTTGATTTTTTTTTTTCAAGCTTCTCTTTATGTGTAAATTTTACCTTCATACTCCTGTCACATGGACTAAGGTTTGTAGGAAAAGTAGAAAGAAACTGACATGATTATAGGATTAGGTAGAAGGTAAAGAAAAACTAATTTTTCATAACTTACAGTCCGAGAATATGAGTTATATAAACACTAGACCAACCATATTTTGTTCATGTTATAATAATTGATAAGCTATTGACAAAGAATCAAATAGACTTAACCCTACAATTATCATTAGCTACCTTTCTACAGTAAGGCTTGCTACTAATAATTTAATTCTCTCTAAACAATTGGTTTATATTACCAAGAAAATCTTGGCTGCTTCTGAATTGTAATGTAACTTTTCAAATTATAAAAGAATCCATGTATCAGATTTCTTTTATCAAAATTCAATGATAATAAGACCTTGTTTTTTGACCACTTCTCACCATGGAGTAACACCCACCTACAAAAAGCTTGATAGTTTTAAGTTTTCTGTATTATACTCATTCCTCTGCCACTTAGGTTGAACTTTTTTCAAAATAATGATTTTTTTTTTTTTTAAGATTGATTTATTTGAGAGAGAGCGAGAGCGTGAGAGGGGAGAGGTCAGAGGGAGAAACAAACTCCCTGCTGAGCAGGGAGCCTGATGTGGGACTCCATCCTGCAACTCCAGGATCATGACCTGAGCCAAAGACAGTCGCTTAACCAACTGAGCCACCCACGCCCCCTAATGGTCTTTTTCTAACCACTTTTATTTCTAAACGCAAAGACGGACAAGTGTTAAGGTTTGTTTTAATCAATGGCACTTTGAACATGGTGAGAAATTCTAAGTTGGACCTTCTCTCTAAAGAGTCAGTTTTTCAGTACTAATTCTGCAAAAGCTGGCTAGTTTTGCTTAGAGCACGCACAGATCAAGATTAGAGAAGCCAAGGAAAATGTATCAGATCAACAGGGATCCTGATTTCTAGTTCATACTTATTTTTAGAAAGCATAATTAGAGAAAATGGTATATTCTAGGATTAATTACACAAAAGAAATGAAAACTTAGTTAATAGGAGAGGTGGCATTCTTAGGTCAATGTAGATCCTGATTAATGGTAACAAAAAAAAAAAATCAAGTCCTGAAATATAGAAAGAATAGGCTTTTAAGGACATAACCAGATATTAGATATAGTAACTGATCCCCAGCCAATATATCCTTAGTGGATATATTGCAAGGAGAAATAACACATGTCTATATGTAAAGATTCTTTGAAACTTTGATTATTAAAAGAATCATTTCAAAAATGATTTCATGCTTTATCCTTAGACATGCTGTCACCCACATTTGTATATAAAATACTTTCTTTTGGTTGAAATCAAACAGGAAACTTTATAACTGTCATGATTTATGAGTTTTGATTTGGTATAATTATTATAGATGTGATTTTTTTAATATCTCTGTAATGGAAGCAGCAATGTTATGTATACTCCTAAGCATTTTTTTTTTTACACTTAAGCATTTTTAAAATAGAGATTAATTAAGTACTGCTCACTCAGGTGCACTGTTAGAACTTACATGGTACAGTGGCAAGCTGTTCCAGGTCCCAGTCTTTCTCTTACAGAACTGAGCTTTAGACGAAGTCAAGAGTTAAATAAACAACACTTTAAGTTGAATTATGAAGGATGAGTGTTCATGGGGGAGACCAGAGAAGAGTGGAAGAATGAGAGTAAGCTTGGTTTCTTTGCCAACCACATAGTCTTTCCAAACCTTCTCCCCTTTTTGTTTTTCAGTGCCAGAACGTGTAACACTGCTGGACAGAGGACAAAGGAAATGGGAATAATAATTAAGAGCAATATGATATTTTTCCATACTGCTAAATTTAATAAATCTAAACGTTTTTTATCTTGAAATCACATGCTTCCTATTTTTGTTGCTACTATTTTCTATAATTAAAAAGAGAAGATAGTTATACATGGTAGGCTTTTTTTTTTTTTTTAACTTAAGGCTTGCAGTCTTATGTCAGCTCCTTCAATTAAAAAAAAAAAAAAAGGAAAGGTATAGGCCTATGAAATCCAACTCTTAAGATGTTTGCCTCAAATTTTTTACATCACAGCAGTCTCTTTCCCCAGGAAGTCACTCTGGTTTAGTTGCTCAGTTCTTATTTGGTATATACCCTTTGCTACAATTTAACCCACCACTTGACCTGGAATCCCAATTCTGCCACTTGCTAAGTGAGTAAATTGAAGCAAATTACCTATCTGTGTCTATTTCCTCATTATACAATGAGAATTATATAGGGACCTACCTCTCGAGGGTTTCTATAATGTTTGAGTTAATCCACAGAGAGTGTCTGGAACTGTGCCAGTTAAGTTCCTACTGAATGCTAATTAACATAATCAATATCATACTTGCATTTTCAACAGCTTAATGTTTATTTTACCTTTAAAACTATAAAATGAACAGTCACCTTACAAATAGCAGGTAGATCACACTTTCCTCAACCTAGAGGATCCCAACATATTCCCCAGAATCTCAAATCTCTATTTTCTTCAGTGGGAAGCATAATTGAAGAAACTCTGTTCTAGGATTTTCCCTCGACAATTCCTCAGGTGATTGGAGATGAACTAGCTGCTGAAAAGTAATAATAGTTCATCCTTATCAGTTGTAGTCTTTGAGTGCACTATCAGGTGGCCTCTTTCAACTTCAGTCAATACAGATGTTCAAGGAAGGGGCACCGTGTTACAACTAAATCTAAGATCTAGTGCCTGAAACTTGAAATAAGAGTATCCAGGGGAAGTCAAGCAGCAAACTTTTCAACTTTGAAGTAATATAAAATTACTACTTAATAATTTTCCATGTCATAACACTTATAACAGTATTCAGAAAATACTGGAGAGACTACCATGAGTCAGATACTGCTAGGTACTTGGAATACAGAGAGTAGTAAGGTATCATTTCTCTCTATAGAGGCTTATAGAGTAGTGTGAGGATTGCTCTCTGTATAAACAAATGTAACAGATCATTCCAAGTACTATTCAAGATGTTCCTACAGAATGTTTGATATATTCATATTGGGAGGCATGTATCATTGATCAGTTTAGGACTTCTCTTCAGGATCTTGAGAGGGGAAAAGTATGACTGTCAGTCCACAGTCCTATTAGTGGGAAAAACAGGTCTGAATCTCAAGTCTAAGAACAAGGTTTGGTGATGAAGAAGGGGACTAATTACCACAGTCTGAGGAGAAGATCAGATTCTGGATGAGCCAGGACTGGAAATTGAGCCTGTGTATATAGAGTTATAACTATCCATGTACAGTATTGACTGTCTCAGACTGTCTCAGACTAAGTTGTTTTGGGGGCCAGAAAGCAGGATTAGCCTTAAAAATGAAGTAACCAATTTCTGCTAGAGAAAAAAGGGATGAATCAGAGAATTGAATCAGATAAATTTGATACTAGTGTCTTGAGTTTGGTCCCTTATCACCCTGAAAGTGTTCAGGATAAGGAAGAAACCATGAAGTTCTAATTTTCCTGCTGTAAGTCATTCTCTACAGTATACTTTGAAAAGTTTATTACATTTTTCAGATTGACAAATTATTCTCTCCATATATAATTTTACTGTTATTCTGGATAATAAAGGAAATTGAAATGCTATTGGATGAGAGGAAATTTATTAAAAATTCCAAATAATTACTGCTAATATATATTTTTATGTATTTATATATATACATATAATATTGTGTGTTAACTAACAAATTTAAATAAAAACTTAAAATGCATGTATAATTTTATATTTACACATCAAAGTAAACATGTATAATATTTTATGTGTGTATAGGTACACATTATATATAGCTACTTGATGTTTACCAATTCTCTCCTTTTCCACACACAACTATTAAATAGGTTTTGTCCATGTATAAAACCCACCTGTTTAACTGGTATTATGATTTCATTTTAAAATTCAGCTCTAGCAAAGTAACTCAGTACTTCAAATGTCTCTCTAATAATTAAACATGAAATTTTTCATAGAAATGTAAAATTTTGTCCTTAAAAATAAAAACTTCTATAATTTAAAGAGGAGATTAACTTGTTTTTGGCTTCTAAAAGTCAATTACATGCACTTTTATGACTTAAGTTCATGCATTAATTCTGGATAGGCTTCTACTTTGGAACAGATGGGTAGAATTTTTCATAATTAATATATTAAAAATGATAAATTCCCCTCTTTGGCCATGTTTGTTCAGAAGCTAGGTATTTATTATGAGACCTTATTACAAAATGATCCCTATTTTTAACTTTTTGTGAGTTAAATGTTTATTTTTAAGAAAATTCTCAAGTTATGGAATGTGTACACTGGGTACAACTAAATTCTGAATACCTTTAACCCATGAACAGTTGTGGATTCAGCATTTGTGTATCTGTGCACGCATGCTCCTGTGCATGCATAACAGCAAAACATGCCCATATGAGCTCTTACCATCATAATATACTAGATTCTGGCTTCTGTTTTATTGTTCAAAAGTCTGTTCTCAGTCCACTGGTGGTTCCTTTTTTCAAGATTCTTTGTTCTTTGTTTCCTTATGAAATGTACAGGTTTGGTTTTGTTATTCTTGTTATTTTTAAGGAGTTATGCTATATCTGAAAATCTAAGTAGTTGATCAATTCTGAATAACTCTCAGCTATTGTTCTCCTGTCACTCCCTCTGCCATCTCCTTCAGGAATGCCTAAACATAGGTTGGCTTTGTCATTTTGCCCAAGAAGCCTCTGATGCTCTTATCTCTATGAGTTACTTGTAGTGAGTTCCTCCTACTTCTGATCTACAACTTGTCTCTAAATGTGTCTCATCTGCCTTTAAGTCACAGAATTTTTCCCAAGTATAATCCTTTGTTTTCATTTCTAGATACACCATTATTTTTCTTTCCTATAAGTGCTTTAGTGTGACTAATTGTAAATATCTCTAATGAATACTTCTAGCTTAAGAAATTCTTAGGATGTGTCTGGTGACTTCCACTCATAGTAGGTTGTTTACTCTCATATATTTGTAACTTGGATTTGAGCATAACTTCAGTTTTTGTTTTTGGTTTTTTAAGTTCAAATGCAAATTGGTTTGGGAGAAAAACTCTCCAGAAGGGCTTGGGTACTAAAACCTGCTGGTGTTTCACCTAAATTTCCCCTGATCATTTTTACAGTTAATGTATATCCATCTCCTAATTTCTGTGTACTTTGCCTCTTATGGTCCACATCTGTATGCTCCTTTGGATGCATCCTTGGGCTAACAGAGCTATTCTATTTATTTTTTCATAGATGGAGAGTCAAAGTGTCTATGTCCCCAACTAGGTGGATTGTAGCCCATGACTGACTGGTGCAGAAGTAGAAAAGCTCTGCTCACTTGCTTTGAGGCATCACCAATTCAAAAGCATAATTTATACCCTCAAGTGTAGGAACATAAGAAAAGGCTGAAGCTAGGTCTATGCCAGAGTTGTAGGTTTAGGGGTCTTTTTTCTCTTTCCTGTCCTATTTCCCCAACTTGTTTAACTTGTTTCTCTTGGAGAGTACTTGCTTTTGCTAACAGATCCTCATCTCAAGGTCTTCTGCTAAGGAACATGATTTAAGCCACTTAGCTTTTTCTTGAAGTTTTCTCAAGTGCTCCAGTGGTATGGGCTATGTATGGCAATAGAAGTCTAAATGCAAATGTGTGTTGTAGAGTAAATTTGGGATTATAGTTTATTAAGGAAGACTTCTTTACCTCAACCTTAAGCCAAAACTGAGAAAAGCAAGCTTTTCGTTATTCTTAATAGTTGACAGATTTCCCAACTCATACTTTTTTTGAGTCTTTCTCTGCAGCCTTCTTTTTTTTCTGTTTTTATTTATTTTTTGAAATTTCTTTTCAGTGTTCCAGAATTCTACCACACCCAGTGTTCCATGCAATACGTGCCCTTCATTATACGCACCACCAGGCTCACCCAACCTCCCACCCCCACCCCTCCAAAACCCTCAGATTGTTTTTCAGAGTCCATAGTCTCTCATGGTTCCTCTCCCCCTCCAATTTCCCCCAACTTCATTCTCTCCTCTACTTTCAACAAGAATACAGGTCTTCTAGGACATTGAGTGCATATGGGAGTTCGTCACTTTTGACCCTCATCTTGCCTTGACCCAATCCAAACCCTCTTTCCTGTTTCTGTGAAGTCAGTGAACTCAAACTTTGAAATTACTGACTTTATTACTAAATTAGGTAGATTATTTTGAATTATCATAACCTAAGCTCAGGATATATGTATGTCTTTGTGTGTATACATTTAAAAAAAATAACTGGGTGTTCTGCTTGACCTGTTGAAGGTGAAAGTGGCACATACTATAGAAACTACTAGATAACACATGAATTAGCCATATGGCACAATGTTTTGGGATACAGTGAAAGTACACTACAACAAAGGATACTGTGATCAAATAAACTTGGGGAACTCAGTTGCTTTACTATTGGATTTTATCTCTCATTCTTGAATTGTATGTTCCATCTATTAGCTTTTGGTACTGAAATGTGATGATTACACCTCCCTATTACTGTGCCCTCATATACTATTATCTACTGCTATTTCTATTTTCTTGGCAAGACAACCCCCTTCTGATAATGTACTTGGTCGCATTCCTGTTCCTACTTTAGGAACTGTCCCTTCTCTCCTAAATTACAGATTCTCCTCTCTATACAGGATTATTCCTATCACCATAAGAACATTATTTCTCCCTTCAGAAAGCAAAAAACCTTTCTCCTTTCTACCTAATTCCTCCAACTATTGACCCTTTTCTCTTTTTATGCCAAGTATTTCCCTATACTCTGCCCATTTTTCTGTTCCATTTTCTCTGGAATCCACCTTAACCAGACTTGTCTCTACCACTCATTCTAAGTGTTTTCCAAATCTATGATCATTGCCAAATCTAATGATCAGTTTTCAGTTCTTACTATACTTCACATATTTAACTACTTTGTTTTTCCTCAAGCATTTTCTTTCTGTTGATCACAGAATTAACAGAATCCTCTTTGTTCTTTCTTTCCTACTTCTCTGATCATTTTTAGTTACTTTTGCTTGTTCAGTCTCCTTACCACTTCATATCTCCTAAAACATGGAGCCTCCAGGGCTCTTTTGAATTTCTTTTCTTTGTTTCATGTCCCCTTTGGTTTCCTCTAACTTTTGACTATGAAATACCATCTGTATACTAATAAGTCCCAACTTCATCTCTCTCTTCT
This sequence comes from Lontra canadensis, assembly GCF_010015895.1. Classification (NCBI taxonomy): domain Eukaryota; kingdom Metazoa; phylum Chordata; class Mammalia; order Carnivora; family Mustelidae; genus Lontra; species Lontra canadensis. The sequence goes on from NW_022631031.1 coordinate 2,298,578, forward strand.
ACTCCAGATTGATATGGATGCCTGCCTACTCACATTCCCTGTTAGATTTCTATTACATATCTCAAGTTAATGTGAAAAATAAGAACCTAATCTTTTTCACATCAAACAGATCCTTCTGCAGTCCACTCTGGTTCAGTAAATGAAAACTATCCCTCCAGTTACTGAAAAGAAGTACATTATTTATCTTTGACTATTTTTCACATCCTCCTTGAATACATCACCAAATTCTAGTGGCTTTACTTTAAAAAATAAAGCACTTCTCAGCACTTGTGCAGCTGCTATGTGGTCCAAGGCACCATAATCTTTTGATTAAATTAGTGCGGGTGCCACCTAACTTGTCTCTCTGCTTCTGCCCTTTGTCCCTCATTAGCTTGTTCTCTAGCTGGAGTGATCCTGTCAAAGTGAGTCAAGTCCTGTTGCTCCTTTGTTTAAAATTGGTCAAGGGCCTTCTGTTTTCACTCAGATTAAACTCCAAATTTGTTGCCATAACCAAGTAAGCTCTATAGGTCCTGGATTCCATTACCAATCTGGTTTTACCTCCTACATTCTTCCCAACCATTCTAATTCAGGGATATTAACCTTCTCTCTTCTTCTTCAAAATATCAATCATGTTTGCACCTCAGGGCCTTTGCATTGGTTTTCTGGCCAAATGTTCTTCCTCTATTTTATTATTTTTTGATGCAGTTGTAAATGGGGTTGTTTCCTTAATTTCCTTTTTGATAGTTTATTATTAGTATACAGAAACAGAACAGATATCTGTGTGTTAATTTTTGTATTCTGCAATTTTGCTAAATTTATTCTAACAGGTATTCAGTGGGTTCTTTGGGATATATATATATATATATATACACACACACACACACACACATATATATAATTTGCAAATAGGGATATATATATATATATATATATATATATATATATATAGTGGGTTCTTAAGGATATATATATATATATAAAATTTGCAAATAAGGATATATATATATAATTTGTAAATAGTGACAGTTTTACTTCCTTTCCAATTTGGACACTTTTTTGTAATAGAATTCATTTTTTAAAATGTTTTATGATGTTCAGTTAGCCACAGTATAGTACATAATTAGTTTTTGATGTAGTGTTCAATGACTCACTAGTTAATATAACACCTAGTGCTTATGACAGCACATGACCTCCTCAATACCCACCATCCTATTACCCCCTCCCCCTCCTGTCCTCCCCTCTGAAGCTCCCAGATGGTTTTTCCAGGGTTCATAGTCTCTCATGATTCATTGCCTCTCTTTCTCCCCCATTGCATTTCCCTCCCTTCCCCTATAGCAGCAATGTTCACAATAGCCAAACTGTGGAAGGAGCTGAGATGCCCTTCAACAGATGAATAGATAAAGAAGATGTGGTATATATACACAATGGAATACTACTCAGCCATCAGAAACGATGAATACCCACCATTTGCATTAACATGGATGGAACTGGAGGGGATTATGTTAAATGAAGTAAGCCAGGCAGAGAAAGACAATTACCATATGGTTTCACCAATTTGGACATTTTTAAAATTTTTTCTTGCCTAATTGCTCTGGCTCAGATCTTCAACACTATGTTGGAAAAAAGTAGCAATAGTGGCATCCTGGTCTTTTTTCTTATCTTAGAGAAAACTAGCAAAAATGTTGCCCATCACTGCACATCAATATAAAAAAGCTTATTTAACTTATCAAAACCTATTGATTGCCAAAAGTATGCCTTTATGTTAATTTTGTTCATATTTATTGAGCTAAATCCATAGAATTTATTTTTATGTTAATTTGTGGTCTTCATATAAATTTTAAAATTTTGTGATGTCTTTCTTTTTTTCCACAGATTTAATGTATTATTCATCAATGACAGTTTTTGTCACTTTACACTTTTTCTGGTTATTTAAAAAAAGAAAAATTAAAATGCAGAAATTGTTGGATTATTTATTTTAGATATTTCTTCCCTTTATGTTGGACTGCAAATTGAGTTTCCTCTTGCTTAGGCCTTTTCACAGCTAGGACTAAGAATATAAACATTTATGACTATAGAAGGAAGACAACTTTAATGTGTAGCTTCTTGAAGGGGGGAAAAAAAGAAAAATTTTGATCCCATGTGCCCATCTCAAGACATTCTGATTGCAGATCTGAGGTTCTGGATTCCAGGTTTTCCAATGCTAATGTAAACAACTGGCACACACACTTTAAAATGAATGTAATTATTCCTCTTGCTGGTCACCATCATTGCTTTCTATTCCTCTTTCTTTGTATGAATTTATTGAAAAGAAAAAAAATTATAATGACTATTTTCAGTTTAAAATTCAATAAATCCCGTTTTTTCAAGAAAAAAAAGGTTTCAGTTTTTCTTCATTGCATATAGTGTTATCTTTGAGTTTGTCATATTATGGCCTTTATTGTGTTGTGTTTCCCTTGTGTCCATTTTGAGCTTTTATCATAAAAAGATGTTGAATTTTATTAGATGCTTTTTCTGTACATATTGAGACAACTAGGATTTTTATCCTTCATTTTGTTAATGTGGTTCATCATGTTGATTAATTTATGCATGTTGAACCACTTCTGCACCCATGGAATAAATCCCACTGGGTCATGGTATATCATCTTTTTATTGTTTAAGTTGTTTTGGTAATATATTGCTGAGGATTCTTACATCTATATTCATTAGCGATTTTGGCCTGTATCTTACTTTGCTTGTGGCATCCTTTTTAGGTTTTACGATCACAGTAATGCTGTCCTCATACATGATTTTGGAAGTGCTCCTCTTCCATTCCTGTGGAAAATTTTTTAAAAGAATAATATTAATTCTTCTTTGAATGACTGATAGAATTCACAAGTGAAACCTTGTGGGCCTGGACTTTTGTTTGTTGGGGAGTTTTATTCACTGTTTGAATTTCCTTACTAGAAAACAGTCTGTTCAGATTTTTATTTCTTCATTATTCAGTCTTGGTAGTGTATAGGTTTCTAGGAATTTTTCTTTTGTGAGTTTTCCAATATGGTACGATTCTTCATAGTGGTCTCTTACGATTCTTTGTATTCCTTGGTATCTGTTTTAACAGCTTTCTTTCATTTCTGATTTTTGAGTCCTCTTTTTTTTCTTGATAAGTCCAGCTAAAGATTTATAAATTTTGTGTATCTTGAATTACACTGCTCCTAATTTCACTAATTTTTTTTGTCTGTATCTTATTTATTTTTGCTCTGATCTCTATTTTCTCCCTTCTATTAATTTGGGCTTCATGTCTTTTGTTTTCTAGTTCCTAAGACTGGGCATTTCAGCCTGTTACTTTTCTATCATGGCCCAGGGGAGGTAATCAGCTAAAAATTTCTGTTTGTTACAATTCTGTCAACCATGAGCATAGGCCCCACTGGCTGGCTGAGCTAGGCAGTTGAGGCATTCTCTCATGGGTAGCAGCCACAGAACTCAGGGAGGGAACCAGGTGAATAGAAGCTGCTTCCTGGGAGATACTTGTGAGCTGGAGCCAGGCATAGGGTGAGTGTAAAAATGACATTCACATGCCTCCATTTTGAAGTATATTTCATAGGCTTCTAAATGTGTGTTAAATTAGGATATCTGCCCCTCAAACTAATAGTTTACAATAAGCTTCTTTTACAAAAAGTCTGAGTGCTTTTCAGTCAGCTGCCTCTACTAGGTGACTCCATGTGTGTGAACACTTCAAGAAAATAGTTCCTCAGTTTGCTATAGCCTTGTGGGTCTTTTGGATGTAAGCCAGAAGTTGGATTTCAAGCTAGATGTTTGGGGGGCTTGTCTCTCAGAGGCAGTCTTACAAGCTGTGCCAGATGTGGAGTTCAAACCCTTACTTCCCTAGGGAACAGCAGGGTTTTGAATCCCCTCCCAACTGTGTGTTGTGGTGCTGGTGGTGGGGTTTGTGGTGAGATTGTCTCAAGCCTCTCCTTTGATTTGGGTTTTTTCTTCCTTTATTCCATATGTAAAAGTCACTCAGCTAGTGGGGATTTTATCAGGGGAGATTGTTGCATATGTAGCTATAGATTCTGCTATGTCTTGGAGGAGCTGAGTTTGAGATTCTCCTAGCTGCCATCTTGAACTGGAACAGTATTTTTTTTCTTTCAGCTCTTACTGTTCTCTAATATACTGTATATTATTTATCTTTATTTCTGTTTTCCACCTTAAGATCTACAACAGTGGAGATTGTCTGTTTTATCAGCTCTTTTATCTCTAGCATATACACCAGTACTTGAAGTATGTGCCCAATGAATTTGTCATAAACGGGTGATTAAATGAATAAAGCATAGAAACCTCTTTTTTATTGAAGTGATCTGTAAAGGATGAATATTAGAAAGTGATTAGACAAGAAATACTTTGTGTTCTTTTTCATTGAATCCACTATATTTTTACTTTATTATTTTGTATCTTTTATAGTCATAAAGCTGAGTTGCTAAGGGCAGGCTCTGCCAGCAAGAGCATTCACAGGAGATGACTCTGTAGGTTATCAGAACACATTCCACCACTTACCTGTAATTTTTGTCCAGTTACTATCTTATTTAAGTATTAGTTTTAAACTATGAAAATAAAGAAAAATAGCACCTACTTTAATTAAATATTGTGAAGATTTAGTAAGATAATCTCTAAGATAATTAAAATGAAGTAGCTAATAACTGGGAACTGCTGCTGCTTTTACTATTAACATTATTATCTGACAGGCTAAAACCTGGATACAGCCTTTTCTAGTAATGGAGTTCTAGAGGATAGAGAAATATATGCCATCTTCTTCAGTAAATTAGGAAATTTATTAGAAGATAATTTGCATGACTAGTATTAAATAGATAGTATTAAATAGAAAAGTATCACTTGGAGCATTCGCTGTAAAAATTAATAATTTTGCACAAAACTAAAGCAAATAATTTCTAGGGCACAAGAATAAGTCATACACTTTCCCTCAGATTCAGTTTTTCAAAGTAACCTTCCTTGGCATGTCTGGAAGCTTTCTGTGAGGCTTTCAGCCCTAAGATTTCTCTTCCAGGATTATTATGCCATTTCCCTATCATCCTCAGCTGTCCAATGAATGGTAGAATTGGTAAGAAGTAAGAAATCTTTTTTGGTTCTAAAAAGCTTTGGCCTCATAGTTAAAACTTGAGCACCATTGAAACTAAGCATGGTCAATTTACACGAATTCTAATTTAAAAAAAAAATCAGCTTTCTTTTTCTTTCATTCTTCTTTTTCTTTTTTTTTCCCACATAGACTGCTTGTTTATTAGCTCTGGTGTTGCAACATAATGGTTTCCAGTAAAGATGCTGAGCTGCTTGGAGGTGGGAGAGCACCGTGAGGCTCAAATGGGTGAGTGGTGGGCTCTTCTATTTCTTCCGCTTGTTCTTGTTGTAGTCCCACTTGGCTGAGAAGCCCTGAATCAGTCTGACCTTCATGTGGAGCATCCTGTTGGTCTGTTTGGCCACCCAGTCCTCCTCAAAGATGTGTGGGAAGGAGCCTTACACAGTGCTTCTCCTAAATCAGAATGAGAGCAGCAAAGCCGATGAAGAACATTGCGATGCCCACAACCATCTTCCACTCATTCGTGCTCCTGTTCATTTCAGCAAAGCTCTCATTGAACTTCATGCCATACAGTTCAACTTTTTCATCAAAGGAGAGGCTGCTCCAGGGAGCCTCCTTCTCTTTCAAGGCCTTCCATCTGGCAGAGAGGATCTTAATGTGGACCACATCAGGTGGGGGATAGTTACACCAGTTGACGTAACTCAGGAGAGCATAGTCTTCACTCTTCATGATGCTTCCATGTGCTCCTACACACACCGAGGTGGAAATTGCTCACATGATTAGGTTAAACACTCCGGCAGCCAACATTCTGCTGCTGCCACCCTCTGCTTTCTGCCACCACTGCCCTCTGTAAATATCTGCTTGCTTTTTGTGACTCTAATTTGAGCAGTGAGAGAGTGGCAATTTTCTTGATTTTCTATCATTGCTCTATTCTACTCCCAGGGAAGGCTGAATGTGAAATAGTATCACAGTATCAATCCCATTTCTACATGTTCCACTTTCTTGGACAGTTCAGGGATTGTGGAGGTGGAGAAATTGTTCAAGGTCCTGGATGGCCCCTTCCAGAAGCAGGCAGTTTTTCAGTATTGAGAGGTCTCATGGAATGAAACCCAGAGATGTTTCTTACCCTGTTTATCAGAGAAAACCACGTGTGAACACAAGGCAAGGGTATAGAAATGTAGGAGAGGAGAAGCAGCCCAGAAAGTGCTTCTGTATCCAGATAGATAGAATCCATCTCAGAACTGAGGGTTATGTGCCTGGAAAAGATACCACAAAATAAATTTTAACTTAGGAATCACAGTATACAAATGGAAGAACATAACCCAAGGGTGAAACTGAAGTGTGCCAGAGCACAATGGAAGTACTGAGAAACCAGAGAAGATTTTATTAGGCCCCTTATATTATCACACTCCATCTTCAGTATCTGCTGTCCATGTCCTAGTGGATCTTAATGACCTTATGCTTAAGGTGTGTTATTTCAGTTATCATTCTCTCTTCCTTCAGCCTTTGAGAAGTAAGATTATATAACAGCTATTTTTATAGCTCTAGTTCATATAACTTTAGAATAATTCTATTCAAAATAATTTATTGAGGGCCTACTGTGTGCATTGCTGTAGAGTGGAATTAGATACAGGTCATTGCCTTCTAGTAGTATAAACTATAATGAGGGAGTTGTGTCAAAAATAAAGATAAGAAGATCGACTGCAACAAATGTTATAAAGTTTGAAAAAATATATAACTTATTAAAAAAAAGAGCTAAAGAAATGTGGGAATACTGACAACTCAGGAGATTCTATGGTGACTTACAACATGGTTATTTGTTATAAAATGGGGGTAGTGATTGTTCTGTACACATTGGGTGGTTGTGAGCATGCCATGAGATGATGTCCCAGTGTTTTGTCTGGACCAGAAGGAATAGCCAATCGATATTGGCGTTTATTTACTTATTTTTTTTTTACATAATTCTTATTTTGGAAGGCTTTGAAAGGTAGACCTTCCTTGGTTTTAAGAAAGACTTATTTTAGGGTTTTCTATTTTCTATTTTAGGTCTGTCCTTCAGTAACCCTTTGTATGTGATTTTATTACAGCACTTCGCATTATGGTCACTGTTCCTCTCTACTGGTTGAATGTGTTATTCTGAAGGAGCGAGATCATGCTCTATTCACTTTCCATTGCTAGAGTTTAGCACAGAGCTTGGTACACAATAAGATTTGAATAAATGTTAAATGAAAGTTACTTAGCTCCTGTAATTATGTTCTGTTTTCATATAGAGTGAGCCACAGTGCCATAGCTTGCAATATGTCTCCAAATCTTATTGGCATAGTTGTTTTGCTGTCCTCTGTGGCAGGGTTTCAGATATTCAGATGTGTTTTCACACTTCATTTCACCCTGTGAACAATCCATCCTTTATTAGTTCACCATAAAGAAATAACTTTGGAATGCAGCTGTTCTCCATCAGTCTCCCATAGCCTACTCCCTGAAGCTAAATCTCCGTGAATGTTGTCCTTCCTTCAAAGGCAGGCAAATCTCTGGAGCTTGGTTAGTGGCAGGGATAGAGGATAAGCAGCAATGCCAGAGATGGGAAATGTAAAGCAGGAGAATCCATTTCTGATCCTGGGGTGACACTCGAAAGCCTCAAGATTCTTGGCTTAAACAAGAAAGCCAGGCAATGTCCTCATGCTCATGCCACACTTAATCTTTCCTAAACAAGTGTACTTTGCTTGGAACTCATTTGTAAAATTGAAGAAGGTGGAGATGCTCATCTCTCCAGATTGTTTTAATAAAATAACACACGCATATATAAATCTCTGTGGTGGGGGGGGAAGGCAATAGACAATGAGATGTAGTATTAGTAATAATCAATCAACTTACATAGTGGCTTGAGTCTGTTCCTGAGGAAGTGTTGTTACTTGCTAACTGCTAGTTTTTCAGTTTTGCATTTTTGAGGTCCCCAGGGTTGTTCCTGCCTCTCTGTGAGGCATTGTTTGTGAGTTTTTGCAGGGCAGAGTGGTTGGTTCACTGGAGGTTGCTGCCCTGGTCACTGAGGTCTGGCCCTTCTGTATACTGCCCCATGTGCAATGGATCACTTGCCTCTCAGGAGACCAGCTGGTCATTGCTGGCTGAGCTCTCTGTGTGTCACACTGGACAGTAGTGTGTTACGGGACTGGAGCATTGGCTCCCTCTATTTTGCCTTCTGCTTTTGGTAGAGGTTTCTTAAATCAGCAGTTTGTGCCCCACGTTATATTATAGTTTCCTGAAACAGAAGAAACCAAAGTTCTGGAGACTGATTTAGGTAAAAAGGATCTTCCTGACTCTGAATCCCATCTTCCCCTTTTTGTTTATGAGACAAGCTATTTATATGGATTCTTCTCCACTTAAGGTGCATAATTATGCCCAAGAATCCCTTACACCCTATGTCTCACCTTCTTTACCCTCTAAAAATTTGTAAAGACTTTGGTTGGACAGTGTTGACCATCATACCCAGGTTGTGTACAGCTATCAGCAGTAAACCCAGCTTGCAGTCTTCCCCTGGAGTCTTCTCAGAAGCTGCAGTCTTTTGTAAGGTCTGTACTACACTTTAGTGAACATATCTTAAACCTCCAATGATGAGCTTTAGAAAGTTAAAGCTGTAATCTGGAACATCTAAAATAATTTTAAGTGTTTCCAGTTTTTTAATACTAGTTTCTAGTATTAAAAAGTGGTGTTTCATATAGTGATATTCATTTATACCAAGGGATGGGAGGAAAAGCAATTAAAGAAATATGTTTATTGAACATATTGGCCAAGTCTGCACTTTCAAGAATCTTCAGTGATGTTCGATTAGCTTTGTGCCTGTACACAAGGTCAAGCAATGGTTTTTTATAGTTAACCATTTTTATTAATGGGTGCCAATACTGGGCCATGTGTCAGAACTTGGCAAAGTTAATGATAAAGCTCATGTCATATCTGTGTGTTCCTGCTGAACCAAAAACTTAATATGGTCTTTATATTGAGAATACTACATGTTTTACTTTTGATGTATATATACTGATCTTGTCTACTTGCCTTGACTAAAAAAAATGAGAAGATTTCCTTTCCTTCTTCTGGTCCCCCAGATACTGTAGTGCATTCTATATAGTGTTTTGCTTACTAGCGCTTGACCTGGTTAATAAAGTGTCCTAGGAAAATAGAAAAACACCTATTGACACTTTACTACTAATGGTATCCTGAATATATTGCGTTTTTCTTAAAAGCTCTAAACTTATAGATCATATTCTTATGAGAATAAAAAATGTTTCCTTAGGACTATGTCACCCTATCCAGAATGTTTAGAGGACATTAGTATTCCAGACTCGTGTGTGTTGCTATGCACAACAGCTGCACCTGGCAAATTTGCTGTTTTGGTGACATTGGCCATTTTGATGAGCCTGCAGAAAGGAAAAAAAAAATCATGCCAAATAGAGTACAAACTCTTATACAAAATGTACTTCAGAATTATCAGTTTGACTTTGCAGTGTTTGCTTTCAGAGGAAAACAACAGCAATCAAAAGAAAAAAAATGATGAGCTAGATAGACTGAAAAGTGTTCTAATGACACATGTCAATCCACTGTCAAAGCAGTATTACTACAACAGTAAATGGAGAATTCAAGGTAAAGTTTGAGTCTACAGGACTCACATACTACTCTCCAGTCTGAAATCTGTTGGGGACTGATTAGGCCTTTGAAACAAATCATTTCTGTAGATCATTCCTTCTGAGCTGCTAATTAGCTGTCCATATTGGGTAGTGGCAGTGGCTTTCATAGTAAAGTTGTTTCAGCATTGAAAGACTGTCACAGTTGAATGTGGCTTGTTGTAAACACTAAAATAACTCCAAATGAATATAACCTGCACTTTCCAGTCACAATCATTTCCAAAACTCTAAAGCTAAACCCTGAACTGAAGTTATGATGACTTTTCTAAAGCGTTTTGGAGAAAAATATACATCCTTTCTTAAAAGCAGCCTTTGATATTAGAGAAACACTTTATGGGATAAAGGACATCTTTCCACATTTGAAAAGTACTTTTAAATATCATTAAAGTATATAGATAGCTGGCCACTTAACAAAATTTTTCTACTTCAATTTATGAGTGTTGATAGAGTAAAAGCAAATGGTTTAAGGATGCTTCAATATTTGTACATTCAACTTCAGAAGCTTTCAGGGAGGATAATATACCTTCATGCATTTAAATTATGCATTATATCATACAAACTGGGAACGTTCTGAAGAGATAGTAAGTGAAATTCCAGCTTCAGGTCTTGGATAATGAGGTCATTGAATAGAGAAGAGAAATTGAACAAATTACCCTGAGAGTTGAAGTGTTGTGAATTTTATTTTTTTTGCATGTGATTCACTTGAATTTCAACACTTTTCAACCTGAACAGAAAGAAAGTACCTGTCGGGGAGACTTTGAAATGCCTGCCTACTAATGGTAGAGATAAGATAGAATCAAACCCATAAATCTAAGACTACTTCCTATATATAGTAAACTCAGTAAATATGGTTAACCAGCCACTAATAGTATTTTTTTCCTTGAATATTGTAGGTGCTATTGGCCATATTCATTTAGAAGTGTTATAAGTGGCATTTTAGTTGGCCAGTACTGCATCACCGTTGAACAATACAACTTAAATTATTTGGAAAGCATACTACAAAAGGCTAAGCACTGTGTTTGGTAGGTATGTAGAAATTGTGGAAACATCAATGCCAAGCAAGTTTAAGTCCAGTCCTAGAGAAATTTGCAATCTTTTTTTCTCCTTTTTTTTTTTTTAAGATTTTTATTTATTTGAGAGAGAAAATGAGAAAGGGGAAGAGAAAGAGAGAGCATGAGGTGGGGGGAGGGACAGAGGGAGAAGCAGACTCCCTGCTAAGAAGGGAGTCCAATCCTGGGACTCGATCCTGAGACTCTAAGATCATGACCTGGACCATACTCAACCAACTGATTCACCCAGATGTCCTGGGAAATTTGCAGTCTTTAACATAAGATCTATAGCACATTGCAAAGGAGAATATACAATGGAGTACGTATGCAGTCCAGACGAAGGGGGATACCTCTTAATTATTCAGGATATATTACCTACCATCTTAGTTTGCAAGGTTAACTTCTAGGAACAGCTTCCATTTCTTTTAATATAATGCTGAGGAAAATTTGAACATGGAAGGAAAACAATCTGTTCCCCTTCATAACTCTTATCTATAATATCTGAAGATTTTAACCAAATTACCACATCAGCTTCCCATTTTATTTACCAGTGTAATCAGGTAAACTGCTTATTTGCTGAAAGCACTACTTCATAAGTTACCTCAATAAGCACGAGCCATACAGTAGTTTTGCATCATTCTTAAACATAGTTAACGAAATTAATTTAGTCCTGATCTCTAATTCTAGATCTCCAATTTTTCCCTAATTCTCAAATTTTCTTATTCATTCCATTTATATGTTTTTGACATTTAATATAACAAGTTTGAACACCCATTTTTTTTTCTTTTTCTGAATTTTGGTGGCTCCTTGCCAGCTACTGCAGCTCTGTCAGAACTGGGCTGAATTCCTGGCAGGTGGTGATCATAAGCTGACTTAGAATTTTTCCTGAAATGCTTGGGTTGTTAGAATGTGAGCCAAATGGACATCACCTACCACTGTGTGGTGCGCATCCAAGTTCTCCATTTGATCTTACTTTGATATGAATAGTTACAGAGAAACATGGACAAAAAGGCTCTCCTGAGAAATAGGCACACACAGCCGGTTCAAGCTGATACAATACTAACAACTGTGGTTTAATTTCAGGATGGCAATATCATCCCTAGTTTAATTGTCTTGATATGCTTTAATAAAGCCTGAGCTGTTTTCCCATGCTGTATATTAGGGCTAGTCTTAATTAAGTCACTAAGCATTACTGGTTGTGTCAGCACAAAATGTCTATCTGGTCAAAGATTCATATTTTATCATCGCTGTCTACATGGTTATGAACAAGATTTTCTTCTTAGGATGTCTTTTGCAGATTTTACATTACTTCTAATTTAAAAAGCTTAAATTGTTAAGGGCCAGACTAAGCTCAGGTCTCTGGTGGGGAAAAATTAATGATTTTCCTTTGAGTATCATATCTTAAAGTATTATCTTTTCCAATTCAAACTTAAATGCTCAATGCCTTGAAAATGAAAAGAATAAAAACTATGTCAGCAAGAGCACAAGAAGAGACTTGCCCATTTTAGGCAGAAAGGGATATACCAGATGGAAATCTATACAAATAAATGAAGAGGTCAGAAATGGTAAAAATGAGATAAGAGTTCATTTTTTTCCCATTTCAATGGCTTAACAAGCTATTTGATCTTCTAAAAAATAGGTAAAATTTTAAAAAATGTTTAAAATAATAACAAAGAAGATGAGTAGGTAGAAATGGAAGTAACATAATAAAGGTTTATACTGTAAGTCTACTTGAAAGTAGGCCATTATATGTTCGTAGTAAATATTATATACCTTAGCTCAACCACTAAATGGTTTAAAAAAAAAAAAAAGGTATAACTAACAAACCCATCTTGGGTGTTAAATGGATCCTTAAATACTCTATTCAACATAAGGATAAAGAACAAGGGAGAAAAAAATAATAATCAGAAAATAAGACAGTAGTAGTTTTAAATCTATATGGGTAATTAAATGTAAGTGATTGAAAACACCCGTTTGAAAGGCAGAAAATGTCAGTCTCAATTGGATTAAAAACAATACCCAAGTAGGTGCTCTCTATGGTAAATTCATGTAAACATTAAGTCACAGACAACAAGATTGGGGAAAATATGCCATAAACATTAATCCAAAGGCTGGAGTGACTATATTATCACATAAAGTAAATATCAGGGTCAGTAATATTAAAGATAGACATTACATAATGAAAGAGCAGTCAATATTTGAGAAGAAACAATCTTAAATGTGCATGCACCTAACAATAATTCCAAGTTCTTAAAAAAGTGATAGAAATGAAAATAGACAAACCACACTTATAACTGGAGACTTTTTCTCTGTAACTGAACAAATTAAGAATGTAGAGAACTTGAGCGCTATCAACCATGTTCAGAGCAGTCCACACAACTATAAAATGAACATACTCTTCAAGTGAAAATGCAGTGTTTATCAAGATAAACCATAGTCTGAGCCATAATACAATTCTAAACATACTTAAAATAATTTAAAAATATAGACTAAGTATTTTCACTGAACAAAAGAGAAGCTAAAAATTTAATAACAAAGTTATCTGGGAAATCTCCAAATATTTGGAAATTAAGTAATTACCACATGGATGAAAAAATAAATCTCAAAGGAAGTACTTTGAATTTCAAAAATGAAAACTGCATATCAAAACTTGTTGAGCTAAAATTGTGCTTGGAAAGAAATTTGTAGCATCAAATGTTTTATTAGAAAAGATATGATCTCAAAACAATCTGAATTTTTTCAAACCAGAAAAAGAGCAAATTACCAAAGTATGCCAAGGAAAGGAATTAAAAAATCTTTAGGATTGGGGTGCCTGGGTGGCTTTGTGGGTTTAACCTCTGCCTTCAGCTGGGGTCATGATCTCAGGATCCTGGGATTGAGCCCCACTTCAGGCTCTCTGCTCAGTGGGAAGCCTGCTTCCTCCTCTCTCTCTCTGCCTGCCTTTCTGCCTACTTGTGATCTTTCTCTGTAAAAAAAAAAAAAAAAAAAAAACAAAACAAAGCAAACAAAAAAACCTGTAGGATTAGATATTAAAGAAATTGAAAATGGAGAAAGAGAAAAGAAGCAAACTCAAAAGCTGGGTCTTTGAAAAGTTCAATCCAAATTATAAACTTCTAGTTAGATCAAGAAAAGCAGGCACACATTGCCAGTATCAGCAATGAAAGAGGGGACATCAATACATATCTTCCATACACTTTAAAATATTGAGCTCTATTTATGACTTCATAAGCTTCCTTCATGTCCTGACTTAAATTTCATCTCTGTGAGGTCTTCTCTAACAGTCTTGGTAGTTTCCTAGCGCTATGGGTAGCTATCACTCGACCTTATTTCTTTTCTCCAATTCTTATAACTATGCTCATTTGTACGCATGTATATAATGATATACATCCTAGGATCTAGCATAGATTTGTACCTCAGGAAGCACAAATAAATTGAATGAAGAAATGCATGATTAAAATTGATTGAAACAATCCAGTGATCCATAGAAATATTAATGTATCAGAATAACAAAGGAATACAAGCAAATATTACTTGTAATACGAATTTGAAAGCTGTTTTTTCCTCAAGAACGTTCTTTTCTAACTAACTCTCTCACCAAAACATAGAGCTATCTTTTCTCTGACCTAAATCTAATGTTTTAATTTTCCTTAAAGTTGTTGAGGTTTGAGAGAGATGCTTTTATGGCAAATCTCCGTTAGAATAAATTGAAATTAGGCTTTGAGAATTCTGAGCATCAAATACGGTCAAAGCTATTTGCCAGCTGGGGAGAATTCTTCTTTTCCTCTGAGAAGTGCATTGGACTCTTTTAGATATAACTTCAGCCACAATTTCATTAAGTTCTTCTTCAGCAGTTCCTGGTAAATTGTCCTGAAAATTAGCAAACATTTCAATAATGCAGTCTGGGAAATTTAGTACGTAATTTTTAGCATATTTTATTGCAATAATAAGGTCCTGACAATTTTGCTTTTGCTTAGCCATTATACTCTTTGTTGGTTTTAATTGAACACTGACAAGCTTGATTGCAGATCAGGGCAGTAAGTCCCAGCAGCAATGGACTGAGTGATTTGGAAAATTGTCCCACTGGAAATGAAGAAATATCACAAAGAAGCCGTTGTAGAAACCAATTAAAATCACATAAAAGTAAATTCTACATGTATTAAACAAATTTCATTGAAATCTAGCATAAACATAAAATGTGTACAAATCATACATGTGGAAATCAAATTTTACCTAGTATATCTACATATAGTAACCAGCTGATTCAGGAAATAAATCACCTCTAACACCCCGGAAACCTCTTTTGTGACCTCTTTTTTTTTTTTTTTTTCATTCCCACCTAAATGTAGCTACTATTCATACTTAAAGCAGAAAAAATTACTTTTTGTCTATTTTTCAGCTTTTTATAAAAAGAAACCTTTAATAGGTAACTTCTATGGGCTTCTTTCACTCAACATGATGTTGTTGTGCATAATAGTGATTTATTCATTTTCATTGCTGTGTAGTATTTAATTAGATGCCTATATTACTAATTTAGTCATTTTACAATTAATGGGTATATGAGTTGTTTCCAGTTTAGGGAAAAGATATTGGTACAGCATTTTCATACATAACTGTGGCAGCTCAATTCTTTAGGAGTAGAATTGTTTTATAAGTTAGATGTACATTCATTTTATGAAATTATCCCACAAAAGTTCCAAAATTATATATTTTACATTTCATATGTATAAATGTGTATGTGTGTGTGTGTGTGTATATATATATATTTTTTTTTTTTTCCAGCAGAGCATGTGAGAGTTCTTGTTGCTTCACGGCCTTGCTAAGACTTACTATTTTTCATAGTTCTTATTTTACCTTTGGGGTATATGAATGGTTAGTTATACCTCATTGTGGCTTAAGTTTTGTACTGATAATTTTTTTTTTTTTTTTTTTTTTTTTTAGCAGCATAGAACCACAAATTTATTATCTCACAGTTTCAGTGGTTCAAGAGCTGAACATAGTTTAGAAGAGTCCTCTTCTCAGGGTCTCAAAAGGTAGAGATGAAGGCATTAGATAGTTTATGTGTTTTTTTTTTTATAATTTTATTTTTTATAAACATATATATATATTTTTTTTTCCCCAGGGGTACAGGTCTGTGAATCTCCACGTTTACACACTTCACAGCACTCACCATAGCACATACCCTACCCAATGTCCATAACCCCCTCTCTCCCAACCCCCCTCTGCCCAGCAACCTGTACTGATAATTTTTACAGCTCCTTTGAGAGCATGTATTTTAGTCTTTTACCCATATTTAAAATAGGATTGCCTGTATTTTTACTTATTGTAGGAGTAGTTTTTAAGTTCTGGATCTATAGTCCAATCTGGTAGACTCCACATGTGGCCATCATGTGGCTCATCAGAATTGAGATGTCTCACATATTTCTATTAGTTAATGCTGTTCTTGAAAAAAATTGTCAAGTACATATTTTACAATATTTTCTCCTACTTGTGTGGTTTTCATTTTCACTCCTAATGGTTTCTTTTTCTTGACAAAAATCTACAACTTTAAAGAAGCCCATTGTTTTGCTCTTTTCCTTTATGATTATTGCTCTTTGTATTCAAACAATTATCTATAAAAATATTTTACTATTTAATCTTCTAGAAGTTTTCTTGTTTTAATTTTCCCATTTATGTCCATAAATCCACCTGGAGTGACTTCTCTTTTTTAAGGAATTCAAAACCAAAATTATTTTCTTTTAATAATTGTTTTTAAAAGATAGCTATAGATTCACATGCAGTTATAAGAAATAAGATTCTGTGTATCCTTAAACCATTTTTTTTTTTTTTGCAAAACTACAATACAGTATCACAAACAGGATATAGAACATTTCCAACACTACAGGGATCCCTCATTTCCCTTTTATAGACATGCCGTTCCCTCTTACCTCCACCCACATTCCCCTAACTCTTGGCAACCACTAATCAATTCTCTATTCCTATAACTGGTCATTTAAAGAATGTCATATAAATGGAATCGTACAGTATGTGAACTTTGGGATTGGCTTTTCTCACTCAGCAAAATTCTCTAAAGATTGATCCAGGTTGTTGCCTGTATATATGTATGTATGTATGTATGTATGTATTAAAGGTTTTATTTATTTATTTGACAGAGAAACAGGCTCCTCACCAAATGGGAAGCCCAAGGGAGGGCTTGATCTTAGGACCCAGGGGTCATGACCTGAGCCAAAGACAGATGCTTAATGACTGAGTCACCAGTGTACCTGTGTCTGTTTTTATAAAGGTTTTTGTGTGAACCTGATTTCATTTCCAGCAGTACAACTACCAAATTGTATGGTAGTTGCAGGTTAGCTTTTAAAGAAGTAGCCAAACTATTTTCCAAAGTAGCCATTCTACCAGTAATGTATGGGTGATATAGTGTTTCCCATCATCACTAACATTTAGTATTACTATTCTTTATGTGATCCATTTTGGTAGGTGTTTAGCAATATCTCATTGTAATTTTAATTTGTAATTTTTTAAAATTTGTAATTAATGATGTTGAACATCTTTTCATGTGCTTCTTTGAAATCTGTATATCCTCTGGTAAAAACAACTGCTGTGTCTTTGCCCATTTTTAAATTTTTTCTTATTGAGTTTTGAGAGCTATTTATATGTTCTATGTATTAGGGTTTTCTAGAAGAATAGACGACTATAATGTATATATATACATATATGCATCTAGATGTATATTTTAAGGAATTAGCTCACATGATTATAGAAGCTAAGTCCTAAAATCTGCAAGGTGAGTTGGAATGTTGAAGACCAGGAAAGCCAATGGTGTAATTCCATTTTCAAGTCTAACAGGCTCCAGACTGGGAAAACCAAATATTTAGTTTTACTTTAAGTCCCAAAGCACGCGCGCACACACACACACACACACACACACACACACACACACACAAAGGCACAATGTCCCAGTTTGATGATAGCCAGGCAGGAGAAATTCTCTTACATTAGGAAGGGTCAGGCTTTTACTTCTATTCAGGACTTTGACTGATTGGATGAGATCCACCCACAGTAGATACCAAAATCTGCTTTACTCAGTCTACTAATTTAAATGCTAATCTCATCCAAAAACATTCTCACAAAAATACCCAGAATAATGTTTGGCCAAGTATCTGGGCATACCATAGCCCAAATAATTTGACATATAAAATTAACATCATATTTGCCCTTTGTAAGATATATGGTTTGCAAATATTATCCCCCAGTATGCACCTTACATTTTCAACCTCTCAAGAGTTTTGATTATACTCTAAATTTGAGACATACACCTAATCAGTGTTTCCTCGTAGGGTCATGCTTTTGGTGTCAAGTCTGGGTTGTGTGAGTTTCTTCTGTATTTTGGATATTAACTCCTTACCAAATGTGGTTTGCAAATATATTTCTCTCATTGCACTGGTCACCTTTTCATTGATCATTTCTTCTATTGTGCAAAAGTTTTTAGTTTGATGTAGTCTCACTTTTTATTCTGTTGCTTTTGGTGCCATATACATAAAATCATTGCTAATATTAATGTCAAGAAAGTTTCTAATCAGGCAACAAAAATAAATGTATTCAAATTGGCAAAGAAGAAGTCAAACTCTCTCTCTTTGCAGATTACATGATACTTTATGTGGAAAACCCAAATGTCTCCACCCCCAAATTACTAGAACTCCTACAGCAATTCAGTAATGTAGTAGGATACAAAATCAATGCACAGAAATCAGTTGCTTTCTTATACACTGACAATGAAACTGTAGAAAGGGAAATTAGAGAATTGATTCCATTTACAATAGCACCAAAACCCATAACATACCTTGGAATAAACCTAACTAAAGAAGTAAAGGATCTATACTTGAGGAACTACAGAACACTCATAAAAGAAATTGAAGGAGACACAAAGAGATGGAAAAACATTCCATGCTAATGGATTGGAAGAATAAAGATTGTTAAAATGTCTATGCTGCCTAGAGCAATCTATACTTTCAAAGCCATCCTGATCAAAATACCATCAGCATTTTTTTAAATGCTGGAAAAAACAATCCTAAAATTTGTATGGAACCAGAAAAGACCCTGAATCACCAAGGAAATGTTGAAAAAGACAAAACTGGGGGCATCACGTTGCCTGATTTCAAGCTTTATTACAAAGCTGTGATCACCAAGGCGGCATGGTACTGGCACAAAAACAGACATATAGACCAATGGAACAGAGTAGAGAGCTCAGATATGGACCCTCAATTCTATGGCCAAATAATCTTCAACAAAGCAGGAAAAAATATCCTGTGGAAAAAAAACAGTGTCTTCAATAAGTGGTGCTGGGAAAATCGGACAGCTATGTACAGAAGAATGAAACTTGACTATTCTCTTACACCACATACAAAGATAAACTGAAAATTGATAAAAGACCTTAATGTGAGACAGGAATCCATCAAAATCCTAAGGGAGAACATAGGCAGTAACCTTTTCTACATTGGCCACAGCAACTTCTTTCGAGACCCATCTCCAAATGCAAGGGAAACAAAAGCAAAACTGAACTTTTGGACTTCATTAAGATCAAAAGCTTCTGCACAGCAAAGGAAACAATCAACAAAACAAAGAGGGAACCTGCAGAATGGAAAAAGATATTCACAAATTACACTACAAAGGGCTGATATCCAGGATCTATAAAGAACTTCTCAAACACAACACCCAAAAAACAGATAATCAAGTCAAAAAATGGGAAGAAGACATGAACAGACACTTCTCCAATGAAGACAAAAATGGCTAGCAGACAAATGAAAAAATGTTCATCATAATTAACCATCAAGGGGGCGCCTGGGTGGCTCAGTGGGTTAAAGCTTCTGCCTTCGGCTCAGGTCATGATCCCGGGGTCCTGGGATCGAGCCCCGCATCGGGCTCTCTGCTCAGCAGGGAGCCTGCTTCCTCCTCTCTCTCTGCCTGCTTCTCTGCCTACTTGTGACCTCCATCTGTCAGATAAATAAATAAAATCTTAAAAAAAAAATAATTAACCATCAAGGACATTCAAATCAAAACCACATTGAGATGCCACCTTACACCAGTTAGAATGACAAAAATTAATAAGGCAAGAACAACAAATGTGGGAGAGGACATGGAGAAAGGGGAACCCTCTCACACTGTTGATGGGAATAGAAGTTGGTGCAGCCACTTTGGAAAACAATGTGAAGATTCCTCAAAAAATTAAAACTAGAGCTCCCCCATGACCTGGCAATTGCACTACTGGGTATTTACCCCAAAGATACAGATGTAGTGAAAAGTAGGGCCATATGTACCCCAATGTTCATAGCAGCTACATCCATAATAGCCAAACTGTGGAAAGAGCCAAGATGCCCTTGAATGACAAATGGATAAAGATGTGAGTCCATATATACAATGGAATATTATTCAGCCATCAGAGAAGATGAATACCCAACTTTTGTATCAACATTGATGGGACTGGAGGAGATTATGCTGAGTGAAATAAGTCAAGCAGAGAAAATCAATTATGGTTTCTCTTACTTATGGAACATAAAGAATAACATGAAGAACATTAGGAGAAGGAAAGGAAAATGAAGGCGGGTGGGGAATTGGAAGTGGAGATGAACCACGAGAGACTCTGGACTCCAAGAAACAAACTGGGGGTTTTAGAAGGGAGAGGGGTGGGGAGGTGGGGGGGGCCTGGTGGTGGATATTAAGGAGGGTATGTATTGCATGGAGCACTGGGTATCATATGTAAACAATCAATCTTGGAACACTACATCAAAAACTAATGATGTATGGTGACTAACATACACAATAAAAAAATAAAAAATAAAAATTTTAAGTTTGTTTTTCCTAGGGACTTTATAGTTTGAGATATGTTAAATCTTTAATAATCCATTTTGAGTTAATTTTTGTGAATGGTTTAAAACAGGTGTCAATATCCAGTTTTCTCAATAGTCTTTATTGAAGAGATGGTCTTCGTTGAGTATTTTTACTCTCTTGTCAACTTGGTGTTATAGTTGGTATTATAGTTGACAAAATATGCAGGTATTTATTTCTGTGCTATCAGTTCTGTTCCATTTGTCTAGATGGCTGTTTTTATATCAGTACCATACTGTTTGGATTACTATAGCTTTGTAATATAGTTTGAAATCAGGAATTGTATGCCTCCAGCTTTGTTCTTTCTCAATTATTTTGGCTTTTTTGGCTATTTGGGTATTTTGTGATTTATTGTGAGTATTAGGATTTTTGAAAAATATTTCTGTGAAAAATTGACCTTGGAATCTTCATAGCATTGTGTAGTCTATGACAGCTTTTGGTAATATGTACATTTTAATACTAAGTCATCTTCCAGTACATGAAAGTGGATATCATTCCATTTATTTGTGTTGTCTTCAAATACTTTCATCATTGTCTTCTAGTTTTCAGTGTATGGGGGTTTCTCTTTCTTGGTTAAATTTATTCATAACTTTTTGTTTGTTTGTTTTGGTTCTTGATACTGTTATATACCAGATTCTTTTCTTGGTTTTCTTTCCAGATAATTACTGTTCAGAAACACAACTGATATTTGTATATTGATTTTTGATTTTTGTATCCTACAACTTTACTGAGTGAGTTAACCAGTTCCAAAAATTTTTAGTGGAGTCCTTGTGATTTTCTCTGTGTGTGTGTTTCTGTATGTGTATTTATATATATATGAATGATCATACTATCCACAATACCTTCCCGATTTGGATCCCTTTTAATTATTTTTCTTGCCTGATAGTTCTGGCTAGGATTTCTAGCACTAGGTTTAATAGGAGTGGTGAGAGTGAGCACTCTTGTCTGATTCCTGATTTTTGAGGAAAAGCTTTCAGCTTTTCACCATTGAGGCTGATGTTAGTTGTTGACTTAGGATTATTATTGGCCTTTATCATGTTGAGTTACAGTCCCTCTCCACCTAATTAGTTGACTTTTTATCACAAATGTTAGTTGAATTTTATCAAATGCCTTTTCTGTATCCATGGAAATAATCATATGATTTTTATTTTTCATTCTATTATGTGATTTCACAGTAATTGATTTTCATGTGTTAGTAATCCTTTTATCATAAGGATAGATTCTACTTGATAATGGTGTATGATCCTCTTGGATGGATCTCTTGGTGCTTATCAATGATGCTCTTGAATTTGATTTGCTATATTTTATTGAAAATTTTTATTTCTATTTTAATCAGGAATATTGATCTATAGTTCTCTTGTAATATCCTTAACTGGCTTTGGTATCAGGGAAATGCTGGCCTTATAAAATGAGATTGGGAGTATTCCCTCCTTTCAATTTTATTTTTTTTTTTTTGAGAGTTTAAGAAGAATTTGCATTAATTCTTTAAACAAGTTTGGCAGAATTTACCAGTGACTGCATCTGATCCTGGACATTTTTGTTAGGATTTTTTTTTTTTATACTAATTCAATCTTTCTACTGGTATGCTCAGATTTCAATTTTTTCATGATTCAGACTTGGTTATATGTATCTAGGAATTTATCCATTTCTTTTAGGTAGTTCAGTTAGTTGGAATATTATTCAGAGTAGTCTCATGATTCTTTGTATTTTTGTAGTATTAATTACAAACTCTCCTCTTTTGCTTAAAATTTTATTTATTTGTGTCCTCTTCTTGGTTAGTCTAGCTAAATGTTTGCCAATTTATCTTTTCAAAGAACAGAATCTTTTAAAAATCTTTTATTTTTGTATTTATTTCATTTACTTCTCATCTTTTATTTCCCTTTTGCTAAATTTGTGTTTAGTTTGTTCTTTTTCTAGATCTTTAAGATATAAAATTAGATTGTGTATTTTAGATCCTTTTCTTGATGTATGTATTTATTGGTATAAACTTCTCTCTTAGACTACCTTATTGTATCCCATAATTTTTGATATGTTGTGTTTCCAATTTTTCTTCCTATATATACATTTTTATTTTCCTTTTGATTACCCCTCTGATCCATCAGTTGTTTGAGAGAGTGTTGTTTAATTTTCATATATTTGTGTATTTTCTTGGTGTTCCCATGTTTCTGATTTCTAGTATGCCATTCTGAGAAACAATACTTCCTATTTCTATGTTCTTTAATTGGTTAAGTATTGTGGACTAACCTAGGGTCTATCCTATTAAACATTTCATGTGCACTTGAGAAGAGTGTGTAAAATGTTGGTGCTGGATATAATGTCCTCTATAGGTCTGTTAGGGTCATTTAGTCTATGGTGTTTTCAAATTCTCTGTTCTCTTATTGATTCTTTGTTTGAATGTTCTATTCATTGTTGAGAGTGTGGTATTATAGTCCCAACTATTAATGTGTTCATGTTTATTTTTCATTTTAGTTCTATTAGTATATGCTTTAATATTTTTAGGTACTCTGATGTTAGATGCAGAAATATTTACAATTATTATATCTTTTTGATAGATTGATGATTTTATTGTTATATAATGACTTTGTATAATTATATTATTTCTATAATTTTATATATAATTTCTATATAATTTCCATAATTTTTATAGAATGGAATTTCCATAATTTTGTATAATTTCTATATAATATAATTTCTATAAGTTTTATATGATTGTATAATGCTTGGGTAATGGCTAAACTTAATAGCTGGGCAACACTGCTGACTTGGTTCCCTTTCTAAGAGTGGCTATAAGATGCTCTGTGTTTGCTCATATTCTCTGGCTAGGTTTCCTGGTCAGGTAAAACCAAAGGCTATACTCAGAATTCAGGGAGGGTTATAAATTTGCTATCTTGGCCAGGGTGGGGCTATAGCTTAGGCTTCACAATTGCTAAGGCTTTTTAGCTGGTACCCCATTATCAGACAAAACTTCCAGTTGGACTCCCTGGGCAAATGAAGTCACCAGCTCAGCATTGCTGATGGTCAGATCTATGCGCTGTGATATCTGCTCTGCTATAAGCAAGAATGCAGTCTGACAAATTCTGAGCACTGGTTGCTGTAATCTCATTCCTCTCCTCCATTAGTTTCTGATCTCTAGGAGTCAAACCCCACAGGATGCCTTCATTGATTCCCATGAGGTACAACCCAAGTAGAAGAGCCCTGAAATGTTAGGGAGCTGAATGTATACCTTAGACCCTCTTTTTTCCACTGGAGAGATCATAGGTTGTAGGGGAAGCCCTTGGTGTGGCACTGTCCTAGCTTGGGTGGAGGTGATGCAAATCAGATGATAGTCACTCTTCTTCCCTTTCTACTGCAGTTCTTGATTTCTCTGATTCAAGGAGGTGTTTCAACTCAACCTTCGGATTGTGGAATTTTCACAATGGTGTGTTATCTATGAATAGTTGATAATTGGTCTTCTTGGGAGGGGTACTGAAGTTGGGAATGGCCCATGTTGCCAAATACGATGAATTTACTCTTTAATTTTCCTCCTTTAACATGTTTATATGATGGGTTATACTGATTTTTAATATTGAATCCCTGGAATAACTCCCATTTAATATGATGTGGAATTATTTTTATATATTTCAGACTAATATTTGATAATATTTTGTTAAGGATTTTTATATATACATGAAGGATATTGTCCTCTAGCTATATCTTCTTTTTAACTCTCTCTGATTTTAGTTTCAGGATATTAGCCTTCGTCAGATGAATTGGGAAGTGTTTCCTCATCTATTTTCTAGAAAGGATTGTATAGAACTGGTGATAATTCTTAAACAACTGGAATAATTCTCCAGTGGGAAAAAAAAATAAGCCTGTGAATTTGGTTGAGGGGGGGTAGAAAAGTTCTTAAATTGTGAATTTGGTTTCCTTAATAGTTATTATCTGCTTAAATGTTTTTTAAGATTTTACTTTTTAAATTAATCACTACACCCAACATGGGGCTCAAACTTACAAACCCAAGATCAAGAGTTGCATGCTCTATGGAGTGAGCCAGCCAAGAGCCCCATTATCTGCTTAAATTGAGTGACTTGTAGTAGTTTGTTTTTGTCAAAGAATTGGTCTATCTTAAAAAAAAAAAAAAAAGAAAAAAAAAGATGTATCTATTTTAAAGAGCGGACATGAGCATGTTGGGGGAGTGGGCAGAGTGAGAGAGAGAACCCCAAGATTGATGAGCACAGAGCTAATGCAGGGTGCTGGGATCACAACCTTGACCAAAACCAAGAGTCATTGCTTAACTGAATGTGCCACCCAGTTGCCCCAAGAAATGGTCTATCTTATGTAAGTTGTCAAGTGTATGTGTATAGTGTTGTTGGTAATAGCTTCTTTTACTACCTTTCTGAAGTCTATGGAGACTGTAGAGATACTGTTTCATTCTTTATATTGCTAATTGGTATTTCTCTTATTCTCCTTGTCAATCTCTCTAGACATTTGTCAATTTTATCTTTTCAAAGAGTGAACTCATCATTGATTTTTCTTATTGTTTTTCTGTTTCCAATTTCATTGATTTTTGTTATTTCATTCCCTCTGATTGTTTTGAGGTTTTGTTTAGACTTTGTCCTTTTTTAATATTCTTGAAGTGGGAGCTTAGTTTATTGATTTGAGACTTTTTCTCTTATATATGCATTCAGTGTTATAAATATCATTCAAGTGTATTAATTTTGTATTTTCATCTAGTTCAGTCTCTCTATATTCTTTTAAGTTTCTATTTAAATTCCAGTTAGTTAACATACAGTATAATCGTAGTTTCAGGTGTACAACATAGTGATGCAACACTTCCATTCAACAAGGACCCTTCTTAATTCCCATCACCTATTTAACCCCTCTCCCCACGCCCCTCCTCTTCCCTCCCTTCCAGTAACCATCAATTTGTCCTCAAGAGTCTGTTTCTTGGTTTACCTCTCTTTTAAATCCATTTGCTCATTTGTTTTCTTTCTTAAATTCTATAAACGAGTAAAATCGTATGGTATTTGTCTTTCTCTGACTTCACTTAGCATAATACTTTCTAGATCTATCCATGTCATTGAAAATGGCAAGATTTCATTCTTTGTTCTGGCTGAGTTATATTCCATTTTACTTATATATCACATCTTCTTTATCCATTTGTTTATTGATGGACACTATCACTATTCCATAATATCACTATTGTAGGTAAAGCTGCTATAAATTATATTGGGGTGCATGTTTCCCTTTGAATTAGTGTTTTTGTAGTCTTTGGGTAAATACCTAGTTAGTGCAATTGCTGGATTATAGGATACCTCTATTTTTAACTTTTTGAGGAACCTCCATACTGTTTTCCAGATACTGCATTTCAACCAACAGTGCAAGAGGATTCCCCTATCTCCACATTCTTACCAACACCTGTTGTTTCTTGTGTTGCTGATTTTAACCATTCTGACACGTGTGAGGTGATATCTCATTGTAGTTTTTATTTGCATTTCCCTGATGATCTTTGATATTGAACATCTTTTCGTGTGTCCACTGGCTATCTGTATGTCTTCTTTGGAAAAATGTCTATTCATGTCTTCTGCCCATTTTAAATTGGATTATTTCATTATGTAGTATTGAGTTGTTTCTTTATATATTTTGGATGCTAACCCTTTATCAGGTATGTCATTTGCAAATATCTTCTCCCATTCCATAGGTTGCCTTTTAGTTTTGTTTATTCACTGTGCAGAAGTTTTTATTTTTCAGCTTTGTAACGCAACTTTAAGTCTGGAATTGTGATACCTCCAGACTTCAAGTTATATTACAAAGCTGTACTAATCAAAACACTATGGTACTGGCACAAAAATAAACACATAGATCAATGGAACAGATTTCTGTATGTTGAAATTGCTTCCTGAGACTTTACTGGATTTGTTGATCAATTCTAGCAGTTTTTAGGTGGAGTCCTTTGGGTTTTCTATATTAGTATCATGTCATCTGCAAATAGAGAAAGTTTTATTTGTTCCTCCCTGATTTGGATGCCTTTTATTTTGTTTTGTTTAATTGCTATGGGTAGGACTTCCAGTATTATGTTGAATAAAAATGGTGAGAGTGGACATCCCTATCTTGTTCCTGATTGTAGAGGAAAAACTATTTTCCTTCATTTAGGTTGATATTAACTGTGAGTTTTTCAAATATGGCCTTTATTATGTTGAAGTATGTTCCCTCTAAATGCACTTTGTTCAGGGTTTTTATCATGAGTGGATGTTATACTTTGTCAAATGCTTTTTCTGTGTCTATTGAAATGTTCATATTGTTCTTATACTTTCTTTTATTAATGTGATGTATCATGTTGACTGATTTGTGAATAGTGGACCACCCTTGCAACCAGAGAGTAAATCCCATTTGTCCATGGTGACTGGTTTTTTAAATGTTTTATTGGATTCAGTTTGCTAATATTTTATTAAGAATTTTTTCATCTATGGGGTAAAGGGAAACCCTCTTACATTGTTGGTAGGAATGCAAGCTGGTGCAAGCCACTTGGAAAACAGTATGGAGGTTCCTCGAAAAGTTGAAAATAGAGCTATCCTAGGGCCCAGCAATTGCACTACTGGGTATTTACCCCAAAGAAACAAAGGTAGTGATCCAAAGAGGCACATGAACTTGAATATTTATAGCAGGAATGTCCACATTGGCCAAACTATGAAAAGAGCCTAGCTGTCCATCAACAGATGAATGGATGAAGAAGACATGGTATACATTTACAATGGAATATTATGCAGCCATCCAAAAAAATAAAATCTTCCCATTTGCAATGACATGGATGGAACTAGAGGGTATTATGCTAAGCAAAATAAATCAGAGAAAGACAATTATTATACAATCTTACTGATATGAGGAATTTGAGAAACAGGACAGAGGAGTATATGGGGAAGGGAGGGAAAATGAAACAAGATGAAACCAGAGAGGGAGATTAACCATAAGAAACTCTTGATCTTAGGAAACAAACTGAGGGTTGCTGGGGGATGGAGGGGGTAGGGATAGGGTGGCTGGGTGATGGACACTGGGGAGGGTATGTGCTATGGTGAGTGCTGTGAATTGTGTAAGACTGATGAATCTTAGACCTGTACCCCTGAAACAAATAATACGTTATATGTTAGTTTAAAAAAATAATAAATATTTGCATCTATGTTCATCAGGGATATTAACCTATTGTTTTTTTTTTTTTTTTTTTTTAGTGGTATCTTTTTCTGGTTTTGGTATCAGGGTGATACTTGCCTCATAAAATGAATTTGGAAGTTTTCCTTCCTCTTCTATTTTTAAAATAGTCTGAGAATAGATATTAACTCTTCTTTAAATGTTTGGTAGAATTTGCCTGTGAAGCCATCTGGTCCTAGACTTTTGTTTCCTGGGAGTTTGATGACTGATTCAATTTCTTTGTATGTTACTGGTCTGTTCAAGTTTTCTGTTTCTTCCTATTTCAGTTTTGGTAGTTATTAGGTTTTGAGGAATTTATCCATTTCTTCCAGCTTGTCCAGTTAGTTGGCATATGGTTTTTCATAATATTCTTTTATAATTGTTTATATTTATGTGGTGTTGCTTATTTCTCTTCTTGTTTGTGATTTACTTGGGTCCTTTCTTTGTTCTTCTTTAATTTCCTGGTTGAGACATTCATTCTTTAGTAGAATGCTCTTTAGCCTTCATATAATTGAGTTCTTTCCAACTTTCCTCTTATGATTGAGTTCTAGTTTCAAAGCACTGTGGTCTGAAAATATGCAGGGGATGATCCCAATCTTTTGGTACCAGTTGATACCTGATTTGTGACAAGGATGTGATCTGTTCTGGAGAATGTCCCAGGTGCCCTTGAAAAGAATGTGTATTCTGTTTTAGGATGGAATGTTCTGAATATATCTGTTAAGTTCTTCTGGTCCAGTGTGTGATTCAAAGCCATTGTTCCCTTGTTGACTTTCTGTTTAAATATCTGTCCATTGATATAAGTGGGATGTCAAAGTCCCTTATTATTGTATTTTTATCAATGAGTTCTTTTATGTTATGTTATTGTTTGATATACTTGTGTGCTTCCATGTTGGATGCATAAATATTTACAATTGTAGTATCTTCTTGTTGGATTGTCCTATTCATGATTATATAGTGTCCTTTTTGGTCTTTTGTTAGTCTGTGTTTTAAAGTCTATTTTGCCTGACATAAGTATTGCTTCTCTGGCTTTCTTTAGACATCCATTTGCATGTTAAATGTTTCTCCATCCCCTGACTTAATCTGCAAGTGTCTTTAGGTCTAAAATGAGCCTCTTGAAGGCAGCATATCGATGGGTCTTTTTTTTAGTCCATTTTAACCCAATCCATTTTTTAATCCATTCTGCCACCCTATGTCTTTTAATTATAGCATTTAGTCCATGTACATTCAAAGTAATTATTGATATATATTTATTGCCATTTTATAACTTGTTTTGTGGTTATTTCTGGAAGTTTTCTCTGATCCTTAAAATCCTTGTCAGATAATTTTAACATCTGTCCTCTTTGCATTGGGATCTATTGACATCTTTTATAAATCCAGTCTTTCTCTTTTTATGAAATAATTGATTGAATGTAGCAGTAAAAGTATCTGTTCCTAGAATTTACTTTGTTGGGATATTTTTTATTATGAAAATGATTTTTAAGTGTACTATTTATATTTTGTATTGGATTTTGAGTCTGTTTCTTATGAACTTCAAATTTCACCAGTTATTGAATTTATTGCCGTAATTCTTGATATTTGTTTATGGTTATGTCATAGTCTGTAGTATTTTTTATTCATTCCTGCTACTGGTGATTTGTTCTCTCTTTCATATTTTTGGTCAAATTGGCTATAAATTTAATAATTTTAAAATTGGTTTCCAATTGAAGATATGTGGATTAATTTTCTAAATGAAGAGATTTATAGAAACTGCTCAACACAGAGACATTCACTAAATAGGTCAGTCCCATTTCCCCTTTATTTAAAAAGCTTAAAATTTTGCTGATTACAAGATTCATAACATCAAGGCTACAATGAACCAAGGTCGCAGCTATCAGTATCAAGAAAATATCAATTAATGACAATCTTTGGCAATGCTTATCTGTGAAAGACACAAATCTTGGCACAATTCTAATTTTTGAAGGGTTGGTGGTTATATGTATAGACAAAGAATGTCAATTATCATTTTTGATCTTGGTTATTTGTAACAACCTGACACTGCAGTTAACTCATGCATATAAGTAGACTTAAACTTTTATCATTTTTATCCTAAAATCCTATATAATTTTACTTGTAACAGAAATTTCACACTTCCTTCCACTCCTAAAATCAATATTTGTATTTTTCCTACTTCCTTATAAGATATATCCATATTCATAAATCATGTTTAAAAAATTGGTAAGCATAGAAGAGTATTGGTTACTCTGCTTTTAGGAATTTCAGAGCTCTTCTTGTCTTGACACATTCCAACAGACATAGTTAAGGCCAAAGTCTCTACTGATGAAACTGCAAGAGGCAGATCCTTTAGTTGCACATGAATAACAGGAACAACAACAACAAAATTTACAAATGGTGAGTATTTATTTCTTTTTTTTTCTGGGCTCCTGTATTTTTAATCTTTGGTATTCTTTTATTCTTGTTTTCATTTTATCTGTTTATTCATCCACTTATTCATAATAAAATAATTCTTGAGCTCCTGTTTTATGCCAGCTGGGAACATAGCATGGGCCAAAACAAATAGTTCTTGTAGCCACGAACCATACATTTTGGTGAGGGAGATGGAGAATGAAGACTTTGAAATGTCAAGTGACAAATGTAAAGAACAACTAAGGAGGGTAAGGGATAGAAAGTATAGGAGCTATTTAACTTAGGACGCTATCTAAAGATGGTATGTAAAGATTTTTTTTAGAGTGAGAATCAACCCTGTGTTTATCAGTCAGAGAGAATTACAGAGCAAAGGCCCTAAGACACAAACATGCAGGGTCCATGTGATTAGAAAGAGTAGGGATTGAAGTCAGAGATAGAATTAAAGTCAGACCATGTAGGACCTTCTGTTCCAGGGGAATACTGAGTTCTATTTGAAGCTGAATGGGAACCACTGGGGAGTTTTTAATGGAAAAGTGACATAATTTGACATAAATTTTAAAAAGGATTACCCTGGCTGCTAAAGAGAACATAGACTATACAGGGCTACAAATAAAATCACAGAGGAGAGTTGCAACCTTGTTAGGGTCCAGGAAGAGATGTGCTTTAGGAGAGTGGCAATTTTGGAAATAGATGTCAGTCAACTCTGGATACACTTTGATAGAAGAGCCTACCATTTTCAAGGCTGTAGAAAAGCATGGTTATTGACATCTTATTCCATCTAGGCGGTAAGAAGTTTCCTAATAAAATACTGCACTTAGTTTAGTTATCTAGGATGAGACACCATCTGGAGGTGTGTAACTAAAATTTGTATTGCTTTTTCCAAATGATGTTCCCTGGAACAGTAGA
This sequence comes from Lontra canadensis, assembly GCF_010015895.1. Taxonomy (NCBI): domain Eukaryota; kingdom Metazoa; phylum Chordata; class Mammalia; order Carnivora; family Mustelidae; genus Lontra; species Lontra canadensis. The sequence goes on from NW_022631031.1 coordinate 2,329,690, forward strand.
GGAAATGCTTGAGGTCATGGTCAAATAACAGTAGAGGAAATACTTGAGGTCATGGTCGAATAAATGTTGAAAATCCTTTTTTGTTGTGGTTAAATCACCCAAACGTAAAATAATCTTTTTGTTACCTTGGCATTCTCTAATGATTTAACCTGGGAACTCTTGTGTAGTTTATCATTTTGGGAAAGAATGCCCTAGAGCATTAAATAGTATGCCTCTACTTAGCAAAGTCAGCTATATCTGACTCCCCCAGGAACCTGCAAGAGCAGCAAGCAGGTCATCAGAAGTTCAGAGGTTGAAACTTCTCAGTTCTAGAAATGTTCTCTTCACAAATATAAATATAATTGTTTTATAGTTTTTCAATTTTTTTTGATAATAGAACCAGTTTTCTTGTTGTTAAATGACTATAATTGTTATAATATATAATATATATTATATGTATATAGTTTTCTTGTTAAATGACTATAATTATTATAATATATATGTATTATATATATAATACATATATAATATAATATAATTTCAACTATATGATGCTGGTATTTTTGTAGGTTGAAAATGCTCTACTACCTGCAATTTTATGTTTCAAGCTAGTACTTTTTCAAAGTAGTAACAAATTAAAAAAAAAAAGTCACAGTAATTTAAGAGGCAACATATATTTTTAGCATTTTCTGTCTTCCAGGCATTGTGTTTAGTGTTTTTTATATATCACCTAATTTAATTATCAAAATGGCTTTATCAGGAAAAATTATAGAGACTTTAAAACAGGTAATATAAGGTGAGTGGTTAATCAACTACACTCATTCATTTGGTGTCTACACCTTCCATTGTCTTTGTCAATTCTGTAAGTCTTAAGAAAGTGGTGTTAATACAAATTAATCTTGCCTATAGATATGCAATACAACCGCATTTAGTCAATTTTGGTAGACCTCTTTTTCATCTATTTGTATATTCATGTGTGTGTCTGCTTTTTGAATTCCTCTTTGATACACTATCTAACTGGTTCTCTTAATAAACTAAAGATCTTTGACATATTAACAGTTTCTATGTGTATGACTTATGGTTATAGCCTCTTATAAAAGTATCTGTTTACTACTCTATGAGATACTATTAACTGTATTTTATAAAAGAAGATATTGGTACTCAACGATTTTATCTGCTCAGATATGTTAGTAATTGGTAAACCCAGAATTTTAACCTATCCTTGAAAAGTTTTACAACTTGTATTAATGACTGTGATAAAAAAAACCAATATTCCATTTGATTGTTTTGCTCTAATAACTAAAGAGCATTTTTTTTTCCTCCTTCCCTGCATTTGGACTGTAAGCTTCATAGGACAGTGACTTTTATTTGTCATCTTCATGGCTTTATCCCCAGGACTAAAAGATGTGCCTGGTGCATAGTAGGCATTCAAAAAATGCAGCTGAATTAATGAATGAGTTGTCTTCTCTTCCGTTTCTTTAGGTCCTGTTACCTGGTCTCTTGCAGGTAAATATAATCAACAGCTAATAGGCACTGAAGGCATATCTATAAGAAAAGACCGTTCCTCTACTGAACAGATTGGCTTTTTCCTTAGCTTTAATTTTCTACTCTCACATGGACTAGAGAAAGGGCACATTCCCCTTGGGGTGCAACTGGAATATAAAAAAAGTTTGAGAAATACAAGAACAATACCATTGCTGCTTGTAGGTACAGTTCTGCCACATGTTTATTCATCAATTTATCAAATATACATTGAACACTAAAACTCCAAGGAAGGGAATCATACAAAGAAAACTAGAACAAGAGACAACTATTGCCCTACAGGTATAAGTGAAATTCTCTGATAATAATTTCCTGTTCCTAAATTTGTTATGCCTGGAAACTATGCTAAGTATTTACACATAGATAATTTTCAATATTTATATTTGCCTTGGAGGATAATTGGTATAATTTGTGAATAAAAAAACTAAGGAACAGAAAAAGACGAGTCACAGGTAAATTGCAGAACTGGAATTTGAAGTCAAGTTTTTGTTCTAGTTCCTCTTTTTTCCATTTATGACTTTTGCATACTTTCACATAATTGTAGGATTTAACTGGTATTTAGTCTCTTCCTAATAGGTTATATAGATGTGTTATATTTTTCAAAATAAGAAATATAATAAAATTATTATTACAATTAGCTTTATTAGTGAGTGATGACAGATTATTTGTAATATATCTTCAAAGAGTCTATTTCACTCTCAGTGATGAATGTGAATTATAGGTCAGTTTTACATTTGATTTCTATTCCTACATTTTGTTTTCACTAGCTTAGAAAATCCCCATTCACAATTATGGATTGGCAGGTAGTGATTATTTGAAGACTTTGTTAAGTAGCTATGGTATGCAGATAGGAAAAAATAGCCAAAAAACATTGAAGGTTATCTCATGGAATTTCATTTAACAGTTCTTCAAATAAAAATCAACAAGCATATTACCCTCAAAAGCTGAAAAGTTGACTTTTGCAACTGAGAATATAGTTGTGAATACGTTCCTAATCTATTCTTTGATGGCAATCAAGGTGTTAATGTATTTTACATGTTTTATTATCCTAATGGGATGTTTTTAAAATATGCCCTAAAGCAATACTTCATTGATTTCTTTCTTTAACAAGTGAAAGAAATTATTTATGAGAGAGTCAAATTTTTGACAGTTCAGACACTTGTCCTATGGTGTGCTCGTGTTTTAAAATCCTGGTATTCTATTCAAAACATTTAACCTTGTGGTATTTTAGCCCTGAAAAAATAGATTCAGGCTACTTAAGATTCTGAGTATATCACTGAGATATGCCACTTGAGCAAACACTTGAAATCATAGATGTGAGTTTGAAGAAATGTTTTTATCTCATTTCACATTTCATAAAGTCATATGAGTTACCTTTCCCCTTGATAGCTAGCATGTCTGATCTTAAAAAAAGGAGTCATGCACTTATTGGCCATTTCTCTGCTCAGCATGCTGAAAGAGAAACAAAAATTCACAGTGAGCACAGTCAGATCATTTTGATGATTTCTGTCAATACTGAATCAGCTCATGTGGGATATTGTTGACAAGCAACTGTTACCACAATGAATAAATCAGTGGGTGTATTGGCCTACAGAAGCAACCTCCCTTATTCAGATATCAACACTTTTTTTTCTCCCACATAATGCATGCTTGCTCAGAACTGAGTCAGTTCTACTTTTCTAGTCTATCATGTTGCGTGGAATTGACAAAAATACCGTATAGAATCATGCATTTGCAGTGAATAACCGGAAGAAAACATCCATCCATTTCGTATTCTTTGTGCATTGGTTCATCAAGTATCCACTGCTCACCTGGTATGTGGTACCTTAAGGAGGGCAAAAATAGACGTGTTTCACACCCTCATGAACTATGCACATACCAATACCTCATCACCTCGACATGTTAGCCATTCTTTTACTTTTGAGGAGCTATTGTTCTCTCATGTTCTGTGGCATCAATGTTATATGGCCATCTAACTCTGTTACGTGATGGAGGAAACTTGACAGTCATATCTTCCGGTTTCTCTCCATGGATGATATTTGACAAATGTTTTGGACTTGTTTTTTATGCTGCTCTGCAACAGTGTGAGTCATCTGTTTTTGCCATGAGAAGTCTGAATGATGAGTCTGTAGTTTCCATCTCTTTTCTACTTTTAATACCTGCAGTATTGTCCAGGCACTGTGCTAGGTGCTCAGGAGACAATAGTAATAAACAAGATAAAAATGTTCCCTGTGTAGTCAATTTATCAGCATGTCCATTTGGTTCTCTCTAAAATACACAGACTTTGTTTCTCCATTTATACAGTTGTCACCTTAGGTAACTTAGACTGTAGTAAAACCTCCTCATCTTTTTGCTGCTTTGTTTACCTCCATTTTCTACTCCAAATAGAAAGACAAGGTAATCTTTTTAAAGCATAACTTAGATTATTTCAGTTACCTATTTCTAACCCTCTCGTAGCCTTCCATTATAGTTAGACTTAAATCTAGATACTTTGCAATGGAATTCCAGATTCTATAGACCATTTCCTATCTGGTCTCATTTCCTATAAATTTGTCTTTTATTCATGGTAAAATAGATGCACTGGTCTTTTCATTCCACTTCACAGCCTTTTCACTTGCTTTTTCTGTTTGGCATTTTCTTCCCTCAATATTCCTACTTGACTCTTTTTGTCATTCTTCAGATGCCAGTTCAATTGCAATTTCTACACTGAGCCTCTCATATGATGCTATTAAGCAGAGATTTGATCTATTTTAAGAGTTCTAGGCACATAATACATGCTCAAATTGTTGGAAATAGCAAATGAAGTAAAGAAAATATTGAATTTTAAGAACAGAACAAATAGAGTAACTTAGGAGAGGCACTACTTTAAACAAGAGGGGCCAAGCTTTTAGGATACTTGATAGCTTAATTCAAGTCTCAGCTAAGACCTGAAAGATATACTAGGGTCAGAAATGAGCATTCCAGTTAAGGTAGATAGCACAGGTGAAGGCCCTGAATTTGGAAATTTTTGGATGCTAATGATACATGGGACGGCAGTGGGGGATAATATAAGAGATGTGTGTAGTTTGGCTGATGCTTATAGACCATGGTAAGGTGTTGAATTTTATATTAAGTGCAATGAGAAAGTAAGTGAAAGATTTGTAAGCAGAAGAGTAACAGGTTTGATTAGTACTAATAATCTCTCTGGTTATTCCATTAAAAAAATAAATAGCAAGGAAGAAAGCAAGGAATCCAGTTAGAATATTATAAAGTAGATCAGCTGACAAATAATAATGGGTTGGTTTTTCTGTTTATAATTTTTCACTGCTTTGTTAAACCATGGACCTCAGGAATTCCCATGTTTCAATACTTAAAAATTCTAATTTTTTATTTGTATGAGTATCTTTTGTGTTACATATATTATTCTATTTTAAGTCATAGTATTTACAGATTTTTTTTTAACAATTTACCTAATTGGAGCCATTTATTTAATTTATAAACCTGGACTATATCTAGGGTGACCGTAGGTCCAGCTTCCCAGGAAAGTTCTGGCTTATATCTCTTATTGTCCCATGTAATTAATAATATTAGCTCCTTTTGTTTCCAAATGTTCTGGTTTGTATGATATATGACTACTCTATCATAATAGTAACAAAAATGGTAAATTAAAAGGGATAAGTAAATGCATTATATGCATTTGCACATAGATGCAAATGCAAATAACTATGTATTGTGTGATATTGGTTATTTATATAGGATGCCACAGGAACTCAGAGAGGTGGGAAATGATCAGTATGGCCATATCATGCTCAAAGAGTTGTGACAGACCTGTTCTTAACTGCAAGGTATCTGCCCACACTAAGTTTAATCTGTGAGGTAGCTTTTAGGCTTTGAGTAACAAGGAAAACCAGAGCACTGGGGTATTTTCACCCAAGACTATACACCACCTCACCACAACCAAAATGGCCACGTTAACCTTCCATTTTTTAACTTTCCAGTAGATCAGAGATGTCAGGTACAGATCATTGCTTACCTGCTACCACTCACTTTTTGGTCCTGAGGGGATTAATAATTCTCTTCATTGACCTCTGAGCTCAGAGAAGTTCTCAAAATTCTTTTGGACGTGGTGTTCCTGGCACTCACTATCTGTCAGGTAGGTTGGCTGGGCGGCCATTCACACATAGCACTTTCTCCTGCCTGCCATGTTTGTGCCCTCATTCTGGAGCAGAGCGTGTGAAAAGACAGACGTGTATACTGGGACTTAATCCTTGCTCTTTATTCTTAAGATATTAACCTTAGCACGGACTGCTTTACATTTCAAATACTTGTACCATTTGTCTTTAGAGCTAACAGGAATTGAATTTTGACTTCCAATGAGGCACATGTTGAGAGGAATCTTAACTTTTTTCTACAAAATTAGAAAACAGACCACTGACACTGATTACTTAAGAGGATTTCAAGGGTTCTTATATCTTCTAACCTCTTTAACGGCTGGGCCACTTCTCCAGACTCTGTGCTGTCATGGTTTCCTGTTCCATTAAAAATACAATAAAAATATCATGAATGACTTACTGCATCCAGCAATTTCCAGGTGTTTTCTTCTTGGTCTATGTGCCCTGTTTTAGTAATGCTCTTGAGAGATTTTTCAAAAAATAATGTCAGAGTACTCTTGCAGAAAACTGATTGTTCCCCATAGAAAAGCTGGAAGGCTAAGAGAAAAATAATATTGCTCCTGTGTACAATATCAAAAAACCTAGGCACAGGAAGTCTACATTTTTTGCCAAGGGTTTACTTGTTGTAGGTTGCCTGGAAGTAGCAAAATATAATTTATGGCAGCTGTCTGATAGATATTCTTCCTGTTTTTCCTCCTAGCAATTGTTTCCCTCCCCACCCTTAGTATGCTTCACAGTTCACACCCCCACAACTCCCCACATGCACTGGTAGAGGAGAAAGGATATTTTATGTCCAATACAGGAAGGGATAGATAATTCTGTGGCTGCTTTTATTTTGTTCTCTGTGCCACTGATATCCAGACTAAGACACAAATTAAACTAAGAAAGGGAAATATTTATACACTATCTGAAATTATGCCAAAAGAGGAGCCATTATTGGTACTTCTTAGGAAAGAAAGGAAAACATTTTTGTTCTCACCTGAAATTCTTGCAAAAATATATATTTGTTTCAGCCACTACAAAAGGGAATGTTCACTCATTGGCGTAGCTTGGGGAAAAATGCTCAGCCAGTTCATTATTTGTTGATTTTAGCTTTCATGGTCTAATTTGGAATCAACCACAAGATACACAGTGGTACTCTTCCCTTCATTCATCGTAATAGAAGAGTTCATCATTTTGGAAACATTCTGATCTCCTAATGTGAATACATGATCTCCTAATGTGAATACATGATCTCCTAATGTGAAAACCATGTATATTGACTGGAGATGTTCATCCTTGCAATCTCAGCCACCAAATTCTAAAGGGTATCCAAGGACACTCTCTAGAGTAAGAGAGTTATGGGAGATGTATAGAAAAGGAAGATGACCTAAAGGTAAGACTGAGGCTACGGTGGAAGGAAGCCCAATAGAAGAGTAAAGGCAAAAAAGCAGAAGCTTTGGACCTGACTTGATCAGCTCTGTGTGTTTTTGCTGTGACACAATGATAGTACAATCACTCTTACTCTTTGTTTTCATTATAGATTCTTCAAGGAAGTGAAAGCAATGTGAATACTGTTTATGTAGAATAATTGTAGTATAAAATTGGTTTTTAATATTAGATGTCCCCTAATTGACCCTATATCATTTTTTGTTAGTGTTGAAATTTGGTGTTTGTATTAAGGTATGCTGAGTCATGTAACCTCCAGATCCCAGTGATTATTAACACAACAAAGGTCTGTTTCTCAGGCAGATCACAGTTGAGGGCAAGTCAACAGGAAAGCAATTTCTACCTTTGGCTTCAAGGTAAGCAAAAGAAAGAACCAGGATTATCTCACAGGAGAGTTTAGGGGACAGGTCCTGCATCTCTAACTTGATTCCATACTCTTTGCCAGTACTCCATTGCACAGTACCATCTAACTCCAGAGAGACTGGGATGTGTCATTAAGCTGTGTGCCCCTCAAAAGGAGGACTTAACACTAGTCTGCCACAGTTATTAGTTACTGAAAAGTAAACTATTTTATGACCACATGCTGGTTTTGGGTTATCACAGCAGTCTTTGCATTTAGCAATTTGTGCTGCTTTACAGTATATGTTTAAATGACATTTTTTTTTTCTTATTTTGTCATCATTGACCTGGATTTGCATGACAAGAGGTTATATGTTTGTTTAAATCTCAGATTTCTTTCTACTGTTTGAGTTGCCCTTTGGAGAGTTCTACATTCGAGTATACCAGAAATACCATTACTTTGGCAAGAGTACAATTCCATATATAAATAACCATTCTATTATTCTCTACTCTGAAAGTGGTTTTCCCATAATTACTGCACTGGAAACCAAAGTTGGGGGGAGCTGTGACTTTATTCCCAGATGTACCACCTTTCACTTTCAGTAAGAATCTTATTTTCTAGACCATTTCTCAAAAAGTTCAAATACAATAACAGCTTCAAAGATCAATTTATTTATATTTTAAATTTTTAAGGGGTATATGTCCATGTGTTAATTTTCAATCTGCTACATCTATCCTAGTCTCATGCTTTTTTCTGCCCTTGATGTTAAACCCAGTTTCATGAACTCTAGCTTGGACAAAAATATAGATTAAAATGTTTTGTAGTAGTTCATATATTGTTGATGGTAAAATAGATGTATCCAAAATCCACTTTTTCTAATTTGAATTATATTGGCATGACACAGGGAACCTCCATGGAATCATATATAAACTTTATAGACTTAAAGAGAAATAGCTTCTTAATTCACTTGTTCCATAATATCACATTTCTTATGACTCCATTTTTTTTACTTTTACTTTTTAATTCCATTATAATATACAGTGTCATATTAGTTTCAATACAATAGCGATTCAACAATTCTGTACATTACTTTGTGCTTATCATGATAAGATCTGAGAGTCTGGGCATTTTAGCTCTGTTTTTTTCTTTGTTCATTTGTTTTGTTTCTTAAATTCACAGATTTTCTTACACTGGGTGTTCTTAAAATGTAGTTTTGGTTTATTGACAGAATTTCAGCTGATGTTACAAATTCATTAACAATAATATCTGTCAAGAATAATTTGACCTTCACACACACACATATCATTTAAAATCTGAGTCCAGGATAAAGGAGTAGAATACAGGGACATATGGGACAGTAGACTTAGTATTGACTTTGGATTTGCCTGAATTTGAATGCTAATTTTTCTATTTCTATAGTCTTGAGGAGGGGAAGTTAATTTATTTCAGCTTAAGTTTCTTCCTCTGCAAAACTGTAGTACTGTCTCTATGGCAATGTCTTTGTAATCATTTAATGAGATAAAGTAATGGCTTTCAAACTGAAAACTGTGACCCACATTAAAAAGATAAAAAGAAGAAACCCAAAGTATCATTTAGAACATATACACTGTGTGTATAAAAATATAAAAACTAAAAATTCATAGAATGTTACAAGTTTACACAATAAAGATATTTTACTTCATTGAAATGTTATTTGGAATTTACATTAAAAGGTAAATATAAAGTGATCTGACTTCTTGAACAATAATTGGTGAAGATTTTACATTTTAATGACACCCTAGTACTCTGACTTTTTTCCTGAAAATTGGCTTTTTGATGAGGCTAAGACTGAATATCAAATAATTAAGTTTTATAATCCTATCAACACTATGCTGATCTCTGTGTATGGTTTTTAGACAGTTCAGGAAAACTAAAAATTGCTTTGTCCTTTGTTATTATGTAACTGTAAAACTTCTTCAATTTCATGCCACAGATATGGCCTATATTACTACTGTATGTGTTGAGAATCTGGGCGGCATATTTATTTCCCTCTTCATTTATTAAGAATAGCCTCTTTCAAGTCTTAGAAACTGGTGAGAAATTCTGTAGGGAACCCAAACCATGGAGCCACTGGCATGATTTTCTTTGATGATGCTACATTATTCTTATAGAAGATACTAACATTTTCTAGGGAAATAAGCCACTCTCCTGGTGAGGGTTTAAGGTCTATGTTGGTTAGTATTGTAAAAAAGGTAAAAATGGGTAAGAATAGATGGCAGAGAAATTTGCAAACCTAAAAGAGAAAGTTGATAAATAAACATATATATGTATCTTTTGCTAATATATATATTAGCAAAAGAGCTTGATCTATCTGAATAACTTCTCTTTTGTTCCCCCTCAATTTCAATTATGTATATCCAAATTTTCCATCCTGGAAGAGTGGCATAATGGTAGTAATACCAAAAGAAACACATACAGAAAGGAGCTGGTCTTTGAAGGAAGATACTGTGTTCGCCCATATAGAGTCTCATGCATCTGGAGTTGAGAACAATGTGTTAAAGCAAGCCTGTGATACAGAATTAGATATTTTTAACCTAAGTTAAATCAGCAATATGTCAAAAATCAAGGAGAAAAAAATTGCCAAGAATAAAAAGGATTTGCCTTGGAAGATACTGTTCTCTTATTGGAAGGGGTTAAATAAACTGCTGACCGCTTTATAAAGTAAGGAACTCCTTCCTTTGTAAGGAATCTATGCATTATATAGGAGATTGAATGAACTGAGATCCTTCCTCTGGTTATTTGCAGACTAAGCTTGAACGTAATCATACCCATAGAAGTTAGTCTGGACAGGCAGATTAAAGAGGAGTTCCTCCCCACTCCCCAACCTTAGTAGATTTTGTCCACAAATCCTGGGCTTAGTAACTAGTGAAAGATGAAGATAGATTTAGGCTTCCCTTTATTCCTGGAGCTGATCAGTACATCAGACTGTTGCCTACTAATCTAATTCCAAGTATGTAATGATTTGCCCAGGTTCTGGGAGCCTATCTTACCTTCTGAGTAGTATGCTCACTTGAGTGAAGCCCTAGATCTTTAACCACATTGTTAGGCTGAGCAGAGGGTGAAGGAGAGTATGGCTAGGAACCACATCCTCTAGCCCTTTACCTGGGATTGAGCTCTCATTCCAGGATGTCACATTTTTCTTCAGACTTTTTAGATACTATAAAAGTCAAACCCAAAATAACCCTGACTTTGTCATACCCCTTAATATTTGGCATCCTGGACAGTTAATCCTTTTCTGGGTTAGAGGAATGAAGTGGAGGAAACTGGTAATCCATGGTGCTATGCTGTGCATTTCTTGTACTCTTTCCTGATGTGTATTTCATCTCAGTCCATCCTCCTCCTCATCCTGATGGAGGCTTGTTAAAAATGTTGTTTTTTTTTTTTTCAAGAAGGAACTAAATCCAAAGTGTGATTTTACAGGGGTATCCAGATGTATGAATACAGGAATACTGGGTTTGAAATGAGCAGTAATGGAACAGATTTAATGAGGGCTACTTTAATCAGATACTTCAGTCTTAAGTAGATCTTGCCAACATAAGACTGAAATAAAGATGACAGCTCAGGACTGAAGGTTCAAATCTGGTAGGTATCCACCTAAATAAAATGAAGAAACAGAATGGTATGCTCATATAAGGGTCAGATGCTTGGCACATTCACAGAAAACACAGAAGGAGGTGAAGCAAATAGAGCCAATGGAGTCAAATCCCCTAAAATGCTAGAGAATGATGAGAACAAAGTACAGTAGTTCTTTAATTCACATATAAAAGAACTATGAGTGGTTGAATGTTGCAAGAGGAAAGACAGTAGATGGAGAGGAAAGGAAAAATGCTGAAGGCGAAGGGTAGTGGGAATGAGTGTCTTGGAGAATGGGAATGAGTGTCTTGGAGAATGTGGGCAAGGGTGCAGAACACCCGGGCAGGAATGAGATTAAGATAGTAAGAGAAGAGCCTAAAGGAATATGTGGGGAGAAATAAAGGAACAGTGATATGCTGCCATAAAGAAAGTGAGGGGCACCTGGTGGCAAAGGACTCTTGGTTTTAGCTCAGGTCATGATCTTGGGGTTCTGGAAACAAGCCCCACGTGGGACTCTGTGCTCAATGTAGAGTCTGCTTGAGATTCTCTCTCCCTCTCTAGCTTATGCCCCCTGTGTGTGTGCTCTCTCCCTCAAATAAATTAAAAAAAAAGTTGAAGAAAAAAATGAATTATATTTGGATGCTTGATGGAAGGAAGGTCCTTATGCCAAAAAGTTCTGGACTTACTTTTGATAAGAAATGATGGAAGTAGTTAGACCAATGTCTTATCTCTGTGGAAAATTATAAAGTGGTTAACCCATAAATGTCTCTTTCTGGTAAAATATGCCTAAAAATGTAAATTATATTTTGGGACCTTAAATGTCAAATTTCAATCCTCAAATTGACTTCCTGAAATTCTCAAATTATAATCCTTTTGTACACTATTTGTGTTATAATTTTAATTTTTTGTTACATAGTTCATCACATCCATAATCTAAACTTATAGAGAAGTAACATTATGTTGTCTTCCCTGCTAATAAGTAATGAGACAGTTTGTTGTAAATCTAGTGCTACTGGCATTAGTCATCTCAGCACTATTATAATTAAATATGTCTTGTGCCACAGTTGAATTGGAATAGAATTGCAAAAAGCCACTATTGAATTAGAAGTAACACAGGTTTCTGTCCCTTCATTATGTAAATCTAGGTTTTGAGAAGATGTCTGATCACCTGGAACTGTCAGGCGACTTGCAATTACCTGTCATAAAGTCTATCTCCTCCACCAACATAAGCCTTTTTCTCTGCAGGTGCTATAATTTCCTCAGGGGGAAATTTATTATCAGGCAAAAGAAAAAAAAAGAACAACTATACATGTTTAATCACTCAGATATTTCAGAAGAATTTTAAAATAAAAATTTAGTCTTTGTATATTTCTCTTTACTATTAGCTTCCACAAGCATTAATTGAGCCCCTACTATATGAAAGGCATGATATTATATAATAGGTATAAACGAATACTGTGCATTTACATAGATCTTCAAGGTCATCTGAGAACTCCCATAGATAATCTTTTCCTTTGGGCTTCAAAACAATTATGTAAGGAACATAGGAGGACAGATAAAACTGTGTATGATAGTTGAGGAAATTGAGGTTTATAGATGTTAATCTTTGTTCTTTCTTCCTTATATACTTTCATTAAAATATCAGTAATACTGTCTTATAAACCCATATATTTTAAATCCTGAGGAATTTCAACTATTCATGTGGAAACTTCCTAATATTTCACTTGGGACTCCAATTGTTTGTTGAAAATATAAATAAATGATTAGAATAAGAGTGAAGCAATTATCCTAGATTGGAATTTTTTTAAACAATGACTTTCTGTGAGAAATTTTCCATTCTAATGGAGCATATCATCTTGAAAGTTAGAACATAAATTAAAAAAAAAAAAACAGCCTAAAAACATAATTCTGGATAATGTCTGCAATATGGGAAGGATAATTAGTAAGATTAATTTTACATTGGTTTATTCCTCTCTAACAAAAGCCAATTAATTATTCAAGAGAAATTTCTACAATTTGGATTATGCCGTAAGCATTTAAATCTGTTCTGGAGTGAGAATCACTGCATATCCTACCTTCTTCAGCCATACTCAGTGAAGGTATGGCTAGAGTTCATTCCAGACTTCTGCACACAGCAGTCTGGGAAGCAGTAGAGGTGAGAGAAAAGGCCTCAATAAAGAAAATGGATACCTAAACAAGATGTCACAAATTTAAGAAATCACGTAAAGGCAAATTTAAAGCTCAGGGAAAACTGAGAGTTAATATGAAAGGTCAGCTCTGGTTGGAATGTGTTTTGGGTGAGTGTTTACATGCTTGCCATGTCAAGGGTAAGTAGGCTGAGTGACAGTACTGACTTGTGAAAACTGAAGATGTGCATTTCAATAGCATGTTTTGTGAGGTTAGATTTTTAGCTTTTAACCATGGTGGCAGTATTTACAGTATAGAAATGGGTAACTATTACAAATTAGACTCTGTTTCCATGCCTGCTACTCTTATCCCCACAGAGCCAGTTCTTAGAATATTAGTCTGGTACCTTGGTCCAAGGATCTTGTGCTGTGTGAAGCAGATCACGGCCAGTGTTTTGGGGACTGGGGTGAAGGTTAATGTTCTTATCAGTGGCGTGGGGTAAACTTGGAGAGGTAGGGACCGGTAGCAGAGAGCTTGTAAAGGCTTGAGCCAATAAAGTGTTTGCAAGGAAGAACCATAGACTTGGCAGCTACCTCTGGGGTTTGGAGAAGGCTGAGGAATAGTGAACTCGTGGGTATTCAGGAGACATTACTTTAATGACACTAGTCTGGAATGCAAAGTCGGTCCAGACCCAATGCCCTAGTTAATGAAGATTTTCGAATATGGTTCTGGTCATTGTCAAGATTGTCTTAGGAAAGAATGGGGCTAAGGTTGTAGGAGATAAACCTCATGATTGTTTGAGACTTTAATAAAAAGATACGCATTATGCTATGTATTTTATATAGGTTGCTTAGGTCATTTCTTTCAAAGGCAGTAGGATTATTCAGATTTTGTTGACTACAGAGAGCCTCCCAGAGGCAGAGGCCTTTCTCCAAAATCATGCAGCTGGTAAATGGCAAGCTTCATTTGGCATAGCGATCTCTTTGGCATTTTCTTTGCTGCGCCAGATTGCAGTAATGGAATTATGGACCAAATATCCTAAGTATCCAAAAGATGAACCAGTTCTGTTTACTTAGGAGTTTATTCTATGATTGAGGGTTTATTTGTGGAGGATGGCTCCAAGTTGGTAAGGCTGTAGGTGAGATATGAATAAAGAGAATAATTCTGTGGTGCAGTTGACAATTAATGAGATCCTATTAGGGTATTACAGAAAGAATGTTGAGAAAGGGACAGATTCAAAAGATATACAGGATATAGGACTAGATCGGTTTGAGGGTGATGAAGAAGGGAGTACTCTTCTAATGACTTTGATTATACACATGAAACTTATTGTTGAAATACATGATCAGTATTTATCAACAGTATTTAGATTTTCTATAAATATTTACAATCATTTTATGTTCAATTTTATGTTTCAATTTTAAAAGAATTTCTAAGACCTGTAGTTTTTTGAACACTCCGCCAGTCTCTTAAGTGAGGGTCATTCCATAATCCATTGATCACCTTTGCCCCTTCACTGCTTCTCTCCTCTCCTCTAGCTTTTTCTTATCGAGTTCTAATCATGTTCTTAATGACAGTTTTGTGCCAACTTCACTTTATATTTCCCTATTTTACATAATTAAAACCAAAAAATAGGCCTGTCCCTCTTGGTTTTGTTTTACTGACCGTTTTCTCTCTAGTGGAGAATAAATATATATGTATTATTATATTTAGTACTTAGAATAACAAAATATTTATCAAACTCTTCCTGTGTGACTCAGTAGATAGTGTTACCTGTGTTATAGAATTTAAACCAAGGCATGGGATGTTTAGCACAGTAATATGCCCAGAGTCACACAGCTAGTAAGTGGTGAAATAAAAATCAAACCTGGGTTTGACTCCAGGCTTGAACTTTTAACCACTGTGCATGTGTGTACCTTCTACCTTCCAACAACAGTGGGCTGGAGCAGGGGTTCTGCGGGTGTGACATATGGAGTCTACACTCTAAATGTTTATCTAATACATCACTGAGATATATGTGATACTCTGGATTTTACTCCTGAGTGCCTGAACAGATTAAGACACATTGCTTTATTTTATTTTTATTTTTATTTTTTTTAAATTAACATATAATGTATTATTTGCTTCAGGGGTACAGGTCTGTGAGTCATCAGACTTACACAATTGACAGCACTCACCATAGTACATACCCTACCCAATGTCCATAACACATCCAACCTCTTCCTCCCCTCCCAACCCCCCCAGCAAGCCTCAGTTTGTTTCCTGAGATTAAGCATCTCTTACGGTTTGTCTCTCTCCCTGGTCCCATCTTATTTCATTTTTTTTTTCCCTCCCTGCCCCTCAAAAGTCCTCATATAAGAGAGATCATATGATAATAAGACACATTGCTTTAAATAATTATATGACTTGTATCATTCTAAACATATTTTTATAGAATTTTGTTTTACTTCTCTTGGAACCACTAAGTTATATTTCTTTATTTCAACTTTTTCTGTTAATACTATTAGAGTTATTTTTAAAATTGATCCATGAAGAGAATAATTCAGGAGTTACAAATCTGTTTTTGCACCATCATTTTCACATGTGTATCAGAGCATCTGTTCAAATGTTCATTGCTAGTTTTCATTATTTTTTTAAATTTATGGTCTTTACCTAGGTGTAATTTTGTGCAATGCCCTGTAAAGAGTGGGCTTTTTTTTAATTATCAGAGAAATTAAAGATAATAAATTTAGAGAACAAAATAATAAGGAAACTCACACTTGTTTAGAACATCTACAGTGATTATATTTTACTTTTTATTGCCAAGCCCATCTCTAACATGTAGCAGCTTTGTTAGTAGTAATCACTGGGTTTCTAAAAAGTAAAATGGCATTTAAGTGTGAGGATTAATGTTGCTGGAGAGATAAGATTCAAAGTGTTTGTGAATCCTATAGTAATTATCTAGATAAATTTTTTTTCCTCTATGGAAATACTATAGGTATTACACTGAAGTTTAATAAACATTACAATCAAATTATTTATTCCTTTCTCTTATGCAAAATCTTAGTTTTCTCTTCTAACAAGTTATATGTATATCATATGTATATATTGCCAAATATATCTGTTTATCTACATATAAAGATATGTATCACTAAATAGGAAAAATACATAATGTAATATGTGTGTACATGAATGTACTCATTTTGAATGACTGTGTTCAATTACCATCTACACAAATGACAATAGCAGAAAGCTGCTTATCAGGTCAATACTAAAATGAGCAATTAGTTTTACGTTGATTTTCTTAGGATGAAGAGATACAGTGAGAGATACTTCTGCATAGACTATTGTTTAAAACTCAATGAAATACCAGGTCTAGAAATAGCTGTCCATTTCATTGGAGTGTCACAACTGATTAATGAAATCAACAAATGCAGAAATAGAAATTCATCTGTAGTCACCATTTTAGTCTTTCTATAAATTTTTCCTCTAAAATTTCAATATCTGAGACCAGAGAAATTCAAAACCAAAGAAACTATGTTTGTAAAATGTATAACTCTTGAGAATAATTCTGCCTGCTGCATTTTGTACTTTGAGATTTTTTTGCCCCCAAATCCTGCTTAGCAAAGCACAAATGAAGAGTCTCATCTTTCATAGATAATGCATATACAGTACTGTATATAGTTTTAGCTCTATTGCACTATCTTTTAATTCAAAAGATTTTAAATTGCTTGCTATCTTTCAATGAGTACTCTTTTGGTACATTTCCCATTCTGAGCCTGTTAAAATAGCTTGCTAGTTACCAGAATTTTTGCCAAGCGTCAGCATGTTGCTATCGTGTTTCTCTTTGTGTAGCCATCTTTCCTCTAATCAACTTATTGCTAAAACACTTCATATACATACCCAAATTAATTGAAGTCCAAGCCTATGTTAGTTAGGATCCTATCATATAATTTCCAAAGAGTAGCAGAGCTAGATATGATTTGCTCCTTGTTAAATAATTAGACAATGTCAACGATTTAAGACCTAACTATTGGAAGAAGGCTGTCTTAATGAATGAGTCTATTATTTTAAGAAGATTTAGCAATTATGCATTTTTCTAATATTGATTTCCACTAAATTCTATCTTGAATTTAATGAGATGATAATAAAACCTTTCATTCAGTTCTATCACAATAGATTTAATGAATAAATTGGCTGTATGCATAACCCCACAACCAGCTTCATTTAGCAATAAATGCCATAATAGAAGATATAATAATTTTAATAAAAAATACAGTTGTGGCTGAGCTCAGAAATATGTTAAATATGAAAGAAAGGGGAAGCATGATATGCTACAGATTGGTTTGTGTCATTTTTGTATTATTTTATATTACTTTATTATATTATTTTGTATTATTTTATATTTCTCTTTGAAGTATAATTTCTTATTTTATATAGTTGAAGTACATTTACCTATTACTGTGGACTGACATCCAAGAGTGGGTCCTTAAAGAAAAAATGCTGCAATAAGATGAGTGAGATAAAAAATGTGGACACATTAGATTAGATATGACATGTTAGATGAGAAACTGCCACTTTGAGCTATTTGAGAAAATATATGCATAAGGTCTATTTCAATGAACGGTTGAAAAGTGAAGGTGAGTTATTTTCCTGACTTAGTTCCATCTACTAAAAACTCATTGATTTCTAGTCCTTGGATGCATTGCTAAAAAGCTTCAATTTATAGTACATATGTCTCTTTAGTATTTCAGATTGAGACTATCCTATAGTCTCTCTTTGGGAAAATTAACTCATTCAATTATAAGATCAATGAGTTTAAATAAATCTCATAGACTTTATCATCTCCATGTGTTTTTTTTAATCCAATTTAAGGACAGCATTAATATTTTTAAATAATAGCTCTGGTAAGATATATTTCATAAAATTCACTTTTTAGCAGTGCATAGATCAATAGTTTTTAGTATATTTGCAAAGTTGTACAACCACCACCACTATTTAATTTCAGAAATTTTCATTATCCCAAAGAGAAACCTAATACATTTTAGCAGACACCCTCACTCACATCTCCCCTTAGCTCTTGTCAACCGCTAATCTATTTTTGTCCCTATGGATTTGCCTAATATGGATATATTACATAAATAAAGTTACCCAATACATGGCCTTTTGTGGTGTTTTTTTTTTTTTCACTTAGTGTTTTCAAGGTTGTAGAATGAATTAACACTTCATTCCTTTTTTATTGCTGAATTGTATTCCATGGTATATATATGCCACATTTATTATTTTTTTGTTATTTAAATTCTAGTTAGTTAACATACAGTGTAATATTAGTTTCAGGTGTACAATATAGTGATTTTACAATTCCATACAACATCTGGTGCTCAACACCAGTACACCCCTTAACTCCATCACCTATTTTAACCATCCCCACACCCACCTCCCCTCTGGTAACCATCAGTTTGATCTCTATAGTTAAGAGTCTGTTTCATAGTTTGCCTCCCTCTCTCCTTTTTTCCCCCTTTGCTAGTTTGTTTTGTTTCTTAAGTTCCACATGTGAGTGAAATCATATGGTATGTCCTTCTTTGACTTATTTCACTTAGCATAATACTCTAGCTCCATCCATGTCATGGCAAGATTTCATTCTTTCATATGGCTTAGTAGTATTCTATTGTACCACATCTTTACCCATTGATCAGTCCACAGACATTTGGGTGCCTTCTGTAATTTGGCTATTGTTTATAATGCTGTTATAAACATTTAGGTGCATGTGTCCCTTTGAATCAGTATTTTTATATTCTTTGAATAAATACACAGTAGTGCAATTGCTGGCTCATGGGTAGTTCTTTTTTTCACTTTTTTTGAGGAATCCCCATACTGCTTTCCAGTGTGGCTGCACCAACAGTGTAAGAGGGTTCTCCATTACCAAAATATATTATTTCCTATGTTGATTATAGCCATTCTGACAGGTGTGAGGTGATATCTTATTGTAGTGTTGATTTGCATTTCCCTGATGATCAGTGATGTTGAGCATCTTTTAATGTGTCTGTTAGGCATCTGGATGTCTTCTTTGGAAAAATGTCTATTCATGTCTTCTGCCCATTTTTTATTGGATTATTCAATAATGTAGTATTGAGTTGTATCAGTTCTTTATGTATTTTGTATATAACACTTTATCAGATATGTCATTTGCAAATATCTTCTCCCACTGCACGGGTTACCTTTTAGTTTTGTTGATGGTTTCCTTTGCTGTGCAGAAGATTTTTATTTTGATGAAGTCCCAATAGTTGTTTTTTTTTTAATTTCTTTTCAGTGTAACAGAATTCATTGTGTTTTGCACCACACCCAGTGCTCCATGCAATGTGTGCCCTCCATGATACCCACCACCTGGCTTCCCCAACCTCCCACCCCCATGCCCCTTCAAAACCCTCAGGTTGTTTTTCAGAGTCCATAGTCTCTCATGGTTTATCTCCCCCTCCAATTTCCCTCAACTCCCTTCTCCTCTCCATCTCCCCATGTCCTCTGTGTTATTTGTTATGCTCCGCAAATAAGTGAAACCATATGATAATTGACTCTCTCTGCTTGACTTATTTCACTCAGCATCATCTCTTCCAGTCCCGTCCATGTTGATACAAAAGTTGCGTATTCATCCTTTCTGATGGAGGCATAATACTCCATTGTGTATATGGACCACATCTTCCTTATTCATTCATCTGTTGAAGGGCATCTTGGTTCTTTCCAGTTTGGATGCCATGGCCATTGCTGCTATAAACATTGGGGTACAGATGGCCCTTCTTTTCACTACATCTGTATCTTTGGGAAAATACCCAGTAGTGCAATTACAGGGTCATAGGGAAGCTCTATTTTTAATTTCTTAAGGAATCTCCACACTTTTCTCCAAAGTGGCTGCACCAACTTGCATTTCCACCAACAGTGTAAGAGGGTTCCCCTTTCTCCACATCCTCTCCAACACACATTGTTTCCTGTCTTGCTAATTTTGCCCATTCTAACTGGTATAAGGTGGTATCTCAATGTAGTTTTGATTTGAATCTCCCTGAAAGTTAGTGATGATGAACATTTTTTCATGTGTTTGATAGCCATTTGTATGTCTTCATTGGAGAAGTGTCTGTTCATATCTTCTGCCCATTTTTTGATATGATTACCTGTTTTGTGTGTGTTGAGTTTGAGAAGTTCTTTACAGATCCTGGATATCAACCTTTTGTCTGTACTGTCATTTGCAAATATCTTCTCCCATTCTGTGGGTTGCCTCTTTGTTTTGTTGACTGTTTCCTTTGCTGTGCAGAAGCTTTTGATCTTGATGAAGCCCCAAAAGTTCATTTTCACTTTTGTTTCCTTTGCCTTTGGAGACATATCTTGAAAGAATTTGCTGTGGCTGATATCGAAGAGGTTACTGTCTATGTTCTCCTCTAGGATTCTGATGGATTCCTGTCTCACGTTGAGGTCTTTTATCCATTTTGAGTTTATCTTTGTGTACGGTGTAAGAGAATGGTCGAGTTTCATTCTTCTACATATAGCTGTCCAATTTTCCCAGCACCATTTATTGAAGAGACTGTCTTTTTTCCACTGTATATTTTTTTCCTGCTTTGTCAAAGATTATTTGACCATAGAGTTGAGAGTCCATACCTGGGCTCTCTACACTGTCTGTTCCACTGGTCTATGTGTCTGTTTTTATGCCAGTACCATGCTGTCTTGATGATCACAGCTTTGTAGTAAAGCTTGAAATCAGGTAACGTGGTGCCGCCACTTTTATTTTTGTTTTTCAACATTTCCTTAGCAATTTGGGGTCTCTTCTGATTCCATACAAATTTTAGGATTATTTGCTCCAGCTCTTTGAAAAATACCGGTGGAATTTTGATTGGAATGGCATTAAAAGTATAGATTGCTCTAGGCAATATAGACATTTTAACAACGTTTATTCTTCCGATCCAAGAGCATGGAATGGTCTTCCATCTTTTTGTGTCTTCTTCAATTTCTTTCATGAGTGTTCTGTAGTTCCTCGAGTACAGATCCTTTACCTCTTTGGTTAGGTTTATTCCCAGGTATTTTATGGTTCTTGGTGCTATAGTGAATGGAATTGATTCTCTAATTTCCCTTTCTGTATTTTCATTGTTAGTGTATAAGAAAGCAACTGATTTCTGTACATTGACTTTGTATCCTGGCACGTTGCTGAATTGCTGTATGAGTTTTAGTAGTTTGGGGGTGGAGTCTTTTGGGTTTTCCATATAAAGTATCATGTCATCTGCGAAGAAAGTTTGACTTCTTCATTGCCAATTTGGATACATTTTCTCTTTGTTGTCTGATTGCTGTTGCTAGGGCTTCTAATACTATGTTGAACAAGAGTGGTGAGAGTGGGCATCCTTGTCATGTTCCTGCTCTCAACGGGAAGGCTGTGAGCTTTTTCCCATTGAGGATGATATTTGCTGTGGGTTTTTCATAGATAGATTTGATGAAGTTCAGGAATGTTCCCTCTATCCCTATATTTTGAAGCATTTAATCAGGAATGGATTCTGGATTTTGTCAAATGCTTTTTCCTGCATCAATTGAGAGGACCATGTGATTCTTCTCTCTTCTCTTATTGATTTGTTCTATTACATTGATTGATTTGTGAATGTTGAACCATCCTTGTAACCCAGGGATGAATCCCACCTGGTCATGGTGGATAATCTTTTTAATGTGCTGTTGGATCCTGTTTGCTAGGATCTTGTTGAGAATCTTAGCATCCATATTCATCAGTGATATTGGTCTGAAATTCTCCTTTTTGGTGTGATCTTTGCTTGGTTTGTGGATCAAGGTAATGCTGGCTTCATAAAAAGAGTCTGGAAGTTTTCCTTCTGCTTCAATTTTTTTGAAACAGCTTCAGGAGAATAGGTGTTATTTCTTCTTTGAAAGTTTGGTAGAATTCCCCAGGGAATCCATCAGGTCCTGGTCTCTTGTTTTTTGGGAGGTTTTTGATCACTGCTTCAATCTCGTTACTAGATATCGGTCTATTCAGGTTGTCAATTTCTTCCTCGTTCAATTTTGGGAGTTTATAGTTTTCCAGGAATGCATCCATTTCATCTAGGTTGCTTAACTTAACTGACATATAACTTAACTTAACTGACATATAACTGTTGATATTAACTTCTGATGATTGTTTCTACTTCCTTGGTGTTAGTTGTGATCTCTCCCATTTCATTCATAATTTTATTAATTTGAGCTTTCTCTCTTTTCTTTTGGATTAGTGTGGCCAATGGTTTATCGATCTTATTGATTCTTTCAAAAAACCAGCTTCTAGTTTCATTGATACATTCTACTCTATCTCTAGTTTCTACCTCATTGATCTCTGCTCTAATCTTGATTATTTCCCTTCTTGTGTGTGGAGTTGGTTTAATTTCCTGTTGATTCTCCAGTTCTTTAAGGTGTAGAGACAGCTGGTATATTCTGGATTTTTCAATTTTTTTTTGAGGGAGGCTTGGATGGCTATGTATTTCTCCCTTAGGACCGCCTTTGCTATATCCCATAGGTTTTGGACCAAAGTGTCTTCATTCTCATTGGTTTCCGTGAATTGTTTAAGTTCTTCTTTGATCTCCTGGTTGATCCAAGCATTCTTAATCAAGGTGGTCTTTAGCTTCCAGGTGTTTGAGTTCCTTCCAAACTTTTCCTTGTAATTGAGCTCCAGTTTCAAAGCATTGTGATCTGAGAATATGCAGGGAATAATCTCAGTCTTTTGGTATCAGTTGAGTCCTGATTTGTGACCCAGTATGTGGTCTATTCTGGAGAAGGTTCCATGTGCACTTGAAAAGAATGAGTATTCTGTTGTTTTAGGGTGGAATGTTCTGTATGTATCTATGAGGTCCATTTGGTCCAATGTGTCATTCAATGCTCTTGTTTCTTTATTGATTTTCTGCTTCGATGATCTGTCTATTACTGAGAGAGGTGTGTTAAGATTGACTACTATTAATGTATTCATATCAATATGACTCTTTATCTTGATTAATAGTTTTCTTATGTAGTTGGCTGCTCCCATATTGGAGGCATAGATATTTACAATTGTTAGATCACCTTGGTGGATAGTCCCTTTAAGAATTATGTAGTGTCCTTCTGTATCTCTGACTACAGTCTTTAGTTTAAAATCTAATTTGTCTGATATGAGAATCGCTACCCTGGCCTTCTTTTGAGGCCCATTGGCATGAAAGATGCTTCTCCATCCCTTCATTTTCAGTCTGGTTGTGCCCTTAGGCTCGAAATGGGTCTCTTGTAGACAACATATGGATGGGTCCTGTCATTTTACCTAATCTGCAATCATGTGTTGTTTTATGGGCGCATTTAGGCCATTCACATTGACAGTGATTATTGATAGATACGTTTTTATTGACATCGTGTTACCTTTGAAGTCTTTCTTTCTGTAGATTGTCTCTATATTTCTGTTCAATGATATTCTTAGAATTTTTCCTCTTTTATAGAACACCCCTTAATATTTCCTGCAGTGTTGGCTTGGTGGTCGCATACTCTTTTAAACCTTGCCAGTCTTGGGAACTCTTTATCTCTCCATCCATTTTGAATGTCAGTCTTGCTGGATAAAGTATTCTTGGCTGCATTTGTATTTTAATACAATATTGTATTTTAATACAAATTTTTAATACAAATACAAATATTTGTATTTGTATTAAAATACAATATGTAAATAAAATACAAATATTTTAATACAATATTGTATACAATATTGTATTACATTGTATTGTATTGTATTTGTAATTGTATTACATTGTATTGTATTTGTAATACAAATACAAATACAAATATTTGTATTTGTATTTGTATTAAAATACAAAATGTAAATAAAATACAAATATTTTAATACAATATTGTATTTTAATACAAATACACTTCTAATTTAGTGCCCTGAGTATATCTTGCCAGCCCTTTCTGGCTTGTCAGGTTTCTGTGGACAGGTCTGACGTTATTCTGATGGGCTTTCCTCTGTACCTAAGGAGCTTCTTTGTCCTAGCTGCCTTCAAGAGAGTTTCTCTACAATTATAATTCTCATTCTTACTATCAGGTGTCTCGAGGACTTTCAAGAATCTATAATCTTGGGTGGAGACCGTTCTGCCTCTAGTACCTGAACGATGGTTCCATTCACAAGATTGGGAAAATTTTCATAGAGAACTTGTTCCACTATATCTTCTAGACTTCTTTCTTTCTCCTCCCCTTCAGGAATTCTAATAAATCTGATGTTGGAATGTTTCATGGCATCATTTATTTCCCTAATTCTATTTTTGTGGCTTCTAAACTGTTTGTTCCAGGCTTCCTCCTGATCCTTTCTATCTGTCCTCCAGATCACTAATTCTATCTTCTGTCTCAGTTACCTTAGCTTTTAGGGAATTTAGATTAGATTGGAACTCATTGAGAGCGTTGTGAACATTATCCCTGGTGGCTTTCAGTTCAGCCATAATCAATTCTGTTTTGTCATCCATGGCTTTCTCCAACCTAGCTATTGGCCTGGATAATTGTTAGCCTGAATTCCCTTCCCGACATATTGTCTATGTCAGTGGCCATTAGCTCTGCTGCAGAAGGCCCATCCTCTAAATTTTTCTTCTGTTGGGCATTCCTCCTCCTAGTCATTTTGGTGAGAGATGGCTGAATGGATGTAGCTGGTTGTATCGACTGTGGTGCAGTCAAGGTGCACCCTGGAATGCTTCTGAGCAGTTAAGAGTCCCCACCCAAACAAAAGAAAAAAAGAAAGAAAAAAGAAAAAGAAGAGAGAGACAGGAAAAAAAAAAGAAAGATAAAAGAGAAGGCTCAGCCCAAATGGACCCCAAAGTAAGATTTATGAAGTATACAAACAAAAACAGACAAAAAGACTGATAAAAGTATATGACAAGAGCAAAAAAATATATATATATATACATATATATATATACATATGTATATATATATATATGTATATATATATATATATAAATAAAAGCAAAACAAACAAAAAAGGAACCTCGTCAAAAAGAACCCCAAGTATAAGATTTATATACTGCCAGGACAAACACAAATACACAGAAACACTGGTGGAAGAAAAAGATGGGAGAGTGGTTATAAATTTTCAGTGTGGGTGAGGAAGTTTATCTTGATTCTTCCTGGATGTATCTTGATATCTTTGTTAAAGGACTCAATTTTCCTAAGATAACGGGGGATTAAAAATTGGTTTACCTATAGGGTAGCATTGATTGGGGAAAGCGGATTACCTTGAAGTTTAGCTCTATATGAATATTAAAAAATAAAAATAAAAAAAAGAATAAACTAAACTAAAATAAAATAAAATTTAAAAAAAGTAAAAAAATAGAAAAGCAAAAGAAAAACACGGGTATATGTATCAAAAATTTCAGGCTAAAAGTTTATTATGGAAATTGATGTACTGGACATCTCACTGTGATGGTAAATAGACTAAAAAATTATCTATATAAAAATAATAATAAAAAAAAGAACCAGAATAGTGGGAACGAATTAAAAATAAAAGTTGTATCTATGAAGTAGTGGTGGCTGTTATTTGGTCGTCTTTTTTTTTTTTTTTTTTTTTCCCCAGTTGGCTTTCTGGCGGAGGAGCCTGCCCTGTGGGTTTTCAGGCAGTGTTTCCTGAGTTAAGTCCTCCCACCCCCCTCAAGGGGGTGGGCTCTGAGGAAACTGGTTTTTCAGGCTTTTGTTCTCTGGAGGTTTTTATGTTTGTTTCTTTGTTCGTTTGTTTTCTCTCCCCTTGGCAGCTCTTGATGGTTTTTGGAGGTTTAGAGGAAAGCAAACTGCACCCAGACCTCCCTCTCAGAGAGAAGCCTCAGTCTGTTCCCCTCTGGGTGCTGCAGAAGTCTAAGTTCCCCCTTGGCCCCTGGCAGAGCACGTTCCCAGTCGCAGTCCCTGGGGACGCAGGAACTCCTGCTTGTACCCAAAACCACAACAGCGGCAGCTGTCTGGGCAGCTCCAGACCACCAGAGAGGTTCCAAGCAGCGATCGCACACTGAGATTTTTCCTCTGGGCAGGAAGGGAGTACTCAGCCTTTCTGGGACCAAGAGCTCCTGGCTGGTGCCTGCATGCACCTCTCTCAGGGGAGGGTGTGGGGCCCCACCCAAGCTCTGATAGCACAGAGCGGCATGCGTGGGGGCTGCAAAAAGGCTGTGTTTCTGTAGGCTGGCGAGGCTCCCAGCCCCCCATGGGAGCCACAACCCACGTGCTCTCAGGCACGCTCGCTTGCAGCTCAGGGACCAAGACCTCGTTTCTTCGCTGCACTCTCTCTGGCTCAGCACCAGGGGTGGCTGTCCTCGGGCCGGGGACTTAAGCCCCTGTCCCTAACCGCCCTGATTCCCACAATTTCCCCCTGTGATCCTTTGCTCTTTTTGAGTGCTTTCAACCAGACTCCAAGTTAATGCTGGTCCCCAGTCGCAGGGAACTCTTGTATTGGGGTTTTACTTTCCACTGAGTCGCTTCTGGTGGCTCCCTCCCCCTTTTGTTCATCTTCCAATACCAGTCCAACGTTCCCACTCTGCTTTACCTGCCCACTGGCGTCTTCTGCCCCCATAGAGTTCCAGATGTGTATAATTCTAATCTCAGGCTGATTTCATGGGTGATTGGAGTTCTTTGGTAGGTAATCAGCTTACTTTAGGGTACAGGTTGAAAAGGCACCTCCTCCTAGTTCTCCGCCATCTTGTCTTCCCAATAGTTTATTTTTGCTTTTGTTTCCCTTCCTTAAGAGACCTATCTAGTAAGAAGTTGCTAATGGCCAATGTCAAAGTTACTGCCTGTATTCTCCTTTAGGATTTTGCTGGTTTAAAGACTCATATGTCTTTCATCCATCTTGAATTTATTTTTGTGTATGGTGTAAGAAAGTGGTTCAGTTTCATTCCTTTGCATGTTGCTGTCCAGTTTTCCCAGCAGGATTTGTTGAAGAGGCTTGTTTCTATTGGATATTCTTTCTCCTTTGTCAAATATTAATTGATCATACAATCTTTACATGTTTTGATGCCTTAATATAACAGTTCCTTAAATATTTCTTGAATACATAAGTGACAAAATAAATATTTCCCACTCTGAAAGGACTTTGCGTTTATAATGGAAAATGGGACAAAAGAATAACTATAATAAAATTAAGAGCAAGACCAGTGTCAGAAGATGTGCAAACAAAATGCTATCAGTAGATGAAATCAAGAGGGTATAGTCATAAGAGTCAGACATGAAAGTCTGATTCTTGTGATTATTTTCTACATGGATTGTACAGTTTTCATATAGTTCAAAAGTATTCTGTCAAAATACCTGTTTTTGCTAAAAAAATTATTCAGTAAATGGTAAAAGCTAAGAAAATTCCCTTCATAGAAAAAATTCAATTGTGGCACCACAAATTTACTAGGGAGCTCTAGCCTTCTTACTCAAAGTATCCATACTCCTTCTTTGTTGCTTCTTTCTGGGTTCTGGTGGGCTTGCTACAAGACTGGGGTTGGATAAGGCATGGGTTTAACTCTTGATCTGGATTCTAGACTTCCTTCCTTTCCTCATCTTGAAGCCGCAGTACATGGGCCCATCTGAGTCATCCATACTTTGGGTCTGTACAGTTTTCTACAGTTAGCCTCCTTCGATTATTCAGAAATTTGTATTTTGATTCTGCCATTTGTGACTTGGGGGCACATCAAAACTTTTAAATAGTGTGTTCTTCCTGTATTCTTTCTATACTATAAAGAGTTCAGGACAGAAACTCAGTGAAGGGGAAACAAAGTGGCTTTGGTGACATAATTAAACAAGAGATTTCATAATGGACTTTAAAGTCAGATGATCTGGGGTTGAATTTGACTTTGTTATTTAATATATGTGAATGCCATATGAATCCCTTACATGTAAGATGTACTTCTTATAATAACCTGAGAGGTAAATATTTCAACCTCATTTTACCAAAGTACTTGAAACTCAGAAGTAAAGTAACCTGCCCAATTTTGTATAGCTACTGAGGATACAACAACGGAAAGTTAAAAAAAAAAAATGTCTTGTGAAACCATATTGGATTTGTCATTAAGGCAAAACCTTACCACTTTCCCTCTGTATAATAAAATATAACCTGGACAGGACCTTAGTACATTACTGATTCAGGGTATTGGTTATGGAATCTAAGATTTCTGATCTCTTCTATTTGTACAGAAAAAAAACATTTAGTCAGTAAATAATAATAATAATTTAGAAGTTGTTATCATTAAATATATTTCTATTAAAGAGATGAGCTACACAAGGTATTTTATTTTTTAACATTTAAATAATTAATGTGTATTTAATTTTCATGTAATGAGGAAAATATAACATTTTATCAAAGCAAGTTCCTCATTTTTTAATTAAGTGCTTGGTAATATTTATGCTGATATTCAGAATTTTCTATTATAACTCACATGCTATACTGTGATGTTTTATAATGTGAAGGTGGCTTTTTTTATACTATTAAAGTATTCTGAGATTAATGATTCAGCGATAGTGAAGTTATCCTATTAACAGAAATCAAAAGTAGTTAAGGTAAACGTTCACATCTGCAACTGTGTGCAACTCTGGCATTTTGTTTTGCTTTTATGGAGATGGTAGAAGAGCAATTTTATATACAGGGAAGTTAGAGATCTTATTCTGCCCCTATTGTCAGAGGAAAGGAAAATGCCATAATGGTCTTCCCATGGTACAAGAGGGAAGTTCCTTCAGTAAGCATGTGAGGATGGTATTTAATCAACCCAATTCCATATTTTAATGATTATGTGGGGAAGAGATGTGTGACAGTTAAAATAATACTCTATTCATCTGGGAATCTCATGTGACCAACAACCATATAGAAACACTTAGAAGTCGTCAAAGAAATGGTTAAACCAAAAATCCTTTCTCAAAGTAAACTAATTCCTTGAGGTAGAAAAAAAAAAATAGAGACTTAGGAACCTGAGAAACCTACTTTTGAATTACTAGTATTCTGATTTTGGACAAGTGATTTACTCTGTTATTGCCTCATCTCTAAAATGGCTTTAGAGTGAGTTTTGCAATAAGAGGAAATAAACTGTGTAATGCCCCTAGCTCAGTGACTGACATGCAAAGGACAATTAGGGAATGGCAGGTATTAGCAAAGTCCAAATACTTTCATCTACCACCTGTGATTGAATAGTAGGGAGCTCTTGTGAGATTACTTTTCTATGTAATGCTGTTTAGCTTGTTTCCTGCTGCAGAGTATGGCCAAGGCTTTGCTAAGCCAGCCTGATACTCAAGGAAAGTAAAACATGTATTTTTCAGTAGTTTTACAAGGATACTCTAGTTAATATTAGGCTAATGTCACAAAAGGCAAAGGCTTATTTTTTGCTTCCTCTTGATTTTCGTATTTTTCAGGAAGACAATATTGACCACTAAGTTTAGAACCTACCTCTGAAAGAAAAGTGACATTAGAGACCTGGTACACTCTCTTGTGTTCTTCTTATCCATTAGATGTATTGTTCTTTTTTTGTGGGTGGGTGGGATTATTTATTAGCTTTACTGCTTTTCTTTTAAAAATGATACCTCAGTTAAAAAAGATAACTCCTAACTGGCTAAAGCAAAAAGAATAAATGATTGGTTTGGGTAACTGAAAAGTTTTGATATTGAGCTGGCTAATTTTATGCCTCAATGTGAAACTCATATTGCAACTCTCAGATTCAGTCTGTATTTCCTATCTTAAATCCTGTTTCCTCTGGATCAAGGGTTCCATAACCATTGGTAGTAGTTTACATACAGTTTCTGTTCCTTTGTCTAGATTTCCCGAGATACTCATTCTCTGAATTGTTATCTATCCATAGGGAGAGGTCAGTTAAATTCATTACTTGTTGGAGCACAGACAGCATTAAATTCTGTTATAATGTTGCCATAAAAGTGTCATTGGAAAGAATAAGAAAGCACTTCTTCTTCTGTGAATTCTGGAATAATTTCTCTAGTTTGTCTTTTATTTTACTGATTAAATTTTCCATAGTGCTTCAGGCAGACTTTAACTTTATTCTGTAGTTTTCTCAAAAGCTTTGCTTAGTTGATTTGGTTTCTTTCCATCTCAGCTTGTACTTCTGTTAGATTTTCATCACACGTTTTACTTCTCATTTCTTAGGTTTATCTTTTTAATTGTATTGAATCGACAAAGAAGACAGATTTCCAGGATTTTTATCTGCTTTCTATAGGAAGTTATTGCCAGGATTGGGGCTTTACTTAGCATATTCAAAAAATTATTCCCTTTTTGTTGTGCTTCAGAATCTTTTCATGACCCGTGTTGTTGCCTTTTCCCTTAGTTGATCTATTTTCAAATGGTGCATAAAATTCTATTGCCCTTCTTGTCTAATATTTAGAGAAAATTCTTTTGTTGTATCATCTGGATGATAAAACATTAGTTCATTAAATCAACACAACAATTACTGAATAGACAACTAAGACAACTAAAAAATGCTTCCCGTTGACAAGCATACTGTTTTCCTATTACTTACAGTATTCCTTTAATTAAAATGCTATAGAGAGTTAAGATTTTTTTTAAAATAGTACAATTTGTAAACTCCAAAGGAAAAGGTAAGATAAGTGAACAAGGAATTCCAAAAACTCCTTCACATTCGATCATTCTCTGAATCAGTGTCATTTCTATTTTTCTCTACATTTTCACACTCTATGCTCTAAAGAGAGTTGGTGATTTAGCATTTATTTAAAAACCATTCACTATTGTCACAGAAAATGTTTTCCCAAATATCTAACACCTATTCTGCAAGTTTTGATGCTAGTATTTTCCTATGGTTACCAGGAAGTGTTGGTGGAAAGTTTTCTGACATTAGTATGAATGTATATACATGTGGACACTCCCTCAGCAAATGCCCTAGTGGTAGGATGGCTGAAAAGTTGAGGAGCTCCAGAATGGCTCCAGGAATAACAGCAGGTTCACACATTGATAAGTAATTTACACCAGGAGTGTCTCCATGCAAACAAAGATTGTAAAATGCCATAGATTGTAGGATAAGTTCTGAATTTCACATATGGATTTTAAACATGTACATCTTGGAATTGATGAAATGTTATATTATCCTATTAATATAAAGTTACATAACCAGAGTTAGAGTTAAGGGGGGAAGTTAAGATAAGGGGGGAAAGAGACCAGAGTTCAGAGAAGTCATTTTGCTTATCCATTCTTATTGTTTTAAATAAATTTCTAGTTCAGAATAGATTTGAGGGGCGCATGGGTGGCTCATTCCTTAAGCATCTGCCTTCGACTCAGTTCATGATGCCAGGGTCCTAGGATCAAGCCCCGCATCTGGCTCCCTGCTCCATGTGGAACCTTCTTCTCCCTCCCCCACTCCCCCTGCTTGTGTTCCTTCTCTTGCTGTCTCTCTCTCTCTGTCAAATAAAGAAATAAAATCTTTTAAAAAGCATAGATTTGATATAATGGAATAAAAGCATATTTTATGACCAGTTTCATGCCAGTTTATAATGTACATCCACATGTCTTTTCTTTTCCTCAGTGAAGATGTTTTTTGCGGTGCCTGCATGGCTGAGTTGGTTGAGCATCTGCCTTCAACTCAGGTCATCATCTTGGGGTCCTGGGATGGAGTACCCTCACATCTGGCTCCCTGCTCAATGGGGAGTCTGCTTCTCCCTCTCCCTCTGCCCCTCTCCCCCGACTCATGCCCACACACTTTCTAATAAAATCTTAAAAAAAAAGTGTTTTTGAGTAATTTCTTTTCATTAATGTCATCAATCAAAACATCTAAATATGTCAGATGCTCTGCTATTCACACATGAATCTGCTTGTAAAGTCAACAATCATTCCACATATTTCTGGCGGGTGATTTATGTGTTTGAAAAGGGTTTAGATCAGGCTCACTTCAAGTAGTCATTCCATTTGTTCTCTCCATTTTTCTCTCCGTTAACATTGCTTACATAACACATAATGTGCAATTATCTAAATGCAAAGAGTTATTATATCTAATAAGAAATATATTTTCCTTTCAGAATCCTCTGACTGACAATTACTATAATTATGCTGAGAATCAGAGAGGCCAGAGTGATACTAGAAGTGGGGTAAGTTTGATGCTTTATCTACTGATTACTTTATCAAATTCATAAGGTTACCACCTATAGAATATTTTCTTCAAATACTAAGTATGACTCCAAGTGAATGTAGAGATTAAGCTTTCTGTCATTAATAGCCATGCTTTTTATGTAGAGGTTACCAAAAAGAATACCTAATTTTGTACATAGCAATGCATACACACTTCAGAGAATTCTTTAGTAGCAGGTCTAAGGAATATGTTTATTCTTTAAAAGGAAGTAGGTTAATTCAGGGAGAAGAAAAACCTTCATTTGACATCAAAGAGACATGGGTGTATGACTGGCCTGCTGCAGGACTTTCAGCAGTTACTGTCCGTTTCTGAACAAAATTGTTCCTGTTTTCAAAATGGAAGCAATAATATTTACCTCCAACTTCGCCCTAGAATGAGAGCCTCATGAGAGTAGGATCTTTGTCAGCTTTGTATACTGAATAACCAAATACCCAGAATCACCCATCTAATGATCATAAATTACTTAATAAAGAATGAAGTTTGAGACATAGAGGAGTTGTGATTATGAAGTATCTTGGGTATAGTAAATGCTTAACTAGAATGGCCAACTATCTCAATTGCTTGGGACCATCCTGGTTTTGGCACTGAAAGTTATGCATCCCAGCATTCTCTTTGGCAAATTAGAGTGGTGGTTCACTCTGTTATAGCAATGTAAGTTGGGGGTTGTGAAAACTGCAAAGGAGATTAAGACATCATCTAAGCAACCCAATACTTTATAGTCTAGTCAAGGAACAGGTATAGAAATGTGAGTTAAAATCTAACAAGTAAGGGTTCTAAGAAATTTGGAAGAAGTACTATGGAAGACCAGAAGAAAGGATAACTAATATGGTCTAAGACTATTGAGGAGAATTCTACAGAGAGTGTAATATTGGGCTACTGCTTAAAGGCAAATGGGCGCAGGGTCTGGTGGTTCATTGGTGCTCAGTTTTATCTCTTCTGGGCACAGTTATGTTAGAGATGCATTGCCTTTAGCATGTCTAGCTGTTTCAATTAGATCATAGTGCCCATAATAACTACCTCATGTGAAACATGACAAAGAAGAGGGAAGTGTAGGAAAGTGATTTAACTACTTTTCGTCTTCTCCGTCATGCTCAGCAAAATATTTTTTTTTAGAACAAATCAGCCTACATTATTTCCTTCAAACACTTAGTTGTATAGAGGCAGTAGTGGATTTCAAACACTATTACTGTCACTAAATAAAAAAGGTAACTTTCTATTGTGGGGGTTTTCACATTGATTAAAATCAGCAATGCTATTAAACTCTTAATATATTGCCAATTGCATGTATAATGGAGTGAGATTTAGGTTTTGAATAAAAATGATAAAGAAGGAATAGTGGAGATGATGTCTATGTTGACAGCGAAAACAAAAAATGTAGAGAATGCAATGGAATATTTAAATATGTATTTCTCACACATGTGAATCAGTACAATTTTCTTCAACAGTTTCTTAGCTCCAGTCCCTTTCCAGATCATTTCTCTATTGAAGAGGTTTTAATGAGTGACCTACTTTGGGATTCCTTTCATTAAAAAAAAAAAAAAAAGTATTTGCTGATGCCTTTTACAAATATCCCACATGGTTAATATCAGACTGCAGTAGGAACCAGAGGGAGCATATGTGACCCAGAAAATTTTATATCAAGTCTGTTTAGAAATGATAGGCTGCAATACCCAGTCTCTTAGCTCCAATAGACTTTGCAAATAAAACGAAGCAATGAGGCTCTGAATAAATGCCCAGAATGGCTGTGGAGGGAACAAGAACTCTTGTAAACATTACCAAAGTAGTCATCAGGAAGTCTTGTATCAGACTTCCCTTCTAATATTATATAATTTATTTATTTAGATTTTGGTTTATCTGAAGTGTATCCACAGTGAGGTAATATTGAGTTAAGAAATTATTTTTATGATTTTGAAGTCTTATGGGTGCTTATTTTATAATTAAATGACAAGAAGTAATGTGGAGCAATATATGGATCTAAACATAGGGACTTTTATTACCTTTTCTTTTTTTTAAATTTTTTTTTTTAAGATTTTATTTATTTGACAGAGAGATCACAAGTAGGCAGAGAGGCAGGCAGAGAGAGAGCGGAAAGCAGGCTCCACGCCAAGGAGAGAGCCTGCTGTGGGGCTCGATCCCAGGACCCTGAGATCATGACCTGAGCCAAAGGCAGAGGCTTAACCTACTGAGCCAACCAGGTGCCCCTACCTTTTCTCTTAACCATATAATAACTTCCTTCCTCAAAATACATCTGAAGAAGAGAAAGTTAAAGCACATTAAAATAGGAAAAATATTCAACATGCAAATGACTTTATTTTGAAAGTAACACAGCTATAAAGACCATATTTCATATACACACACACTTTTTTTTTCTTTTTGAGTTTTTGTTGTAAATTATCTGAAATGGAGATACGCTTTATATCATTGCCATCAGTGGCTAAAGGAATAGCTTGGGCTCCCTGTCTCTGATAACAGTGATAAAAATAACTCTCCTATAAAGAAAAATCTTGTAGGTTTGCAAGGAATCAGCAAAAGAATTTTAAAATTTGCAGCCTTGGGATTCAGAGAAATTATTTTTCAGGAGGTAAGAAGAAAGAAAGGTAGTGAGCTCTGGGGTCTACTTCCTCTTTCTACTCTCACTTCTAATGTTTCAAACAACATTTAGTAAGGTCATGGTAAGTGTAAACAATTATAAGGTACATAAAGATCAGTACATCAGTTTCGGAAAACATAGAAGATACTGAGAAGTCAGCCAACTTCCCCTCAGGGTCTCATGGGTAAGAGTTTGGAATCTGAATGAAGTGGAACAAACCCTAGAGAAAATAATCAAACTGGAGAATTGAGACATTAGTTCAAGTCCTTCATAAAGCAAACACCAAGAAGGGATTAAAATGCAACCCATTTATCACTGGAAACACCGTTTAGAGAAAATGGGAAGGAGTCAGAAGAAACTGAAAAAAAAAAGGCATCATCTCATTGTTGGTGAGTGAAAGAAGGAAGGATAAGGGGATAAGAAGGGGAAGGAAGGTAGGTTAAGTAGAACCCTCGTATAATTCCAAAGACAACCTGTCAAGGTCTTTGGGAATGTGTGAGTTGGCTGTCACAGTTGTCTAGCTTCTGCCAGGATTGAGCATGCCTTACTATCCCTGCTGTGCTCATTAATTGGCTGGGAGAAGCCACTGGGAAATGTAGCCTCAGCATGAAATTTTTGATGGATTTTTGAGAATATAACAGTTGGAACCATTGGTCAGTTATGCCCCCTGCCCTTGGAGACCTGAAAGATACATTCTCATGGCCACTATACTAGCCTCTGCATCCAAAAAAAAATCCATCTCACAGGTTAAAGAAAAAAAATTAATTTTATTTCTAAGAAGAACGAAAACCTAGGCTTGACCAGACATACTTCCTCTCTTTCTTTCTTTTATCCTTCCTTAAAAACATTGACTAAGCACCACTGTGACTGGTTCTATACTAAATGCTTTGCTAATGTAGGGATTCAAGCTGGTACCATATGTAGAGTTGTCTAGGTGATAACAGTTTGGACAGCTGATAAACCAAGTGTCCCAGATATTGTCTACTATTTAAAACAGTTCAAATGTTGCTTTTAGGCATATGAGAAAATTATTATGTTTAAATCCCTCTAAAGAAGAATGGCTAGAAATGGCTAGGCAGGAAATCATAGACCCGGCCAGATGACTTGTGGTTGAACATATTCTAAATTGCTCAATCACAAGTCCAACACAATAGTCTAATGCAACAGCTCTCAAACTTTTTGGGTCTAGAACACCTTTACATTCTATTTACATGTGTTTTAGCTATTGATCATTACCATGCTGCAGATTAAAACAAATTTTACAACACAAAAATATACAAGCACACACTTCATTGGCCATCAGAATAAAAATGTCAGAGCAATGATGTCATCACAGGTCCTGTAGCCTCTTAAACTCCATCACGCACTTGGGAAATAGAGTGCAAAAGGCAAATAATACCTTAACATTTTTATGGTCCTGAAAAGGTCTTAGGGCTCCCCAAGGGTCCTGAGACTTTAGAGAACTGCATGTCTAATTTTATAGACTAACCACAAAATAGTGCTGGGACCTAGTAGATTGCAGGACAATGGGTACGATTGTGCCAAGTAGTTCCTGCCTCTGGACAGCAGATAGTAGACTTAAGGTAAGCCCTGCTCTGGTGAGACTGGAGTTCCTAATGTAATAACTGCTTCCCTCATGTTGGGACAAAGAATTGTTTGGGGTTAAGTCTATAGATGTACAGTTACCAACACCTATACTTGAGGGATGACAGGGCCAAGGAATTAGAACTACCAGTGATGGACTTTTCCAACTGTACTTCTTGACTGGAAGCAAACAAGAGGAGTATACAAGAGAATTTCACATAGACTGGGTATCTATCTATAGGTGATTGGTAGGCAAAAATAATACATATTCAGATAATTCTTGGAAATATTATTTGTTTAATGGATGAATAAATAAACTTCACAAAAGGATAAATGAGTGTCTAATTTCAAGAAATATTTATTAAGATAATATGTAAGAGAAAAGAATCAATGCTTATATTTTTTCCCTTGGTATTGGTCTCATTAACTCACCACAGGCTTTATCCTTACTCTTAATCATTGCTTTTAATATCGTGATATACTTGGTATCCCAATGTATATATTTTGTGAATAAGGGATTGCAGTTCACACAACTGTGTCTTTTGTAGGGTTTTATAGATCAAGGAAGGGAAAAGGAAGTCTTTTTTTTTTTTCTAAACTGTATTATTTCAGATGTTTAAAACTAGGTACAAAAGCCATAAATTTTATGATTCCATTTATATGAAACTTCCAGGATATGTAAATTCATTGAAACAGAAGACATAGTGGTTGCCAAGGGTTAAGAGGAGAAGAGACTGGAAAGTGACTGCTCATTAGGTTTCCTTTTGGAATAATGAAAGTGTTTTGAAGCTAGGTAATATGGTGATGATTATACAACATTGTGAATGTACTAATACCACTGATTTGTATACTTTAAAATGGTGAATGATTAATTTTATGTTCTGTATTATAACTATAATATTCTGTATTATAATTACAAAATTATAAAAAAAACAAAATTACAAAAATTATAGGGCCCAAAGTTCAGGCTGGTTTTTGCAGGGCTGTTAGGCAATGGTTCAAGTTTTGGGTGGCTGGGAACTATACCCTTGTATTACAATTACTGACTAATTTATTGCTTTACTCAACACCTATAAGCAGGTGCTCTGAGCTGGGCACTGTGCTCTCTTTAGAGAAGAATGCATAAACCAGACTGATAGGGTTCTTACCCTCTTGCAACTTACAGCCCAGTCAGAGATCTATACATTAACTTATTTTAACATAGTCTTATCATTATCTTTACATGATTGTATTAAATTCTACTTTAAAAAATAGATTTCTGGGACACCTGGGTGGCTCAGTTGGTTGGACGACTGCCTTCGGCTCAGGTCATGATCCTGGAGTTCCAGGATCGAGTCCCGCATCGGGCTCCCGGCTCTGCGGGGAGTCTGCTTCTCTCTCTGACCTTCTCCTCACTCATGCTCTCTCTCACTGTCTCTCTCTCAAATAAATAAATAAAAATCTTTAAAAAAAAAAAAAATAGATTTCTCTGGTAAATTCTGGTTAGTTATTATTTGTACTAATCTTGTCAGAGAGTTAAATACATTTTTCCTTTATAAGTACATAATTCTCCTAATCTTTATTTAAATTAAGAAACTTAAACCAAGTATCTTAAATATTATGTTTAATTCAATTTCTTTTGCTACAGAACTTATTTTATACATGCATTTAAAAAAAAGATTATTCCTCCTTCCTAAATCTGCAGAGTAAGTAGATTAACTTGTGCAATCTGAAATTTATAGCCATAGATGTAATTCTAATAGTTTTTTTTAATATTTAAACTGTTCAGCAAAAAATGTTAGAATTTTAAAAGAATGAAACTCAATATGGATTTATTAAGCATATATTAAGTGACAGATACAGCCCTAAGCCCTTTGACAGAGATTCAAAGAAAAATATTCATTTCTATACTAGATGATTTTACGATTATATAGTCCTGTAGGGAAAAATCTGATAACCACAGAGATAAATATAATAGGAATTGCAGGAAACAAAGTGTCTTAAGCAATATGCAAGCCTGAAATAAAGGCTGGAAAGAAACACTCATTCAGTGATCTAATGACAGATTTCACTGACTCTTGGTAGCTAGTAATAGGATTTGGGGAGGAGATTTAGCATGAGAGAGAGGATATCACAATAGAGAACA
Source organism: Lontra canadensis (assembly GCF_010015895.1). NCBI lineage: Eukaryota > Metazoa > Chordata > Mammalia > Carnivora > Mustelidae > Lontra > Lontra canadensis. The sequence continues at coordinate 2,368,238 of NW_022631031.1, forward strand.
CAGTGAGCAAGTGCAGTAAAGAGAATCCTGAAGATATGTAGAGGGAGTAGGGACTACTTCAAATGTTGCTATAGTATGTTTGAAATGTCATTAATGATTAATTATTTTGCCTTATTTTATAATATTTTCCATATTTGTATATGTATATTTGAGATGTTTGTATATTATTTTTAAAACTACTTTTAATATTTTTTGGTATGCCATAGTTTTCTTTTTTTCCTCTACAGGTTTTTAAAATTATTTAAAGGCAATTAGTTAATATATAGTGTATCATTAGTTTCAGATGTAGAGTTCAGTTATTCTTCTGTTGCATGTAACACCCAGAGCTCATTATATCATATGCCCTCCTTAATGCCCATCACCCAGTTACCCCATCCCCCCACTCACCTCCCAAATACATTTGCATTTGAAAAATACTTCTCCTGACTTTAAATACCCACGAACAGAATATAATTATAAAATTTAACGTAATTAAAAGAAACGATGTTACTCAATTTGAAATAGTAAATTTAACAATAAATAACCAATGATCTGAAAATAATTACAAAATCTCACTGATTTATAAAAATGCGTATATGAACTCTAATTCTTCATGAGAAGAAATGGAATCTTTTATGGCTAGTTGGAAACAAAAGTTATTTCATAATGTTTAGTTTGAAATAAAGATAAAAGTTCTATATCAATAAAATGATTCAGCAGCTAGTTGAGAAGGGCAAAACATTTTAATTAGTTTTCCTAAGAGCCTGGGATCCTGAATATTGATTTTAACTGAAATCTTTATTGAGCACATTTTCCAAAAATGTCATTTTTCAATGATTTTTATAAGTTGATATGTTTGGCAAAACTGGTGTTAAAATGGATAGAAAGGTATTAGAGCAAACTGTGCAAAATATGATTGAAGGAAATATTGGGAATCATCAGTGGCGGCACCTTTTTCTTGAGTTCTTTACGACCAAAGATTTGTGACCCAGGTTGCCCCTGTTTCACAAGGCTCTCACTCTGAGGTGAGAACCTAGCTGAATCTCTGATAAAGGGGTAGGGGAGAGTAAGGGCAGGAGGGAGAATAAAAGTTAATTCTCTGGCTTGGCAAATGCACGAGAGTGTCAGTAATAGGAGCATTTGAACCAGGGTTCTGGATCATTCTTACAAATAGTGTATCAGGTTCTAAACCTAAGAGCAAATCATAAGAGCAGCAGAAGTGCCAAAGCAAGATCAGAGTATGATAAATGGAGTTAAAGCACTATATACGTGTCAGGTTTGCCAACTTTTTATGTTGACCTCCCACATTCTCTCCACTCACAGATCTTTTTTGCCTTTAATCAATGACTTCTTCTAGATAAACCCTTTATTGTATTATATAATTTCACAATTGACATTTAAAAATGGAATTCAATCATCTTTATCTGTGAAAGAAAAGGGGCAAATTAAAGCAATAATAGCACATTTATTGTTTGCTCAGGGTGGGATTGGGAGTCAGGGTTAATGAATAAGCATGGTTCTTCTTTAGTTTGTCTCTCTTCTCATTTTTCATCTCAATCTCTCCTCCAGCTGGATTATTTGATGAGAGTGATGTGTGACTGTTAGAAAGACTGCTTATTTTTAAAAATTTATTATTATTTTTTTAGTAATCTCGATACCCAGCAAGGGGCTTGAACCCATGACCCCAAGATCAAGCATTCATGCTCTTTAAACTCAGCCAGTTAGGCACCCAGAAAGCCTGCCTATTGATAAAACAGACCAGATAGCCAGAAAAAAGTCTGGAGATATTTACCCAGACAGGAAGCAAAGAAAGAAGCAAGTGAGGAGAAAGAGTATCAAGATGTAGCTGATATTCCAAGTTAAGCATCTTGAGAGTAAGGGAGAAGCAGACCATACAAATACGTATTTTGATGAACATTCATCATTCATTCAAAATAAGGACTGAAGAACAGAGGCTGGAACAGTAGGGTGATCCATGTCTACCCCCTTGAAATTAATTATATCAAGCTTTATACATGAAACTAAATAGAAAATGAGTCTAAGCATTAGTCTGTCTTTGGATCTCATTGCGTATTGGTTTGTTCCAATGATTCTTTTTACTGTATCTCACCTTTACATATGGGGTCTCTACCAGGATTCCTCACCACAGGCTGTTGATAGTATGGTAGTCATAATCTCAAATATTTCCTTTTCCTCTCCTTTTCTTCTCTTAGACTCAGTAAAAGAAATGGGAATTAAGTAAATAAATAGATTCCACATACATTGCAGTTCCAGAAACTAACATAGCATAACATAAATCCAGTGCTAAGAGTGACTACTGATTTTGGCATTTAAATATGTGTGAAACATGTTTATGTATGTTACTGCATATAAAACAATGACCCTGTGAAGAAGATATTATTAACACTATTTAATATAAATTGCCTGAGGATCAGAAAATTTAAGTGGTCTGTCCAGTGTGGGACAACTTGATAGCAATGGCACAAGCATTTTAACTTGGATTGAATTTCCAATATCATGCTCTTTCTACTATAGTATAGGTCTAAATTATAACTGGGATAGTAAAATAGTAAGATAGTAAGTAAGTAAGTAAGATAGTAAGATAGTAACACACACACACACACACACACACACACATTTTGGCATAGCAAACTACCACTGAAGTACATAAACATTGTTTTAAATTACTACTATTTCCATACTAACTTATGCTTATCTGTTGCTGCTTGCTGGCCTCTCCAAAGAAACCACCAAAACCAAAACTGTTGATCACAGAAAGCTAAGTTTGTTGCTCGCTACAGTAAGGGAAGACATTTACCTTCACAATATTAGCACCTCCTTGAAAGGCAAAGTCAAAGGTAAGCTATTCATAAGATTTTTACTTAAGTCTTTCAGTGTAGGGGGTTCTGACTTGGATTTAATAAAGTTCATATTACAAGAGTAGGTGTATCTTGAAGAGTAAGAATTTTCTTGATGAATCCAATTGAGCCATTTACTATTGTGAGAAGGAGCTATTTATGTGATGAAAGCAAGTTGAGTAGTGTGTGTCTTGAATGAATAAATTTTCAAGAAATTCCTAAAATGATGGGTATATTTGCAACTTTATCTTCCCAGGCAAGAATCTCCTGAGGAAGTAAACTCCTGTCAAGGTAGATTGTCAAACAGTAAGCTAAGTGGATAGATATTTCATTTCTCTTTACAAAGAGCATATAAAATTAAAGGAACACTAAGAAACAGAACAGGGGTGATGCATCTCTAACTCATTATCTGGCTCAAAGTAGAATTTAATACTTGCTTTGATTAAAGAATCAGTAAATTAATGCAAATTGATAGAACAGGACTTCCTAAAATTCATTGTAATGAATGTTGGTTCCCCTGAATTATGTCTGGACAAAGGGTTTGTATACTTAGTCAAATAGACTTAGGAAGTATTGCATTTTATATCCTTTCATTAATGAGTCATAATATCCATAAGATTGTAGTGTTTGACTCCAATGCTCTACAATAAAATGAAGCAGTCCTTTTCAGTGTTACATGGAGTGGTGAGGCCAGTAGCAAACTGAAAAACTTATGGCTGCTTAAAGGCATTCAAATATGAAAATACAGTGTTGGGTAAGACATATAAGTAGAGAAAGAAGAGAAGAAGGAAAAAAGGATGAAACAGATGAGCTAAATTCAGCCCTAGGACTAAGTAGGTAAGAGTCGAAGTCTTATACTAAGTGAACTATCTTGATTAGTAAATGAGATGGCTATATATTATTTACAACAGGACACTTCGGAATGTGAAAGGAGGCTCTGCTCAGTTAAATTTGACAACATGCATAATCTAGAACTATGTTGGGAAAACTACATTATACTGTCACCCTGTATATTTTTATGTACTATGTGTTGGAGTCTATATTCTGAGTGACAAGTTTGAGGTATGCTGAGAATAATCAAAATCATATCTTAGAAGTTACTCCCATAAGAATTCTGTAAGAGTTATTATAGGTCTAAGTGTCATGGATCAACTTCTTGTCCCTAACACCAAATCACCTCAGCTTACCAAAAATTTTCTAGAATAACTTTTAGAATACTTAGTTAAGTATTCTATGTATCTATAGGCAAATAAAAGGGGATACCAATTTTGGTTTCTTGGCAATTGCATTATTTATTATAAATTGTAACAGTTTTTGTTTTGTTTTGTTTTGTCTTTTGTTTTTTGTTTTTTGTTTTTCAAAAACTAATGGCAATCCATTAAGTAATAGCAGATGACCAGGTAGGCACAGTTAGAAAAGCTAAAAGATTAAGGTTTTTATTGACATTTATTTTCTTTGGAATCTCTTAGACCATTTATAATAAAGATCACCAATTCAGAATGCATCAGAACCAGATAGATAAGGAAATGAGAAGACCATGCTAGTAGAATAATAGGGACATATGGAGATCAGGGCCTGTTTACAAGGGCAGCTATTATTAGCTTTACATTACTGTAGTCACACAAGAATGCAGTAAGACAACTTACGGGTATTTGAAATTTTCAGAAAAGATACATATCTTCATTTTATTACGATTACCCAGTTTTAAAGCATTGATACAATTTTAACAACAACAAAGACATTAGCACTGGTGAAATAAAACATACTTTCATTGCAGTTTGGGTTTGTGGGTCACTGGTTTTCAAACTTTTCTGTAAAGATTGATCTTAGTTATTAAATGCATGAACACTTAATCCTCTTTTGTTTTTATTAAGTTGTTTTATGAAAAAGTGATAGGTGTTCACTGAATTTAGTGTGGTAATCATTTTGTAATATATACATACATTAAATCATTACACTGTATACCTTAAACTTACATATTATACATCAGTATTTCCTTTATATGGAAGACAAAAGTATTATAAAAAGTATTTCCTCTAGTAATACCAACTTGAGAGCTGATTTTACATTATAAGCCCAATATACACACTAAGACAATATCTTAGTGAGCTTTTATACAATTCTACCTTGACCATTGTCAAGACTACATATATGTAAAGGAAAAGTGGACAAATCTAGAGTTTCATTAAAAAAAATATGGATAACTCAGGGCCCGGAGTTGTTCTTCTTTAAAGTGAACTTCATGTTAGTTGCCCTTTTTTGCCTGAATTCACAAGATCTACTAGGCTAACACTATTTTCACTGCCTGCAATTTTTATATAATTTTAAAGCTTATTTGATTGAGAAGGGGACTGAAAAATGCTACCATGTCTTAGTGCTACCATGTCTCAAAATTCTGTTCACAATAACCTTTGGACATACCACTGTTACTTGGCCTACTTTTATTATGTTCATTTTTTGCCCCTATAAACTCTCTTGTCCCTTGGCCGCCCTCCCCCCTTTAGGCCCTTTGGAAGATGAGTTAGAGAGTAATGAGAAAACCAGCAGAAGGCAGGGGGCATATAAGGCAGCAGCAGGAGGTGGCGGACAAAAATCACAAATGTTCTGGAGAAAGTGTTTTTGCTCTTTCTTTGATTTTCTTAATAATATATTGTTGGCATGTAATCTACCCTTAACAACAGGAGAAGAGGTAAGGAAGGATACAAAAGCTGAGGCAAAAAGGAGGTTTTAGAAATGTTTCATATTCTCCTTCTCAACTGGTTATCTTTATAAAATGTCCAGCAGCAGGGGTTCTTTGCCTTTAAAACTAATTCCACTTAGTCATTGTTGGGGGTGGGGGGAGAAACACCACTAGTATTTATTGTAATGTAATTTATTTCTCCTTCAGTAAGAAAGTCCTCTAAAAGACAACTACAACTAGGCTAAAGGATACAGAGAAAGAAACAATGTCTCAAGTATGGAGAATTGGATGTTGGGGTATAAGGGAGTTTCTGTATTTAAAGGTTTTAATCACTAAAATAAAAATAGATTAACTGCTCCCTCTATCTCTAAATAAAATAGCAGTTAGAGTTTAGGAAACTTAATGAAAAGGTCCTGATTCACAGCTATACATTTCTTTTTGAAATGTACTTGTTCCTTTCCTAAGTGCACTGTGTGTCATGTACGTACTATTGGGCATCATAGGATAATGCCACTGAGCTGATGTTTTTACGTTTGCGGACAGCTGAAGGGACATCAGCCCTCACCTGACAACTGCTGTAAGAGGGAGCCAACCCCACTTGGATCAAGAACTTGGTAAAAGTGAAAGGCAAAAAGTTAAAAGAAAGTTAAAAGACTTCTATTCTCTAGCTCTCTTTAGAACATCTTTAACCACTGGGGACCCAATGTTTGTTTGTTTGTTTGTTTGTTTGTTTGTTTTAAGATTTTATTTATTTATTTCACAGAGATCACAAGTAGGCAGAGGAAGAGGGGGAATCGGGCTCCCCACTGAGCAGAGAGTCCGATGCGGGACTCGATCCCAGGACCCTGAGATCATGACCTAAGCTGAAGGCAGAGGCTTTAATCCTCTGAGCCACCCAGGCGCCACCCAGGTGACCCCCAATGTCGTTTCTAATGAGGAAAATTCTAAGCACTTAACTTGCTTTTGTTCTGATGATTTTTCTTCTCTTCCCAGTCCCTGTCTTATGAAAGATATATGATTCTGTGTTTAAAAATATCTCATTATCCCAATCTGTTTCCTGTAAGTGATTTGTCTCTGCTGATTTTACTACATTTTGTATCTTTTTCTAATTTTCTTGAATTTACATATTTTTCTCTTAATATTTTACCTTATACTTTCAAAACCTCATTCCTTCACAATCAATGATTTTGAATTTTTTATCTTAGGGATATAATTTTTTTATTCATCTTTTATCCATTTTCATTATAAATATTACTCTTTTAAAAATATTTTTAAAGTTCATTTTTTGTTTCTCTACTCTTTGTTTTACCCCACTATTTTATTTATATTATTATACTGATTATATAATAGATCCCTTTACTTATCTATACTTCAACTCAATTTCAATTCTTATTTTAAAGTAAACTGCAGGTTTTATTTTTATTCTATTTTAAATTGGAATTGTCATTGTATATGTCATATATTTTATATAATATATAACTGTCACTATAACTATATGATAAAATTATAACTATAAGAAATAATTATATATCTCATTTTTTAATGGTGTTAGAGAGGGGCTTGTCATATAGGGCCTTTGTGATACTGAGATATGTTCCTTCCATGCCTAAATTTTTTGAATTGTTTTGTCATGAATAGATGTTGTATTTTGTCAAATGCTTTTTCTGTGTCTACTGAGATGATTTTATGATTCTTTCATTCTATTAATGTGATGTAACACATTGATTTGTAGCTATCCTTGCCTCCTATGGGTAAATCCCACTTGATCCTAGTATATAATCCTTTTAATGTGCTGTTAAATTCAGTTTGCTATTATTTTGTTGAAAATTTTTGCCTTTATATTCATCATAAATCATCAAAGCTTTTGGTTTTCTAGTAGTGACCTTTAATGGTTTTAGTACCAGGATAATGTTGGCCTTAGAAAATGAGTTTGGGAGTGTTCCCTCTTTTTCAATTTTCTTTTTTTTTTCAAGAGTTTGAGGATAATTGGTGTTCTATTTTGGCAAAACTCACTAATGAAACTGTCTGGTCCTGGACTTTTTGTTGTTGGGACTTTGTTTTTTGGTATTTGTTTTTTGTTTTTGTTTTGTTTGTTTGTTTGCTTGGTTTAATTAGTGATTCAGTCTCCTTTGTAGTAATTCATCTATTCAGATTTTCTATTTCTTCCTGTTTCAGTCTTGGTAAGTTGCATGTAAGAATTATTCTATTTCTTCTAGGTTTTCTAGAAGCTTTAGGTCCTTTATCTTTCCCTTGTGTTGGTCTAGCTAAGGATTTGACCTTTTATTTATCTTTTCAAAGAAACAACTTTTAGTTTGGTTAATCATTTCTTTCTTTTTCTTTTTTTTTTCTGTTCCCTTTATTTCGACTCTAATCTTTATTCTCTTTCTTCTGCTAACTTTGGTCTCAATTTGTTCTCCTTGTTCTAGTTCCTTGAAGTGTGGAGTTAGGTTGATTTGGGGGAACTTTTTTTACTTCTAAATATAGGTGTTTATTACTATGAACTTCCCTCCTAGAATTACTTTTGCTGCATGCCGCAAGTTCTGGTGTGTTGTATTTCCATCTTCATTTGTTCGAAGAGACTTTTCCCCCTTTAATTTCTTCTTTGCTCCATTGGTCATTTAGGAGAGTATTGTTTAATTTCTATGTGTTTATACATTTTTCAGTTTTCCTCTCGTTAGTGAATTCTTGGTTCATTCCATTGTGATGAGAGAAGATACTTGATATGGTTTTAGTCGTCTTAAGTTTTCTGAGGTTTGTTTTTTGCTTAACATAGGGTCTATTCCAGAAAATATTCTATGTGTAGTTGAGAAGAATGCGTTTTCTGTTTCTGGATATAATGTTCTGTATATGTCAGGTCTAATTGGTCTGTAGTGTTCAAATCAGTTTCTTTGTTGATTCTAGCTAGCCTATCTACCCATTGTTGAGAGTGGGACATTAAAGTCCCCAACTATTGTATTATAGTTTTATTTATCCTATTAGTTCTGTTAGTTTTTGCTTTATGTATTTAGGTGCTTTGATGTTGGGTGCGTAAATATTTCAATTGCTACGTTTTCTTAATTCATTGACCTTATATGATGACCTGTTTGACTCAATTTATCATTTTCAGTTTAAGGTCTATTCTGTGTGACTTAAGTGCCCTTGCTCTTTTTTAGTTATTATTTGCTTGAAATGTCTTCTTCTATTCCTTCACCCTCAATCTGTGTCTTTAGGGCTAAAGTGAGTCTCTAGTAGGCGGCTTATTGTTGGATCTTATTTTTTTTTTTAATCCATTCATCCACTTTCTAACTTTTAATTGGATAATCTAATTTGTTTAAAGTTATTATTGATAGCTAAGGACTTACTATTTTCATATGGTTAATTGTTCTCTGGTTGTTGATGCTTGTTTCTTATCCTGCTGTCTTTTTTTTTGTGTTTTGATATCTTTTGACATCAGTATGCTTTCACTTTAGTCAAAGTGTTTTCTTTACAAAATTACTACAGGATTTTCCTTTGTGGTTACTATGGAGCTTATATAAAGTATCTTAAACATAAAACACCTATTTTAAATTGACAAGTTTAGTAGAATTTGTAAACTTTACATTTTCATTTCTCCCCCCCACATTTAAAGTTAATGCTGTTAGAATTTGTTTTTTATATTGTGTAACTAACAACAGATTATTGTAATTATGGTTATTTTTACTAAATTCATTTTTTTAAACTTTCAAAGTAGAATTTCAAGTGGATTATGTACTACTATTACCATACTGCAGAATTTATGACTACATATTTACCATTATTAGTGAAATTTCATCTATCTTTTTGTTTTTGTCATGTTAACTGACATTCTTTTACTTCCTTCCATAGAACTCTCTTTAGCATTTCTAGTAAGTTAGGTCTGGTGGTAATGAACTTCTTTAGTTTGTTGTTGTTGTTGTTGTTCTGGGAAGTCTTAATTCCTCTTTTGTTTCTGAAGGATAGTTTCACTGCATATAGAGTTCTTCATTGATGGTTACTTTCTTTTAATATTTTATATATGTTGCCCAGTTCTCTCCTGTCTTGGTTTCTATTGGGAAATCTGATAGTTTTATGGGGTTTCCTTGTATATAACTTTTCTCTTTCACTGCTCTTAAAATTCTTTGTCTTTGACTTTTGACAATTTAATTACATTTTTCAATTTAGCCCTATTTGGATTCAGCATATTTTGGGTCCTTTAGGATTCATGGATCTGAGTGTCCATTTCTCTCCTCAGGTTCAGGAAATCTTCAGCCATTAGTGCTTTAAATATACTTTCTGTTCCTTTCTTTTTCTGGAATTCCCATAATCTGATTATTGCTTTGTTTTGTTTTGTGTCCTATAATTCTTTTTTTTTTTTTTTTTAGATTTTATTTATTTATTTGACAGAGATCACAAGTAGGCAGAGAAGCAGGCAGAGAGAGAGGAGGAAGCAGGCTCCCCACTGAGCAGAGAGCCCAATGCGGGGCTCGATCCCAGGACCCTGGGATCATGACCTGAGCCGAAAGCAGAGGCTTTAACCCACTGAGCCACCCAGGCGCCCCTGTGTCCCATAATTCTTATAGGCTTTCTTCCCTCTATTCTTTTTGTAACTCTGAGTAGGTAATTTCTAGTGTTCTATCCTCCAGATTTATTTATTTATTTATTTGTCCTCTATTTTTGAAACTCTGTTGGATTCTTAGTTATTTTTCAACTCTAGGATTTGTATTCTTTTTTTGATCATTGCTATTTCCTTATAGAATTTTTATTCACACAGTGCTTTCCTAATTTCATTGAGTTGTCTCTATATTTTCTTGTAGTTCACTAAACTTCCTTAAGAGAACCACTCTGAATTCTTTGACTCCCATATTTCCATTTCGTTAGGACTAATTATTGGAACTTTATTAGTTTCCTTGATGGTATCATATTTATCTGATCTTTTTGTACTGATATTTAAGTAATTAGGCTCCTCTGCTGACTTCTCAGGTTTAATTTGGCAGAGAGAATTCTTCCACGGTTAGCTCAGTTTGGGTTTTTGGGTATTTCTGCTGGTAATATCTTTGTGCAGGTGAGGCCTCCTATTGTCTATTTTTGGGCAAGGGAACTGTTGAGCTCTGAGGATGGGTATGGGGGGCTGTGCCACTATCAGAGAACAGTTCCCTACCCAAGTGAGACTAAGGGACCATCATAACAACTGGGACACATGGAATATAACAAAACTGGTCACATAGAGATACCTATACTGTTTGTTTGGGAACCCAAATCAGGCCAGAGCATGTACTGCATTACCTAGTCAAATGAGGTCACTGATTTTGCTGTATAGATGAGAAAAGCCTTGGGCTTTTCTCTCTGTTAAGTGGCCACTATAAATAAAGCTTTTGAATGGACTGTGTAGCTTCCTGTGAGTGCTGGTTAGGTTCCCATGTTGGGCAGACTGAAGGCTGTGTTCAGTGATGAGCAGAGCTATGAATCAGGTTCCCTGCCCAGTGCAGTGGGAAAAGAAGCTCTAAAGCCAGTAAAGCTCATTGTTTGTTGTCTTAACTCAGGCTACCTGCACCCCAACCAGGCCCAACCTGGCTTCTCTACAAGTATCAGCTTTGCCTGTTTGCCCTTTGGCAAGTACCACTGGGCCATGCAGGTTCCAGGAGTTGTCTCCAGGCCTTCTGGTCAGATGGAGCCAAAAGATACTCTCTACAGCATTTGGGGATGATTATGCCTCTGCTCCCTTGCCTGAGAGAAGGGGAAGGTGAAACTGGAGGTTTAAGGGAGACCTCTCCAGGTAATGCTATGCTGGCCTGGGGGAGGGCCAATGTGGGTCAATGTGTAGCAGCTTCTTTTATCCTTTTAATGCAGTCCATCATGGTCTGTGTGGTAGAGTAGGGTACTCCAGCCTCACCTTTGTGTTCTGACCTCCTCACAGTGGTATCTTGTTCGTGAATGATTTTTAGCTGTTTTTCTTGTGAGTGTAGTAAATTCATCTTGGCGATGTCACTTCTCCATTATGTTATTTAAACATCTTTAGTCCTTTTATTTATTTCAAGGATTAGGAAGCATGAACTGCAGTGAAGGCCAATGGTGAACTTATATCACTTGAATACTGAAATTTTCTTAAGCTTTTAGAGAAAAATATTCAGTTTATTTCTTGATAAATAATAACTATTTCTATTTTAATGTGAGAAAACATAGGTACAATCTTCTGGTTAATAGTTTGATGAAGATGGTTGATGGTTATATGTAAGCCAATAGTAAATCTTTATACACATAAAAATATATAAAACATATATAAATATAATATATATGAAATGTAAGATAATACCATATATATACATATATGTGTGTGTCTGTGTGTGTGTGTGTGTGTGTGTATATATATATATATATATATATATATATATATATCTGAATGTACAGGCTACCTGAGACCTCACTATATTTAAGTTCTATAAAAATTTTGTTGCTTTTAAGAATCTTAAGAGTGAAAAACTCTTACACTTGGTTTTGGGAAACAGGACCAAAAAAAAATAAGCAGACCCTAGGGTACATATGTAATAAATTCTGGTCACAGTTCTAAGATCTTTCAAATAGTTTTGCTCATTCATTCCCATAAACTCTAGGGTAAGAGTTATTTTTATTCTAGTTCTTTATTCTCGAGACAGTCTCAGGGAAGTTGAGCTATGTAGTGGCAAGCCCAGTTGAGATAAAGTTCTGTGGTGATATCCCTCATGGTGTACCTCTCACAATTCACATAGAAACTCCCTTTTATGTAGCACTTAAATTAGAGGACTAAATTCTTCTTCCTTTTTTTTTTAACATAAACTTTTTTTTTTAAGGTTTTATTTATTTGACAGACAGAGATCACAAGTAGGTAGAGAAGCAGGCAGAGAGAGGAGGAAGCAGACTCTCTGCTGAGCAGAGAGCCCGATGCAGGGCTTGATCCCAGAACCCTGAGATCATGACCTGAGCCAAAGGCAGAGGTTTTAACCCACTGGGCCACCCAGGCTCCCCAGAGGACTAAATTCTTAAGATATGTTGGACTGAGGCTGTTTTTCGTTAAAAATTATTAAAATAAAAACATATATTACATATTCATAATTTAAAGAATAAAAACAAAATGAACATCCATGTGCTTAATGCTAAATTTAATAAACAGTAAATGATAACAAATCTTAAAAGCTGCTTCTTCAAGAAGTAATCTTTCTCCTGTGTTCGTCATTCTATACTGTTCTCCATAGGTTTATTGCATTTGTAACTTTACCTAAATAATACAGTTTTAGGTTTGCTTATTTATAAGAGTGTCATAAATATAATGATATTTTTGTTGAATACATTTTTGTTGTTACATAAGTTAGCTCATTTTCATTTTTGCAGAGTATTTTATTTGAAGAATAACCAGTTTTAGCTATTCTGTTTTAGTAGATATTTTAATTTTTCTGCTATGAAAATTGCTGCACAAGGACATTTTCTTTAGAGATAAATCTAGGAGGGGCCCCTGGGTGGCTCAGTGGGTTAAGCCGCTGCCTTCGGCTCAGGTCATGATCTCAGGGTCCTGGGATTGAGTCCTGCATCGGGCTCTCTGCTCAGCAGGGAGCCTGCTTCCCTCTCTCTCTCTCTCTGCCTGCCTTGCTGCCTACTTGTGATCTGTCTCTGTCAAATAAATAAATAAAATCTTTAAAAAAAAATAGAGATAAATCTAGGAGTGGAATGACTGAGATTTAAAGTGTACACACTTTCTGTTTTATGTCTCTAGGGATTTTATCAATTTATACTCACATTAGTGTATTTAATAGTTCCCTTTGCTATATATGGGTGTGTGTATATATATGTAGCAAACATACATATATATGTAGCATATATATGTATATGTATGTCACAGTCCCAGCAAGAAATAGCACACTCAAATGGACTAATCTGAGGAGAATTTAATAAAATGATAACTTATTCTAGGCAGGGTACTAGAGAAGCCCACAAGGGATAGTGAACTACTCTAAGGTTAACAACAGCAAGAAACACCAATCTTATCCTTGAAGTATTAAGGAGAGGTCCCTAGAACTTGAAGAGATTTGCTACATGAAAATGGTCTCCCAGTATGAGTCATGATTTTGAGCTTAAACAGAGAGACACAGGCTGCAATGAGCCCTCAAAGAGGCAACTGGGTTAAAAGGACTCTGCCCTCATTCTTCTTTTGCTCTCCAGTCTTATTGTTGTAATTCTCATTGATGTCAATAGGAAGTGAGAAGTTGTGAGAGCTCATCAATGTTGTCACATGTAGTAGCTTTCTAGACACAAAGCTGGAAGCATTGAGAAGTGATTGCATGTGACATTCTCATCTACATATATTTCATAGCTTCAGACATTTTATTTTTATTTTAAGATTTTATTTATTTATTTGACATAGAGAGACAGAGCTAGAGAGGGAACACAAGCAGGGAGAGTGGGAATGGGAGAAACAGGCTTCCCACTGAGCAGAAAGCCTTATGTGGGGCTAGATCCCAGGACCCTAGGATCATGACCTGAGACAAAGGCAGGTGCTTAATGACTGAGCCACCCAGATGCCTAGCTTCAGACGTTTTAATTTGTACCAACTTGGTCATGTGAAATAGTTGATTAACTATTTGATTAACTGACACTGGATTTCTTTTCATGTGTTTATAATAAATTTATTTTTTATAAAATTCCTAAAAAATTATAGCATTCTAATGGATTATTTGTATTTTCTCTTATTAATTTATAGGAGCTCTTTATATAATTTGGCTAATAATCTTTGGTTGGTATCATGTGTTGGAGATGTCTTCCCTCAATAGGTGGTTTGGTTTTCACTCTTTATCTGGAGTTTATATGAAGAACTAAAAATAAGTTTTTTATGTTTAAATATAATTTTTCTTTTTTTTTCCTTGAATTTGTAAAATTATTTTAGTTCTAATGAGTCAAGGGAAACAAAAGCAAAAAGAATTTTCCAGTTTTTCTTATATTTCTATTCAAGGACTATATAAATCCTTCACTACTTCAAGATGATAAATTCATATGGTTTCACTTATTTGTGGAACATAAAGAATAGCATGGAGGATGTTAGGAGAAGGGAAGAAAAATGAAGCGGCGGGGGCAGGGGGAATCAGAGTGGGGAAAACCACGAAACACTATGGACTCTGGGAAACAAACAGAATTTTAGAGGGGAGGGGGCAAGGGGATGGGTGAACTCGATGGATGGGTATTAAGGAGAGCATGGATTGCATGGAGCACTGGTTGTTATACACGAACAATGAATCTTGGAAAACTACATCAAAAACTAATGATGTACTGTATGGTGACTAACATAACATAATAAAAAATCATAAAAAAATAAATGTTCCTATATTTGGATTTTAAAGTAATAAATAATGACTTTCACATTTCGTGCTCAATAATCCAGAATTGGTTCGTGTATGTGTGTGTGTGGAACACGATGTATAATCCAATTTAATTTTTTCCATATAAATGAAAAATTGTTTTACTTCTATTTATGGAATAGTCCTATTTATCTGTAGTATTAGCTTTTCCAACCAAATTTAGGCTGACTTTACATCTGTGCATTGGCCTGGTTTGAGTTTTCAATTATCTTGCTCTAATCTATTTGTTCTTCTGAGTCAATAGCATACTATCTGATTTACTGCAATTTTATCATCAAATAATATTTGGAAGGAAAATTCCCCTACCCCAATCTTCTATTTTAGGAGTGTCTTAGCACTTCTGGACCATTTGTCTTACTACTTTATTTATTTTTTATTTTTTTTTAAAGATTTTATTTATTTATTTGACAGAGATCACAAGTAGGCAGAGAGGCAAGCAGAGAGAGAGGAGGCAGCAGGCTCCCCGCTGAGCCGAGATCCTGATGTGGGACTCGATCCCAGGAATCTGGGATCATGACCTGAGCCGAAGGCAGAGGCTTTAACCCACTGAGCCACCCAGGCACCCCTTGTTTTACTACTTTAGAATTAACTTGTCAAGTTTCCTGAAAACCTGACTGTGATCTTGCTCACAATGGAATCAAACCCATAGATACATTTGAAGAGATTGGATCACTATAACCATGTTATCTGTCAATTTATTTAGATTTTTTAGACTATTTTTCAATAAATTTTTATAAATTTCTTCATTAATATCTTGCACACTTTTGGTAGATTTATTCCTATGAACTTCATAGTTTTTTTTTTTTTTTTGCTATTGTAAGGATCTATTTTTTATTGTAGTTTCCATTTGTTGCTGGTGTGCAGAATTTGGCTGTTGTAAATTGATCTTATATCCAGAAACTTTAATCAGTGCCTCTCAATTCTAAGATTTTGATTGTTGATTCTTACATTTTCCCATATAATGGTATTATTTGCCAATAAATGATAGCTCCATTTATTGTACCAAGTATTAAAATAGTAAAATGGTCAATAACGATTAGTATCATGTTTTATTCATTTTAAAGGGAAGATAGTAATATTTTGCTATGCGAACAACATACAGTATAAACATTTTTTTACAATTTAAAGGAGTTTCCTTTTTATTATTAGTTTCCCAAGATTTCTTTGTGCAAGAATAGTTGCTGGGTGGTATCTATTGATCTAATCACTTGTGCTTTTCCCCTTTAACCTGTTTAATTAATGTTAATGTTAATTAATTTCACACTTGAAATTATTTCAGTATTTTGTTCAACTTACATATTTAACTTACAAAAGTCTAATATAATTGTTTTGAATGTTTGTCTCCTTTTCTTGAATAATAAAAGGGTCTGAAATTGTTTAAAATCTGGCCCCCCATCCTCAAATGCTATTGTCATCCAGTCTTACTGATGTGTTTTAAGCATCTAAATTGTATATTATCATTTACTGTCAATGTCTGTTTCTATTTATCAAGATAGTTGTAATTTCTGTTTTTATTTGAAGCTGATCTTCTGTTTCTCTAGGTAGAAAACCTTCTCATACATGCTTTTTCAGAAAACATCTTAATTTCACCTTAATTTTCAGTAGATGGCTTCACAGGGCATGCAGTTCTGTGTTCCTATCTATTTTCTCTCAGCACTTCAAATTTATTATTCTGCTCTGTTTTTCTCAATTGATGTTCTGCTTTCAGCTGTCCACCTAAATACCAAGCCTTTCTAGTCTGGTTTTTCTTTTTTAAAAATCTTCTTCCTTTTCTTCGTGTGATGTGTCTGAATCTGTCGTTTTTCTTACTAGAGATTTGTCATCAATTCTGAAGGATTGGTAAGTTTTATAAATTGTGTAAATGTCTCAGTTCTTATTATTTAAAAATTTTCTCTTGCCTGGTTTCTATTGTCTCCTTCTGAAACACAAACCTTGACTGTACCCTCTGATGTCTCTTTCTTTTACTCACTTTCACCTCTTTTTTTTTTTTTTCTGTCTCAATGTGAGTAATATTTTCAGCCATATCTTGTACTTACTAATTCTGTCTTCATTTTGGTTTAATCCATATGATCCATCTGTTGGATTTCCAATTTATTTCTTATATTTTTCATTTCTTCCTGTCATTTTTAGTACTATTTTCCATTTATACTACTTATAATACTTTCATTTCTTTAAGCATATTGAAATATTTATTTTACATTTTATGTATGACAATTCCAATATCCATCATCTTTTCAAATCTGGTTCTGAATGTCTTGTTCATGGTGGTTTATTTCTATGTATGTTTGTGACTATGGACTGTACGCTCAAACTTCAGAGTTTAACTAGAGAAAATCTTTAAAGCTTACAATAAGTATATTTGTGTTTTCCTTTCCAACTGCCTGGGGGAAGACTGTTTTTTTCAAGACCACTTGAAACTAAGTTTTTGGCTTAAGCAGATATGAACATTGGCTGGTATTAGTTCCCTGGGTAGAATGTTTTCTTTCTTTTTCCAATTTCACTAAGACCCAGGGCCAAGACTAACAATTATTCCTACTGTCTTTCTCTTCAGGGCATATTTTTCATTTTTTTCCCAGTGTGCATATCTATTGCCTCATCATTCATGGATCTTAACTTTATCTGGTGTTCTCCAATCTGATCTTCTAGCCAAATTTTTTTTTTCCTATCCCTCATATGCACAAAACAGGTTTTAAGAGCACTGAGAATTGGTGAACATCCCCAGATAAACAGGCTAACCTAGTGTTACTTACCTTATAGGATTCATGTTTATATTTTTATATTTCTTTGGAAACAATAAATGACATTCTTATAAAAGAAATATTATTTATTTATTTATTTATTTGAACACTAATCAATGAGGTTGTCCTCTTTTGGCTAGGTTTCTACAAATACCCAGCTTATAATGTCTGTAGAAAAAGAATTAAGATTGTTTTTGCCATTAGTTACTGGAAAAAAAATGCAAAGTAAAATTACAGTTAAGAATTATGTGCCACTCTGAATGGTGGCCCTGATAATTTTGAATTTTTTATCCTATAAGGTTTCCACAAATATTTTCCCATGTGTAGGGATTCAGAATTTAATAATTTATTTTAAAAGATCTAATTATTTTATTTACCCAAAATATCTAATAATTACCTAGAATAGTTTAGCAATGAGAGGGAGGTCCTTTTGCCAAACAGCTAGTCTTAATTCTCTGTTCTGTACATGGACTGCAAGTTATTACTGTTTTATAACCATTACACTTTTTCGTACAGATTTGAATGGAACAATATGTGATTGGTTTTACATTCAATTCACTTAATTTCTTCTTGGATCTTGAGTATATTTTAAGGAATTGTAGTCTGAGCATAGACATTTGATTACTGTACTTTTTTGGTGGGGTGAATAACAAATTCACATTTTAAAATGAATATAAGCACCAAAGAGCATCAAATACTTAGGAATATATCTAACAAAATAAATGTAGAAGCTTTATGCTGAACAACACAAATATTATTGTATTAAAGATCTGAATAAATCAGTGATAGATATATTCATGGGTTGGGAGATAGAATATTTTATAATGTTAATTTCCCCAAATTGATCAATGCATTCAATGCAATCAAAATGAGAAGTTTTGTTTTTTTTTTTTTAAATGAGAAGTTTTTTGTTTTAGTTTTTTTTTTTTTCAAAATTTAACACACAGACCCTAAAATCCACATGGTAAATATAAAATTCTAGAGTTGCTAAGGCAATTTTGGATAAATAAAACAAAATCAAAACAAAACAAAACTAAAGAACTTATATTACCATATATTAAGACCTATAAAAATCTATAGTATTAAGAAAAGATGGCATTTTTTCTAAGGACAAATAAACTCACCAGGAGGATATAATAGAAAGTCTAAAAACAGATCTTTGCATTTACCCTTTACCCTTACCATGTTTATGACAGTCCTGACAGCACAGTACCATGGGGAAAGAGTGAACTTATCAGTAAATGATACTGAATCAGTTGAATACCCTTACTCACATGATATGTAGATACACAAATATGCATATAAACTTCATAGAGTTTACAAAACTACCTTGAAAAACTAAATAAATTTTAGAGCAAAACATAGGGTAAAACTTTTGTGACTTTAGATTAGAGCAGGCACAGATTTCCTAAGCAGGACAAAAAAAAAATCATAAAAAATTAGATGAAAACTTTTAACTTGTATTCATTAAAAGACACAATCGACTCCTATCTGAATACTTATGCTATGTGGTAAGTATGTGGTAAAGCGTATGTATGTATCTACAATTCCCATGAATCAGTAGGAAAGTGGGAAATCCACTAAAACTTTAATAGATTCTACACACGAGAACATCCAAATGATTAATAACAATTATAGTCCTTAAAGATTTATAAATTAAATCACAATTAGATATCATTGTATACCTATCCAAATTTTATAAGATACATAAGATGAAAAAACAAGTATGTGGAGTAAGTAGAACTTGCATATACTGCTGGTGGAAGTATATTTTTATAAAACTAACTTGGCAAACTATTTGACAATACCTACTAGAGTTGAACATATGAAAAACTTTAACAATATGGAACAATCTCACACAACTCATATTGACAACAACCAAAAAAAGAGCACATCCTGCGTTTTTTCATGTATATGGAGTAGAAAAACAGATTAATCTTCATTTGTTAGAAGTCTGGATGGTGGGCTGGAGTTGGCTAAAAGTTGCATAGAGTTTCTGCAATACTGGCGATGTTCTGCTTCTCACTGGTTTCATCCTGTGTTTATTAAAGTTCTCCAAATTGAATTTTTCTACATGCTTTTCTTTATGCATATTATACTTCAACAAAATTTTTAAAAACTAATAAGGGTTAGCATTTGTAATACTGTTGTTATAGATGTTTTCAAACAATGTACAGTGTTTTTGTTGCTTACCTCTTCAATGCAAACATGAATGAATACCTTAATAAACACACTTGTGGTTGAGATGAATACATGCCCACTGCCACTGAGAATGGAAAGAGTTACACTATTTGATTATAAGACTGTATTGTCACAAACTAGTTTGAGTCTCAATGGATCATTTTCTCATTCATTGTTGTTAGAAAAAAAAAACATTCAAAGACAATTATTGTTTAAACCCAAATTAACATTTTTAAATGATGTCTTTTCATGATTAGTTTGTCTTATTTCCAAAACTGTTATCTAGTAAATCAGATAATTCAATTATCTTGTGGCTAATTTTGTAATTGACCTAGCTTGGGAAGCATTTTGGGAAATCTCAGAAACATTTCTAAAATGGGAGGTTGTTGAATACGTTTTGGGGATTTTATTTATCATCATGCTACTTGACTTCATATGATCTAAGGGTTATTTAGACTGAAATTATTATTTTTCTAAAGATTTTATTTGTTTATTTGACAGACAGAGATCACAAGTAAACAGAGAGGCAGGCAGAGAGAGAGGGAAGCAGGCTCCCTGCTGCACAGAGAGACGGATTTGAGGCTCAATCCCAGGACCCTGAGATCATGACCTGAGCCGAAGGCAGAGGCTTAACCCACTGAGCCACCCAGGTGCCCCAGCTGAAATTATTTTGCCTGTAGTTTATGGTGCAGACTTTGGGGGACCACTGATTGCCCCATTTTCTAATTTTGGAGGAGACTTACAAATGGTTTCTGAGGGAATTAGAGACCCTGTCTACAGTAAGCCCCTTATGAAAAGGGGGTAGGTCTCTACTCATCACTCATTACTGTTTGTCAAAGTCCCATGCAGGAAATAGTGAATAAATAAAATAACATGGGTAGGCCTTATATTTAAACTTCTACCTAAGTAGATGCCTTAATTTTTAAAGCAGGTCTTTATTCTTTTCTTTTCTTTTTTTTTAAAATTTTTTAAATTTTTTATAAACATATATTTTTTTCCCCAGGGGTACAGGTCTGTGATTCGCCAGGTTTACACACTTAACCGCACTCACCATAGCACATACCCTCCCCAATGTCCATAATAACCCCACCCCCCCCTCCCAACCCCCCTCCCCCAAGCAACCCTCAGTTTGTTTTGTGAGATTAAGAGTCACTTATGGTTTATCTCCCTCCCAATCCCATCTTGTTTCATTTACTCTTCTCCTATCCCCTTAACCCCCATGTTGCATCTCCTCTCCCTCATATCAGGGAGATCATATGATAGTTGTCTTTCTCCGATTGACTTATTTCGCTAAGCATGATACCCTCTAGTTCCATCCACGTCGTTGCAAATGGCAAGATTTCATTTCTTTTGATGGCTACATAGTATTCCATTGTGTATATATACCACCTCTTCTTTATCCATTCGTCTTTTGATGGACATCTAGGTTCTCTCCATAGTTTGGCTATTGTAGACATTGCTGCTATAAACATTCGGGTGCATGTGCCCCTTCGGATCACTACGTTTGTATCTTTAGGGTAAATACCCAGCAGTGCAATTGCTGGGTCATAGGGTAGTTCTATTTTCAACATTTTGAGGAACCTCCATGCTGTTTTCCAGAGTGGTTGCACCAGCTTGCATTCCCACCAACAGTGTAGGAGGGTTCCCCTTTCTCCGCATCCTCGCCAGCATCTGTCATTTCCGGACTTGTTAATTTTAGCCATTCTGACTGGTGTGAGGTGGTATCTCATTGTGGTTTTGATTTGTATTTCCCTGATGCCGAGTGATATGGAGCACTTTTTCATGTGTCTGTTGGCCATCTGGATGTCTTCTTTGCAGAAATGCCTGTTCATGTCTTCTGCCCATTTCTTGATTGGATTATTTGTTCTTTGGGTGTTGAGTTTGCTAAGTTCTTTATAGATTTTGGACACTAGCCCTTTATCTGATATGTCATTTGCAAATATCTTCTCCCATTCTGTCAGTTGTCTTTTGGTTTTGTTCACTGTTTCCTTTGCTGTGCAAAAGCTTTTGATCTTGATGAAATCCCAATAGTTCATTTTTGCCCTTGCTTCCCTTGCCTTTGGCGATGTTCCTAGGAAGATGTTGCTGTGGCTGAGGACGAAGAGGTTGCTGCCTGTGTTCTCCTCAAGGATGTTGATGGATTCCTTTCTCACATTGAGGTCCTTCATCCATTTTGAGTCTATTTTCATGTGTGGTGTAAGGAAATGATCCAATTTCCTTTTTCTGCATGTGGCTGTCCAATTTTCCCAACACCATTTATTGAAGAGGCTGTCTTTTTTCCATTGGACATTCTTTCCTGCTTTGTCGAAGATTAGTTGACCCTAGAGTTGAGGGTCTATTTCTGGGCTCTCTATTCTGTTCCATTGATCTATGTGTCTGTTTTTGTGCCAGTACCACGCTGTCTTGATGATGACAGCTTTGTAATAGAGCTTGAAGTCCGGAATTGTGATGCCACCAACTTTGGCTTTCTTTTTCAATATTCCCTTGGCTATTCGAGGTCTTTTCTGGTTCCATATAAATTTTAGGATTATTTGTTCCATTTCTTTGAAAAAAATGGATGGTACTTTGATAGGAATTGCATTAAATGTGTAGATTGCTTTAGGTAGCATAGACATTTTCACAATATTTATTCTTCCAATCCAGGAGCATGGAACATTTTTCCATTTCTTTGTGTCTTCCTCAATTTCTTTCATGAGTACTTTATAGTTTTCTGTGTATAGATTCTTAGTCTCTTTGGTTAGGTTTATTCCTAGGTATCTTATAGTTTTGGGTGCAATTGTAAATGGGATTGACTCCTTAATTTCTCTTCCTTCTGTCTTGCTGTTGGTGTAGAGAAATGCGACTGTTTTCTGTGCATTGATTTTATATCGTGACACTTTACTGAATTCCTGTACAAGTTCTAGCAGTTTTGGAGTGGAGTCTTTTGGGTTTTCCACATATAGTATCATATCATCTGCGAAGAGTGATAGTTTGACTTCTTCTTTGCCGATTTGGATGCCTTTAATTTCTTTTTGTTGTCTGATTGCTGAGGCTAGGACTTCTAGTACTATGTTGAATAGCAGTGGTGATAACGGACATCCCTGCCATGTTCCTGATCTTACAGGAAAAGCTTTCAGTTTTTCTCCATTGAGAATGATATTTGCGATGGGTTTTTCATAGATGGCTTTGATAATATTGAGGTATGTGCCCTCTATCCCTACACTTTGAAGAGTTTTGATCAGGAAGGGATGCTGTACTTTGTCAAATGCTTTTTCAGCATCTATGGAGAGTATCATATGGTTCTTGTTCTTTCTTTTATTAATGTGTTGTATCACATTGATTGATTTGCGGATGTTGAACCAACCTTGCAGCCCTGGAATAAATCCCGCTTGGTCGTGGTGAATAATCCTTTTAATGTACTGTTGAACCCTATTGGCTAATATTTTGGTGAGAATTTTTGCATCTGTGTTTATCAGGGATATTGGTCTGTAGTTCTTTTTTTGATGGGATCCTTGTCTGGTTTTGGGATCAAGGTAATGCTGGCCTCATAAAATGAGTTTGGAAGTTTTCCTTCCATTTCTATTTTTTGGAACAGTTTCAGGAGACTAGGAATTAGTTCTTCTTTAAATGTTTGGTAGAAGTCCCCCGGGAAGCCGTCTGGGCCTGGGCTTTTGTTTGTTTGGAGATTTTTGATGACTGTTTCAATCTCCTTACTGGTTATGGGTCTGTTCAGGCTTTCTGTTTCTTCCTGGTTCAGTTGTGGTAGTTTATATGTCTCTAGGAATGCATCCATTTCTTCCAGATTGTCAAATTTGTTGGCGTAGTGTTGCTCATAGTATGTTCTTATAATTGTCTGTATTTCTTTGGTGTTAGTTGTGATCTCTCCTCTTTCATTCATGATTTTATTTATTTGGGTCCTTTCCCTTTTCTTTTTGATAAGTCTGGCCAGGGGTTTATCAATCTTATTAATTCTTTCAAAGAACCAGCTCCTAGTTTCGTTGATTTGTTCTATTGTTTTTTTTTGGTTTCTATTTCATTGATTTCTGCTCTGATCTTTATGATTTCTCTTCTCCTGCTGGGTTTAGGGTTTCTTTCTTGTTCTTTCTCCAGCTCCTTTAGGTGTAGGGTTAGGTTGTGTACCTGAGACCTTTCTTGTTTCCTGAGAAAGGCTTGTACCACTATATATTTTCCTCTCAGGACTGCCTTTGTTGTGTCCCACGGATTTTGAACCGTTGTATTTTCATTATCATTTGTTTCCATTAATTTTTTCAATTCTTCTTTAATTTCCTGGTTGACCCATTCATTCTGTAGAAGGATGCTGTTTAGTCTCCATGTATTTGGGTTCTTTCCAAATTTCCTCTTGTGATTGAGTTCTAGCTTCAGAGCATTGTGGTCTGAAAATATGCAGGGAATGATCCCAATCTTTTGATACCGGTTGAGACCTGATTTAGGACCGAGGATGTGATCTATTCTGGAGAATGTTCCATGGGCACTAGAGAAGAATGTGTATTCTGTTGCTTTGGGATGAAATGTTCTGAATATATCTGTGATATCCATCTGGTCCAATGTGTCATTTGAGGCCTTTATTTCCTTGTTGATCTTTTGCTTGGATGATCTGTCCATTTCAGTGAGGGAGTATTAAAGTCCCCTACTATTATTGTATTATTGTTGATGTGTTTCTTTGATTTTGTTATTAATTGGTTTATATAGTTGGCTGCTCCCACGTTAGGGGCATAGATATTTAAAATTGTTAGGTCTTCTTGTTGGACAGATCCTTTGAGTATGATATAGTGTCCTTCCTCATCTCTTATTATAATCTTTGGCTTAAAATCTAATTGATCTGATATAAGGATTGCCACTCCTGCTTTCTTCTGATGTCCATTAGCATGGTAAATTCTTTTCCACCCCCTCACTTTAAATCTGAAGGTGTCTTCGGGTTTAAAATGAGTTTCTTGTAGGCAACATATAGATGGGTTTTGTTTTTTTATCCATTCTGATACCCTGTGTCTTTTGATTGGGGCTTTTAGCCCATTAACATTCAGGGTAACTATTGAGAGATATGAATTTAGTGCCATTGTATTGCCTGTAAGGTGACTGTTACTGTATATTGTTTCTGTTCCTTTCTGATCTACTAGTTTTAGGGTCTCTCTTTGCTTAGAGGACCCCTTTCAATATTTCCTGTAGAGCTGGTTTGGTGTTTGCAAATTCTTTCAGTTTTTGTTTGTCCTGGAAGCTTTTAATCTCTCCTTCTATTTTCAATGATAGCCTAGCTGGATATAGTATTCTTGGCTGCATGTTTTTCTCGTTTAGTACTCTGAATATATCATGCCAGCACTTTCTGGCCTGCCAGGTCTCTGTGGATAAGTCTGCTGCCAATCTAATATTTTTACCATTGTATGTTACAGACTTCTTTTCCCGGGCTGCTTTCAGGATTTTCTCTTTGTCACTAAGACTTGTAAATTTTACTATTAGGTGACGGGGTGTGGACCTATTCTTATTGATTTTGAGGGGGTTTCTCTGAACCTCCTGGATTTTGATGCTTGTTCCCTTTGCCATATTGGGGAAATTCTCTCCAATAATTCTCTCCAATATACCTTCTGCTCCCCTCTCTCTTTCTTCTTCTTCTGGAATCCCAATTATTCTAATGTTGTTTCTTCTTATGGTGTCACTTATCTCTCGAATTCTGCCCTCATGGTCCAGTAGCTGTTTGTCCCTCTTTTGCTCAGCTTCTTTATTCTCTGTCATTTGGTCTTCTATATCACTAATTCTTTCTTCTGCCTCATTTATCCTAGCAGTGAGAGCATCCATTTTTGATTGCACCTCATTAATAGCTTTTTTGATTTCAACTTGATTAGATTTTAGTTCTTTTATTTCTCCAGAATGGGCTTTTATATCTCCCGAGAGGGTTTCTCTAATATCTTCCATGCCTTTTTCGAGCCCGGCTAGAACCTTGAGAATCGTCATTCTGAACTCTAGATCTGACATATTATCAATGTCTGTATTGATTAGGTCCCTAGCCTTTGGTACTGCCTCTTGTTCTTTTTTTGTGGTGAATTTTTCTGCCTTGTCATTTTGTCCAGATAAGAGTATATGAAGGTAAAAGTAAAATACTAAAAGGGTGGCAACAACCCCAGGAAAATATGCTTTAGCCAAATCAGAAGAGATCCCAAATTGTGAGGGTCGGGGGATAAGGGGATATAAAGTGGTTCAGATAGAAAGAAAAAAAAAAAAAAGAAAAGAGAAACAAATAAAAAAAAGAAAACCAATAATGAAAAAATATAAAACGGAAAAAAAAATATATATATTAGATAAACTAGTTAAAAAACGTTAAAAAAGAAAAGGGTAAAAGTTAAAAAAAATTAGGAGAAGAGAAAAAAAATTGAAAAAGAAAAAAAAATTAAATTAACTGCAAGGCTAAAGAATCATGGGGAGAAAGCCATGAGTTCCGTGCGTTGCTTTCTCCTCCTCTGGAATTCTGCTGCTCTCCTTGGTTTTGAAACTGCACTCCTTGGTAGGTGAACTTGGTCCCGGCTGGGTTTCTTGTTGATCTTCTGGGGGAGGGGCCTGTTGTAGTGATTCTCAAGTGCCTTTGCCCCAGGCGGAGTTGTACCGCCCTTACCAGGGGCCGGGCCGAGTAATCCGCTCGGGTTTGCTTTCGGGAGCTTTTGTTCCCTGAGCGCTTTCCGTAGAGTTCCGGAGGACGGGAATGAAGATGGCGGCCTCCCAGTGTCCGGCCTGGAGGAGCCGAGAGTCTGGGGCCCCACTCCTCAGTGCGCCCTCAGAGAACAGCGCCCAATTGCTCCCGTCACCCTGGCCTCCGGCCGCACTCCGAGCTGACCGAGCCTGCGAGTGGTTCAAGGTAAACCCGAGCTTAGAGCTCACTCCTCGGCTCTGTAGCCGGCTTCCCCATTCTAATACCTGTAAGCTCTGCGACACTCAGACAACCCCGATCCTTCTGTGATCCTACGGGACCTGAGGCCACGCAGACCCCGCGTAGGCTTCACCCCGGTTAAGCCTCTGGAGCGATGTCCCTCAGCGGAACAGACTTTTAAAAGTCCTGATTTTGTGTTCCGTTGTTCCGCTGCTTGCCGGGAGCCGGCCCCTCCCCCCGCCGTCTGTCTTCTGGTCGCTTTGGATTCACTTCTCCACCAGTTCTACCTTCAGAAAGTGGTTGATTTTCTGTTTCTAGAATTGCTGTTCTTCTTCTCTTCGATCTCCCATTGGATTTGTAGGTGTTTGCAATCTTTAGATAAGCTATCTAGCTGATCTCCCGCTACCTGAAGTAGTCTCAGCCTGCTACTTCTCCACCATCTTGACTCCTTCCCCTCTTTATTCTTTTCTTGTCAGGTTATTCGTATATAAGGTTTTTGTCCTCCTGGACTCTGTAGCCTCGCTATATTCGTGTAAAACTACCATCTCTAACATACAGTCCCTGATACCTAGAATGCCTTAAAAACAATAGTTTTTTTCTTGCTTACATTGCAGTTATAATAAATGGCTCACAAGGTATCACTGCACTCATACCCAGCCAGAAGGTGAATAAAGCACAGAGAAACTACCCATGAGGGTTTATTTTGATTTGTTTTTGTTTTTTTTTTTTTGTTTTTATGAATGAGGCTTGGAAGTGAAATACTTTATTTTTATTCCATTCCATTACCTGTAATTCAATCACATAGCCAACACTTACCAGCAAGGGAAATGGGTATGCAATCAAGCTGTGTGCCCAGATAGTTGAAATATGGATTTGGGTTATGTAACTAATCATTAAACTGTTGTAACTTTTACTCTTTAATAAATGCAGATAATCTAAAAGCTATGGGCTTGTACAGTATGATTTTATCATAATTATTCTATAGAATTGGACTTTGTTATTTTCTCATTGTCTCTCACTGAAGACTGTTAACTACAACAATAACAACAAAACAGTGAAGATATCTTCAGTGAAGATAACTCACTGTTTTATCTACTGAAGGTATATTGGGCAAGTAGTTTTATATGATATGATACATGTCTCCTCTATGACTCTCCATGTGAAAAATTTTTCTCTTAGATTCAGAAGCAGAAAGATAAATTTCTCTTGAGCATATGGTTTAGTTTTACCTCACATATTTTCCACATCTTGGGATTGTGTTTTTCTCTTTTTGCCACAGCTCCAAAGAATTTTACATTCAAAGCTTTGACCTTTTTCTATCTACTTTTCAGCATTTTTTTTGCATTCATTCTCATGTACTAGCTTTATTCTCTTTTTTATTTTCAAAATTCATGTCCACTGGCAATGTAGCATAATATTTAAAATTATAGAGGCAAATACATTCGCTTCTTAGGCAAATACATTCGTTTAGCCTTGTCTATATGAACTATAGATATTAATGAGGACGTGAATGTGGATTTTTAATTAGAAATCAATACTGGAGGAAAGGGAGATTTTAGGATATGCTATGATAGAGGGAGAGGATAGTGTCCTGCAATTGAGTAGTGTAATTAGAAACAGGAAGAAGAAAATTCATTTTCGGTATCAGTAAGAAGCTGGATAATAGGAATAAAAAAGCTGTATAATAACAGGTTTCCATCCGAACATCTGAGTGGATGAAAGAATGAGGGACACTGGTGGAGAAGCAGTTTTGTATGGGGATTTCAAATACAATAAGGAAAAAGGTGGAAAAAGCAATAAATATCTATTTTACTGACTTTGGGACACATGTTTTTATAAGTTTTACATTTTTGATATTGAAATGCTTCATAGTGAATGATATTTTAGAATATCCATTATTCAAGCAGCAGTTTCTATGTGGTTGCCATGCCTGTCATGGTGAACTTAGTTGTTATTCCTATTGCCATGATGGGGTATCTGCAATTCCTTAGTGTTTTGAAGATTTTATGTATTTATTTGACAGAGATCACAAGTAGGCAGAGAGGCAGGCAGAGAGAGAGAAAGAAGCAGGCTCCCTGCTGAGCAGAGAGCTTGATGCGGGGCTTGATCTTGGGCTTGATTCCAGGCTTTATCCCAGGACCCTGGGATCATGACCTGAGCTGAAGGCAGAGGCTTTAACCCACTGAGCCACCGAGGCACCCCTGCAATCCCTTAATGTGTTAGGCAACAAAGTATGTAAGGGCCACATGTAAAAGAAATATGAATCCTGATCATTGTTTTAAGAACTGTTTAAGAACATTTTCTTCCAAATTCAAGGTGTAGGCATCAAACTTTGTGGGATGGTGTCAGCAGTCTGGAAAAAGATTTCTGAGATAACATAGGAGTACTTACAGAAACTGCTACATCACCAGTACTTTTGATAGTATGAAAGATGATGCTGTATGAAGAAACTGAGGCATTAAAAATGATTCAGAAGTGTCTAAATATAAAGAGGTTTTAGGATTCTTTAACCAATTAGTTTCTCTAGGAATTTTTACATATGTTCAGTTTGGCTATATGATAACATAATTTTATGAAAGTCTAACATGTATATTAAAATACATGATAAACACAAAGAAAGTGCTGATTAAATAAGAAAATACTGAAAGTATTAAGAATCATTTGTTTTTCTTATTGACAGACAAAATAATAGTGGATCTTAAACTAGATAAAATTTGGATTCAAAGAAATACAAGATATGAAGACAGAGTTCATGAGAGAAACTTGGTCTAGGCTTGAGTTTGGATAGGATAGACATGGTAATTTTTGACTTCTCTTAGAGGAGACAGGTTCTAGAGGAGAGCCTAGAGGACAGAAAGCTTGAAGGATGGGCAAGAAAAGTGCACATAAACAGGACTAGAAAGAGATGATCAGAGAAGTCAAAAGAAATTAGGACAGACATGAAACCAAGATGAAAAAGGGAAAAATCAATAATGTCAAATGTTCCTGAAAGTTAAGAAGAATAAACATGAAAGAAATGTATTTGAAGTGATATAGAAAT
This sequence comes from Lontra canadensis, assembly GCF_010015895.1. Classification (NCBI taxonomy): domain Eukaryota; kingdom Metazoa; phylum Chordata; class Mammalia; order Carnivora; family Mustelidae; genus Lontra; species Lontra canadensis. The sequence continues at coordinate 2,397,917 of NW_022631031.1, forward strand.
AAAAATCTTTAGACATGGGATTAAGGAGCAGAAAAAACCTATGAACTGGATTGATCATTACCTTGGACATAACAAGTTATGGTGGACACTACAGGATGATGGTGATGTTTGGGGCAGAGAGGATGAGTTACATGTGAGCACCTTGAGAATTGATAAAGATGGGTTATGACTCAATGGAAGTATTTACAAGGCAGCCACGCACTCCTGAAAGTTGTGGTGAGAAGTCTTTGATCTTCATTCTAGACTTGGAATGTGTGTCATCTTTCATAATGATTCTTAGATGGCTTTAGATGAAGCCACCCATCATGCATGCATGTGTGTGCATCTATAAAGATCATAGTTATTATATTGCACATATTCCTGGTTTCATGATAGCCACTGCTTTTTATAAAAAAAAGTGGCTTCATAGGATTTTTCTCCTTTCCTACGAGATACTTCATGATGGCAAGAAATGAAGTGAGCACAAGTTAGAAAGCTCTTGCCCATAAATTTGAAATGTAAATAATTTTGAGTAAATCCATTTTTCTTCATTAAAATAATCACTGAAGCTACCTTTCAAATATTAAATTATTCTAAGTTGAATTCCTACATTTTATAGGAATTTATTTTATATAAATGGAAATGAGAATAAATTACTTTGTATTTATATTTATTACTTACAGCAGATTTACTTTCCAAATTGACTTCCACCAACTTCCCAATCTTCTGTCACAGAATATGTGTTTCTGTATGCATGTGTACACTGGTATGTGCATATATAATTATACATGTCAATATTAATTCTATTGAAAAAACTCCCAACACTCAAATGTGCACTCATTTGTGGATTTGATTACCCATACATTATTTTCCTCTACCCCTATGGATTATGATGAGCTGAATTCATTTAGATTTCTTTATTCCTTTGGGATTTCAGCATTAAAGTAGTTGCCAGTTGTCTAAATGATTGATTTATTCTACTTTCATGTAGTGGGGAATAAAAAAAATCCAGATTTTTTTGCTCCTTTTTTGGTGTGTTTTGGTTGTTATTTCAATAGGTTTGTGAAGGATTTACATGGTAAGGTTCAAATATTGAGAGTGGTGGTGATTCTCGCAGTACTTTGACTTTAGTCAGTAGTTTTCTTGATATTCCTGTCCACATTTTACAATCACCTACAGAAAACAAGCAATCATCTACTTAAAAATATTTGATAAAAAAAATACTTGATAAGACTTGCTGTATGACAATGAAGTAAAAGCTACTCTGTCCAAGCTGTCATCACATTTTCCTGTGGCATTTGTGAATATTTTACCCAAGAACCTGTCTCCGTGAATTTAATGGTAAAGAAATCACTAGGCCAATAACTCCCCATTGCTCATAATTCATTCCCCCACCCCTGTAGTCCTATAAGATAGTCTGACATTCATTTTGTACACTTCCAAAAATGATGTCTTGCATTGGGGGGTTATTTGTAGCTGCAGACAGGTGGGAAGAAGAGATTCTTTATTCTCCCTCTCTAACCCATTACTAGAGAGAGCTGTCCAGAATTAAACTCCAGTTCTCTCTGTCAGGTTGGATTACAGAGAATGGTGTCCTGATAAGAGTGACAAGTGTGACAACATGGACTAGAGGTGGTAGAACATAAATCAAACTCAATTGATTACTCTTATTCCAGAGGAAAAACTAATTCTCTGTGGAGGTAGACAACTGTCTCATGTTTCTTCAGTGTTTACAGAAAGGCATATTGGACTGTGTGTGTGTGTGTGTGTGTGTGTGTGTGTGTGTATAATGTGGTGAGGTGTTGCCTTAGGCTTCTAAATGTGTAGATCATTCATTTATGGACACAGTTCAGAAACTTATTTGGGAATCCTCCACATATTGCCCACGTGATTGGGGTGCTTCCTGGGGGCAATGTGAATATTGGATACTCTTTAGAAATCTGTATCTTGATTCAGACCTTTAACTGTAAGTATTTTAAATTTTTATTTCAAAATAATCTAGTCATTCTACTTACATTTCTCAGACAGCAAGGAGGCACAATTTACAAGAAATGATTTATCTTGGTTTTCTTATCTTACCCACTTTCCCTCCACTGTAGACAACCAGTTGGTACATTTATTTCTACTTTTTTTTTTAATCGTGTGTGTGTGCATGTGTGTGTGTGGTTTTTGTTTGCATTGATTTATATAAATTGTTCCATATATGCATTTATCTGTATCTTGTTTTTGCCACTTAGAATATATTACAGAAGGGTGCCTGGGTGGCTCAGTGGGTGCCTTCAGCTCAGGTCATGACTCCAGGGTCCTGGGATCGAGCCCCGCATTGGGCTCTCTGCTCAGCGGGGAGCCTGTTTCCCCTTCTCTCTCTGCTTATCTGCCTACCTGTGGTCTCTGTCAAATAAATAGATGGAATCTTTAAAATATATATACACATACACACACACATATATATGTATATATGTGTATATATATGTACATATATGTGTGTGTATGTGTATATATATTACAGAAATATTTCCAGGTAACAGGTATAGTTATAAGTTATAGTATGAAGATATCCTAATTTATCAAACTATTCCCCTTTGGTAGCTTTCAATTTATTTCTAGATTTTATTGTTGTACTGTTTTGTTTGGCCCCCAAAGACCTTGATGCCATAAACTCCCTTGCTATGTTACTAACATTTTGATCTTATAAGATAAATTTCCAGGAATCAGATTACTGGATTGATAATTACATGTACTTTTAATTTTGGTAGTATTACTAGACTTTTTTTCCCAGATGCTGTAATTTTCTTCTTATTATCACAGGCAGTATAGGACCATGTATGTCTCTGTATATTCTGTTAGTTATGGGTGTTAGTATTTTTATATCTTACCAATGTCAGTGGTAAAGTGATATCCTATAATTGTTTTAATTTTCATTTTACTAACTATTGAAGCCCAACCCATTCCCAATCCATGAATTTTCTCTTAAACATTGTTGCCTATGTTTTCTTATTTTTCATTCCTAGACCGTGTAAGGCCTCTGAATATTATAGGCACAAATCCATCTGCTACATGGGTTTAAATATTTTTCCAATGATCACTCTTCTAATTTTTTTTGTTAATTGTGTGTTTTGTCATACAAAAAAATTCTATTTTTGAAATGCCGTCAAATATGCCTTATCTTTACCATTATAGCCTCTAAGTTTCCTGGTTTGCTTCAAAGGTTTCCTTGATCCTTAACTGTTATATCTTATTTTTAAAGGGAGCTTATTCAGATGTAAGGTCTCTTTCTCTCTTCTCTATTTAAGAAGCTTTACAGTAAATGAACAAGTCAATAGTACTTTGATATCTCAGTTACTATTTGAATATTTATAGGTGTTCTCAATGTGCTAAGAACTCGGGTGGATAAAAGGGCAAATCAGATGAAAAACAAAGCTTCAGAGAACTTAGAGTTAAGGAGGCATAAAGAAAATAGAAAGTAAGACTGGAAGTGACAAGTACCACAAGAGAGAAATAGATAAATCACTGTTCTCCCAGAAAGAATCTCTCCCTCACTCCCATCTCAGTGACCTGGTTGGTTGTGGCAGGAACAATCAATTGTAATTTGTTGTGAAATATTCCTTCAGCTGTGGAAAAAGTCACTTTATAATATGAAGCTGGTATTACAAATCTGTTGTGTTACATTATTTTTTATTCCATTGAATATCAGTAAGCCTCTATATTTATAAGCTTTCTCTCTCTCTCTCTCTCTCTCTCACACACACACACACCAGATGGTTACTTCCAAGTTACATATTTCCTTGTAGTTTTTACCATTTAATACCTAATGGGTCAAAAGATGACTGTTTTATATTGAATATGTATTGAAGACACACAGAGATTACAGTCACAAAAGTTTACTAAGCAACACAAACATTCATTTTTAATATTAAGATGTGTTCTTTGTTTTATATACACCACATGCCAAATTCTCTACATACATACATTATTTTATTCATTGATCAGAGGCGACCTATGAGAGGTTTTGCTACCCCTGTTTAATTTTATAAAACTGAAGTCAAGAGTAACTTGCCCATGGTCGGGCTCCTGGGTGGCTCAGGGGGTTAAACTTCTGCCTTTGACTCAGATCATGATCCCAGGGTCCTGGGATGGAGCCCACATTGGACGGGGGGCGGTCCTTGCCCAGCAGGGAGCCTGCCTCTGTCTGTTCCTCCCCCCTGCTCATGTTCATGCTCTTTCACTTGCTCTGTCTCTCTTGTCTCTCACTTTCAAATAAATAAATAATAAACCCTTTAAAAAAAAAAAAAAGTAACTTGTCCATAGGTTATGTAGCACATAAATGGGGCAGCTAGATCTGGGATGCAGACCCAAACCACTGACTTTGTGTCCTGTGTTTTTAGGCACATCAGTGCATATTTGGTCATGAGCTGCCCAAACCATCGTGTATACAGGAGAGTACTCCAGTTTTGGTCATTTCATCCTTCATCCTGTATTCTCCTTTTAGGAAAAGAACTAAATTTCAAAAATATGTATTAAATCACAGCTGTGTTATGTTGTATAGTTATGCAACATTCTTTGTTGTCCATTCAATTTTCCAAATAACACTAGGAAAGACATAACACTTATTTATATTATCTTCCTCTAGAGAAATGAGACCCATTATTTAGCCTTTTCAGTAGTGTGTTTTCCTGTAGCTTCAAATCAGAATATCTCCTTCATATCTACTATGTAATATGAAATACCAATCACAGAGGAGTCCCAGTAAATTTTGAGTATTGTTGCTTATTTGTTGGATATTATAAGCATTGTGTACATCTTTCTCATCTCAGAAATCCTTGCATGTTTTTCTACTATGTCTATTTCACAGTGAGTAAAAGCAGGACATTTTAGGCGAAAAAACAAATGTCTAGGGGAAATTAAGTTGAATCTAGAAAAAGTCCTTGCAGTGTTCTCAAGTCTTTATTTGCAAAATTTGGTTCAGTAGATAAGTGATTAAAGGGATAATATTTGTATTTGCCTTTTGTGGTATATGCTCCGTTGAGGTAGAAGGAGTGAGCAGCTGCTTCGTACCAGAAATCTCACTCTTAAGGTTCCCATTCTCATTTAAAAGAAATCAAGCTTCTTCAGTTCTCTGAGGAAAGCAAATACCATCTCTGTGAAGGTAAACTAGTTATGATCTACTATGGAAATTTCAACATGAATTTGATCATTTTGCTTTGCAGCACTATGAGAGAAGGACCTTGAACAAACATACACAAAAGTGGTTAGGTTTTAAGGATAACCAAGGGCAAACTCTAATCTTAAAACATGATTTTCTTCTCTGGGATAAAGGTGGAGATGCCATGAGTTGGGAAAAAGGGACAAGTAGGGAAAATGGGGCACAACCACACCTCAAACCTCTGCCAACTGCCCAAATGCACATGCAGCTTGGCCTCAGTGCCTTTGCTTCACCCTCTTATGCTGTCTTCTAGATTATTTTATGTTTAAAAGGTAACGAGGCAATAATTCGCTGGAAACCTTCATCAGCCTTAATAAAGATAGGCTATATATTTATTCAAGAAACTCTTAAACAGTTTTTATATAGCAAAAACTAAGGGAATAGAAATGAGTCATTATTCTCAGGTTGCTTGGAGCTCCTGGAAAAGAAACACTGTATTTCTGCCTTTGGCAGTAGCAGTGGCCATGGAATCTTGGAGTATTTCAAAAAACAATCCAGGAAGCAAAACTGAATTATTTTGGAACAGCAGATAAATTCTAACAGTTTTTGATATATATTCTTCAGGGTACTAAGGAGCTAGAATTCATGGGGGAAAACTAAAATGGTAAACAATTAAGTGCATGCCTCTTTCTGCATTTTCAAGAAAATGATAACTGCAAGTAGGTAACACCAGAAAAAGGCAAACATTTCAGGAAATTTGCTTCTGAAAACATTGTGAGCTGCCGCTGTGGTCAGCAGCCATGTTAAAAACTAGTTTCCAAATATGTATAATTGACAAAAAATGCAATTTTAATTTCCTTGAAAGTTGTGCTTATTTTGACACTGCCAGAATCCCTATTGCCATGGAGTTGAGCGATTGAAAAAAAACAGCTCATAAATGACATTTTGCTGAAATTTTTCTAAAGGGATTTTAATCCCCAGTGAATTTTCCTGCCAGGTGTTATACACATTTATTTTGAACAGATGTTCTGTGGCCTGTTCTTCTCAAATGTCACAGTTACTCTGGGCATCCTTTCCTAAATGCATTTTCTCTCTGGCCTGGGCCTCCCAGCTGGGAAGTGTTAGAGAATGGGTTCAAATCTATGTTTAGAAAGATTCTGAAGTCTTTTCACTTCAGCCTAGTGGATTTTCCAGATGATATCAATCACCCCTTGCCTTGCTCTTGGTAAAGTTAATTCTAGGTTCTTTCCATCCTCTCTAATGTAGGGTAATGCATCATTTTCAGGATCATTGTCAGCATCAGGTGATTGAAAATATATGTATACACGCACACACACGTACAAATACATACATGAACTAATTTAGAGCTAACATATAATAACACTCAATACATTCAGGATTTTCAGATATTTCCTGGAATACAATTTGGGTTGTCTGGCAGTATTTTTTGAAGTGATAGTCCCCTCTATTCCAGGGATATTGGAAGGGATCTGTGGAGCAACTTAGCTTGTTGATTACTGCTTCTCATTATGGAGAGAGTAATGTCTCCCCAGGACACATAAAGAGATCGATAGATAAGGAATATCTTGATATAGCTCAGTAAAATTCTGTTTCCAAGGGCTTGCCCAGTGTTATCCTTTTTTTTTTTTTTTAATCTCTTGTACTTCGGTGGGGGAAGTTTCCATTTCTGTAATTGTATTAAGGGAAACATTTCTTAAAAAGAAATACCTAGGGGCGCGTGGGTGGCTTAGTGGGATAAGCCTCTGCCTTCAGCTCCGGTCATGCTCCCAGGGTCCTGGGATCGAGCCCTGCATTGGGCTCTCTGCTCAGCAGGGAGCCTGCTTCCCCCTCTCTCTCTGCCTGCTGCTCTGCCTACTTGTGATCTCTCTCTCTGTGTCAAATAAATAAATAAAATCTTAAAAACAAAACAAAGGAATACCTCACTAATTTGTGTCACTCATATCACATCTTTTTACCCTGGTCAGAATTTGTAAAAACTTTCTGCATTGCCTATCCTTCTCCAAAAACTTCCATTACTAGCTTTGCACTTAGTTATTCTCAAATGATCCTTGAGAACCAGGCTGGTTTTTTTAAGTTTATATTTAAATTTCAGTTAACATACAGTATAACATTAATTTCAGGTGCAAAATATAGAGATTCAACATTTCCTTATAACACCCAGTGCTCATCACAAGTGCCCTTCTTAATCCTCCTCACCTGTTTAATCCATCCTCCCACCCACTTCCCTTCTGGTAACCCTCAGTTCTCTGTATTTAAGAGTCCATTTCTTGGTTTGCCCACCCCCCTCTCTCACTTTTTTGTTACTTCACTCATTTGTTTTTATTCCTAAATTCCACACATGAAGGAAATCATATGATATTTATATTTCTCTGACTTATTTCACTTACCATAATACTTTCTATGGCCATCCATGTTTTTGCAAATGGCAAGATTTCATTCTTTTTTATGGCTGGAGTAGTATTCCATTTCATATGTATACACACACACACATAAATATACATACACACCACATCTTCCTTATACCTTCACCAGTAGATGGACATTTAGGTTGTGTCCATAATTTGGTTATTGTAGATAATACTACTATAAACATATCAATGTATCCCTTTGAATTAGTATTTTTTGTAGAAATCACGTTTTCTTTTTGTTTTTGTTTTTGTTTTGGAGATAGAAGTGGGGGAGGGGGCAGAGGGAAAGAGAGAATCTTAAGTAGGCTCCACATCCACATGGAGCCTAGGAAAGGGCCCCATCCTACAACCCCAAGATCATGATCTGAGATGAAATCAAGAGTCAGACAGTCAGCTGCCTGAGCCATCCAGGCACCCCGAGAATCAAGTTTTAAAAAGAATGATCAAGGCCATTAGGTGAATCATTACACAGGTTTTGATAAGTAGGCTCCTGAAACTTTACCAAAACTGATAATGCAGTAAAATATATAAATATATATTGGTAAAATACCAGTTAAGAAAGAGAGATTTTCGTTTGGGATGACTTATGCATGTAAGAAAGAATGTTTGTCATTAAGAATATTTGTCAAAGAATATTTGACAAAGAATATTAGTCATTATTACTATATTGCAAAATTCTGTGCTTCTCTTTAGATAGGATTAAAATTTGACATCTATGGTAAATAAGTAAAATTATTTTGTAACTTAATCACAAGCCATAGTTCTACAATTCAGAGAATACCAAACTCAATTTTACCTTTCCAGGGTTAAAATATGGAACAAAAATTTCATTATTAGTAAAACTTATATCACATTTGATATATCAATTCAGTAGAATTTTTGTTCAGTCAGTGTGGAATGAAGATTGTTCTATTTCTAGGAAATTTACTGTTTTATACGCCAGCCTAAATTGTGACTGAGGCAATAGTGTCAGTTGATTTCAGTCTTATGTGGAGGTAATTTAACTTCTAATAAAATGTCAGCTTGACTTGCAAAAACCAGTTCACCCTCAAAGGAGAAAGATTAATTCTTGGTGCCAATGGTTCTTGCTCAGCAGTATGGATAGTGAAATCTCAAGAGATGATTAAAATATTCTTTGTATTTAATATCTTCATATGTTGAATAAAAACCATCTACTGGTTAGCTATGGATTAACTCCAGAAGTACAGTTTGTCTCTACAGATGCTACATGTTAGGAGCAAGAGTTTTAGAGTCAAATACTAACTCCTTCTTAACCATCTGACCTTTAGACAGTTCAGAGATCTCAATACCTACTATAGAGAACTGTGAAGAATAAATGAGGTCAGGCTTGTAAGGCACTTAGAATAGTACATAAAAACTCAGTGGGTGTCAGATATAATATCATGATGGAATTAATTTTAGGGCTCATTCATGTTTCTAGTTCTTACAAGTACAGACTGCTGATAAATGTTACCTGAAAATAAAGATATGTGTGTGGTGGTGATGACGTGAGAAGGCCAATTCTGTGAGCCCAGTGATCACATAGGGTCTTAGAATAGTCCAATTTTTTATAATATTTCTTTAGGTTTTTTTCTTTAATCTGATGGCCAGGTAGCTTACCATGTTAGGAAACCTAATTTATTTCTTAAACTTACTTCAACTGAGTTAGCACCAGCAAATACAATGTTTTTCCTGAAGACTCCTTTATCCAAGTCTATAGCCCTGAATAGTATTGGAATCTCCAGCAGTTGCCTTAATTTTAAGACCCACATAGGTACAGTATTTGTGTCACTCTAGGTGCTGGTTGCCCTTCTATGACCTTGAACTGTAAAATGTTCAGAGCTCAGATCTCCCCCTTTCCTAATATCGCCCTACCAGTAGCTAAGCAGTTTTTCGGAAAGTTTATTGAATTATAAAGGTTAAGTTGAAACACTACTGGAAGCAGAGGAAATGAAACTGAAGAGAAACAGGGAGAACACTTAATTTATCGTATCACAGTCGATAAATTCTGCAAGAGGTCGGGTGGTTAAATTAACGTTTTCTTCTCTCTCTTGCCTGTGCAATAAAATAGAATTACATACTATATCTTTGTATAAGTTTTAGCACTTAATATATTAAACAGATTCACTAACCTGTCTCTGGGCAAACAAAATGCATCTCCTCCAGGTTTGGATATCTCTAAGTACTGGAGAGCACAGGTGATCTGTTCTTGGAATCAGTTAAATAGCTCACTGATACGGCTGGTCTTTAGATGAAACCATCCCTTTAAGTGAGACTGCCCCATCATTTTTTTATCTAAAAGTTTCTCTCTAGAAAAAAAAAAAAAAGAAGTTTTCATTTTTAAATATAGGGAAGAGCCAACTGGATTTTATCAGCAAACTGAATAATAAAGATGCTGGAAATAAATAATGACCAGACTTCTATGAATTTTTAAAATTGCTATTTACAGAGGAGTCAAGATGGCGGAGAAGTAGCAGGCTGAGACTACTTCAGGTAGCGGGAGATCAGCTAGATAGCTTATCTAAAGATTGCAAACACCTACAATCCAATGGGAGATCGAAGAGAAGAAGAACAGCAATTCTAGAAACAGAAAATCAACCACTTTCTGAAGGTAGGACTGGCGAAGAAGTGAATCCAAAGCGACAGGAAGATAGACCGCGGGGGGAGGGGCCGGCTCCCGGCAAGGGGCGGAGCAACGCAGCACAAAATCAGGACTTTTAAAAAAGTCTGTTCCACTGAGGGACATGGCTCCAGAGGCTTAACCGGGGTGAAGCACACGCGGGGTCAGCGTGGCCTCAGGTCCCGCAGGGTCACAGAAGGATCGGGGGTGTCTGAATGTCGCAGAGCTTACAGGTATTAGAACGGGGAAGCCGGCTACAGAGACAGAGCTGAGGAGTGAGCTCTAAGCTCGGGGTTACCTTGAACCAGTCACAGGCTCGGTCAGCTCGGAGCGCGGCCAGAGGCAGGGTGACGGGAGTAATTGGGCACTGTTCTCTGAGGGCGCACTGAGTGGGGCCCTGGGCTCTCGGCTCCTCTGGGCTGGAGACCGGGAGGCTGCCATTTTCATTAATGTCCTCCGGAACTCTACTGAAAGCGCTCAAGGAACAAAAGCTCCCAAAGCAAACCCGAGCGGATTACTCAGCCCAGCCCCTGGTAATGGCGGTGCAACTCCGCCTGGGGCAAAGACACATGAGAATCACTACAACAGGCCCCTCCCCCAGAAGATCAACAAGAAACCCAGCCAGGACCAAGTTCACCTACCAAGGAGTGCAGTTTCAAAACCAAGGAGAGTAGCGGAATCCCAGAGGAGGAGAAAGCAACGCATGGAACTCATGGCTTTCTCCCCATGATTCTTTAGCCTTGCAGTTAATTTAATTTTTTTTTCTTTTTAAATTTTTTTTTTCTCTTCTAAATTTTTTAAAATTTTACCCTTTTCTTTTTTAACATTTTTAACTAGTTTATCTAATATATATATATATTTTTTTCCTTTTTATATTTTTTCTTTATTGGTTTTCTTTTTTTTTTCTTTATGAACCTTTTTATCCCCTTTCTCCCCCCTCACGATATGGGATCTCTTCTGATTTGGCTAAAGCATATTTTCCTGGGGTTGTTGCCACCCTTTTAGTATTTTACTTTTACCTTCATATACTCTTATCTGGACAAAATGACAAGGCAGAAAAATTCACCACAAAAAAAAAAGAACAAGAGGCAGTACCAAAGGCTAGGGACCTAATCAATACAGACATTGGTAATATGTCAGATCTAGAGTTCAGAATGACGATTCTCAAGGTTCTAGCCGGGCTCGAAAAGGCATGGAAGATATTAGAGAAACCCTCTCGGGAGATATAAAAGCCCTTTCTGGAGAAATAAAAGAACTAAAATCTAACCAAGTTGAAATAAAAAAAGCTATTAATGAGGTGCAATCAAAAATGGATGCTCTCACTGCTAGGATAAATGAAGCAGAAGAAAGAATTAGCGATATAGAAGACCAAATGACAGAGAATAAAGAAGCTGAACAAAAGAGGGACAAACAGCTACTGGACCACAAGGGGAGAATTCAAGAGATAAGTGACACCATAAGACGAAACAACATTAGAATAATTGGGATTCCAGAAGAAGAAAAAAGAGAGAGGGGAGCAGAAGGTATATTGGAGAAAATTATTGGAGAGAATTTCCCTAATATGGCAAAGGGAACAAGCATCAAAATCCAGGAGGTTCAGAGAAACCCCCTCAAAATCAGTAAGAATAGGTCCACACCCCGTCACCTAATAGTAAAATTTACAAGTCTTAGTGACAAAGAGAAAATCCTGAAAGCAGCCCGGGAAAAGAAGTCTGTAACATACAATGGTAAAAATATTAGATTGGCAGCAGACTTATCCACAGAGACCTGGCAGGCCAGAAAGTGCTGGCATGATATATTCAGAGTACTAAACGAGAAAAACATGCAGCCAAGAATACTATATCCAGCTAGGCTATCATTGAAAATAGAAGGAGAGATTAAGAGCTTCCAGGACAAACAAAAACTGAAAGAATTTGCAAACAAACCAGCTCTACAGGAAATATTGAAAGGGGTCCTCTAAACAAAGAGCAACCCTAAAAGTAGTAGATCAGAAAGGAACAGAAACAATATACAGTAACAGTCACCTTACAGGCAATACAATGGCACTAAATTCATATCTCTCAATAGTTACCCTGAATGTTAATGGGCTAAAAGCCCCAATCAAAAGACACAGGGTATCAGAATGGATAAAAAAAACAAAACCCATCTATATGTTGCCTACAAGAAACTCATTTTAAACCCTAAGACACCTTCAGATTTAAAGTGAGGGGGTGGAAAAGAATTTACCATGCTAACGGACATCAGAAGAAAGCAGGAGTGGCAATCCTTATATCAGATCAATTAGATTTTAAGCCAAAGATTATAATAAGAGATGAGGAAGGACACTATATCATACTCAAAGGATCTGTCCAACAAGAAGACCTAACAATTTTAAATATCTATGCCCCTAACATGGGAGCAGCCAACTATATAAACCAATTAATAACAAAATCAAAGAAACACATCAACAATAATACAATAATAGTAGGGGACTTTAATACTCCCTCACTGAAATGGACAGATCATCCAAGCAAAAGATCAACAAGGAAATAAAGGCCTCAAATGACACATTGGACCAGATGGATATCACAGATATATTCAGAACATTTCATCCCAAAGCAACAGAATACACATTCTTCTCTAGTGCCCATGGAACATTCTCCAGAATAGATCAAATCCTCGGTCCTAAATCAGGTCTCAACCGGTATCAAAAGATTGGGATCATTCCCTGCATATTTTCAGACCACAATGCTCTGAAGCTAGAACTCAATCACAAGAGGAAATTTGGAAAGAACCCAAATACATGGAGACTAAACAGCATCCTTCTACAGAATGAATGGGTCAACCAGGAAATTAAAGAAGAATTGAAAAAATTCATGGAAACAAATGATAATGAAAATACAACGGTTCAAAATCCGTGGGACACAACAAAGGCAGTCCTGAGAGGAAAATATATAGCGGTACAAGCCTTTCTCAAGAAACAAGAAAGGTCTCAGGTACACAACCTAACCCTACACCTAAAGGAGCTGGAGAAAGAACAAGAAAGAAACCCTAAACCCAGCAGGAGAAGAGAAATCATAAAGATCAGAGCAGAAATCAATGAAATAGAAACCAAAAAAACAATAGAACAAATCAACGAAACTAGGAGCTGGTTCTTTGAAAGAATTAATAAGATTGATAAACCCCTGGCCAGACTTATCAAAAAGAAAAGAGAAAGGACCCAAATAAATAAAATCATGAATGAAAGAGGAGAGATCACAACTAACACCAAAGAAATACAGACAATTATAAGAACATATTATGAGCAACTCTATGCCAACAAATTTGACAATCTGGAAGAAATGGATGCATTCCTAGAGACATATAAACTACCACAACTGAACCAGGAAGAAACAGAAAGCCTGAACAGACCCATAACCAGTAAGGAGATTGAAACAGTCATCAAAAATCTCCAAACAAACAAAAGCCCAGGCCCAGACGGCTTCCCGGGGGACTTCTACCAAACATTTAAAGAAGAACTAATTCCTAGTCTCCTGAAACTGTTCCAAAAAATAGAAATGGAAGGAAAACTTCCAAACTCATTTTATGAGGCCAGCATTACCTTGATCCCAAAACCAGACAAGGATCCCATCAAAAAAAGAACTACAGACCAATATCCCTGATAAACACAGATGCAAAAATTCTCACCAAAATATTAGCCAATAGGGTTCAACAGTACATTAAAAGGATTATTCACCACGACCAAGCGGGATTTATTCCAGGGCTGCAAGGTTGGTTCAACATCCGCAAATCAATCAATGTGATACAACACATTAATAAAAGAAAAAACAGGAACCATATGATACTCTCCATAGATGCTGAAAAAGCATTTGACAAAGTACAGCATCCCTTCCTGATCAAAACTCTTCAAAGTGTAGGGATAGAGGGCACATACCTCAATATTATCAAAGCCATCTATGAAAAACCCATCGCAAATATCATTCTCAATGGAGAAAAACTGAAAGCTTTTCCGCTAAGGTCAGGAACACGGCAGGGATGTCCGTTATCACCACTGCTATTCAACATAGTACTAGAAGTCCTAGCCTCAGCAATCAGACAACAAAAAGAAATTAAAGGCATCCAAATCGGCAAAGAAGAAGTCAAACTATCACTCTTCGCAGATGATATGATACTATATGTGGAAAACCCAAAAGACTCCACTCCAAAACTGCTAGAACTTGTACAGGAATTCAGTAAAGTGTCACGATATAAAATCAATGCACAGAAAACAGTCGCATTTCTCTACACCAACAGCAAGACAGAAGGAAGAGAAATTAAGGAGTCAATCCCATTTACAATTGCACCCAAAACTATAAGATACCTAGGAATAAACCTAACCAAAGAGACTAAGAATCTATACACAGAAAACTATAAAGTACTCATGAAAGAAATTGAGGAAGACACAAAGAAATGGAAAAATGTTCCATGCTCCTGGATTGGAAGAATAAATATTGTGAAAATGTCTATGCTACCTAAAGCAATCTACACATTTAATGCAATTCCTATCAAAGTACCATCCATTTTTTTCAAAGAAATGGAACAAATAATCCTAAAATTTATATGGAACCAGAAAAGACCTCGAATAGCCAAGGGAATATTGAAAAAGAAAGCCAAAGTTGGTGGCATCACAATTCCGGACTTCAAGCTCTATTACAAAGCTGTCATCATCAAGACAGCGTGGTACTGGCACAAAAACAGACACATAGATCAATGGAACAGAATAGAGAGCCCAGAAATAGACCCTCAACTCTAGGGTCAACTAATCTTCGACAAAGCAGGAAAGAATGTCCAATGGAAAAAAGACAGCCTCTTCAATAAATGGTGTTGGGAAAATTGGACAGCCACATGCAGAAAAAGGAAATTGGATCATTTCCTTACACCACACACGAAAATAGACTCAAAATGGATGAAGGACCTCAATGTGAGAAAGGAATCCATCAACATCCTTGAGGAGAACACAGGCAGCAACCTCTTCGTCCTCAGCCACAGCAACATCTTCCTAGGAACATCGCCAAAGGCAAGGGAAGCAAGGGCAAAAATGAACTATTGGGATTTCATCAAGATCAAAAGCTTTTGCACAGCAAAGGAAACAGTGAACAAAACCAAAAGACAACTGACAGAATGGGAGAAGATATTTGCAAATGACATATCAGATAAAGGGCTAGTGTCCAAAATCTATAATGAACTTAGCAAACTCAACACCCAAAGAACAATAATCCAATCAAGAAATGGGCAGAAGACATGAACAGGCATTTCTGCAAAGAAGACATCCAGATGGCCAACATACACATGAAAAAGTGCTCCATATCACTCGGCATCAGGGAAATACAAATCAAAACCACAATGAGGTATCACCTCACACCAGTCAGAATGGCTAAAATGAACAAGTCAGGAAATGACAGATGCTGGCGAGGATGTGGAGAAAGGGGAACCCTCCTACACTGTTGGTGGGAATGCAAGCTGGTGCAACCACTCTGGAAAACAGCATGGAGGTTCCTCAAAATGTTGAAAATAGAACTACCCTATGACCCAGCAATTGCACTGCTGGGTATTTACCCTAAAGATACAAACATAGTCATCCGCAGGGGCATGTGCACCCGAATGTTTATAGCAGCAATGTCTACAATAGCCAAACCATGGAAAGAACCTAGATGTCCATCAACAGACGAATGGATAAAGAAGAGGTAGTATATATACACAATGGAATACTATGCAGCCATCAAAAGAAATGAAATCTTGTCATTTGCAACGACGTGGATGGAACTAGAGGGTATCATGCTTAGCGAAGTAAGTCAATCGGAGAAAGACAACTCTCATATGATCTCCCTGATATGAGGGAGAGGAGCTGCAACATGGGGGGTTAAGGGGGCAGGAGAAGAGTAAATGAAACAAGATGGGATTGGGAGGGAGACAAACCATAAATGACTTTTAACCTCACAAAACAAACTGAGGGTTGATGGTGGGAGGGGGGTTGGGGGGGTGAGGTTATGGACATTGGGGAGGGTATGTGCTATGGTGAGTGCTGTGAAGTGTGTAAACGTGGCAATTCACAGACCTGTACCCCTGGGGATAAAAATATATGCTTATAAAAAATAAAATTAAAAAATATATATATGGTAAAAAAAAAATTTCTATTTACATCAAAAAGTATCTAGTAGTTTGTCACTAAACTGTCAAACTTAAAAAGGAAGCTCTGCTATTATAAACAGGAATCTTTATATTTTACTAATGGGTAAATGAAAGTCAAGTAATATTTTCTATTGGAAAGACTTTTTTTTTTTTTTTTTTTTTTTTGCCTTTTGGGGGCCCAAACCCACACACTCCGTAAAGAGTGTCATTTTGGCACTTACAGAAAATGAAGGAAGTAAAGGATATTTTCTTCCTTTATCTAGGTGGGCAACTGCTGCCCTCAGGTCTTCTTTCTCTGCTACCTTTGCAGTTTCAGAGCATTATCTGAACATTGTACTAGTTAGGCAGAGTGATTTTTATTGTCCTTGAATAGACAACTCTTTATTCTGGAGTAGTTTGGTTGTGCACATGCACCCAGTTCTTCCTTAGAAATAGCTGTGTTAAGCACTGACATAAAGGTGAGAGAATTGCTTTGAGCACTATAAAAATGTTAGAAGTGAGCAAATTTGTTTAAAGTGAGACCTGCAGGGGGTGCCTGAGTGGCTCAGTTGGTTGGGTGTCTGCCTTAGGCTCAGGTCATGATCTCACGGTCCTGGGATTGAGGCCCACGTTGGGTCCCCCCTCTGCTCCATGGAAAGTCTTCTCCCTCTCCTTCCTCCCCTCCTCCCTGCTTGTGTTGTCTCTATCCCCCTTTCTCTTTCTTTCAAGTAAATAAAGTCTTTAAAAAAAAAAAAAGTAAGACTGGAAAAAAACATAGGGAGGATAAGCTTCTTGATATGGTTCTTGGTAACTGTTTTGTTTTTTAATTTGACATGAATAGCAAGGAAAAAAAAAAAAAGAAAGCAAAAACCATAGGACCAAATCAAATTCTAGAGCTTTTGTACAGTGAAGAAATCCATCAACAACATGAAAAGACAGGCTATGGAATGAAACAAAATATTTGCAAGTATCAATAATATGCGAAGACTAATACAACACAATAGCAAAAAACCCTCAGACAATTAAAAATGGACAAAGGACCTGAGTGAGTAGAACTTTTTTTTTTTCTTCTTTTTTCCAAAGTAGGCATACAGATGACTAATAGATAGATGAAAAGGAGCTGGGTATTACTAGTCACTAGGGAAGTGCACATCAAAACCATAATACCGCCTCATACCTGTTAGGCTGTTGATTATCAGATAATCAATAATGCTGGTAGGTAAACAAATGCTGGTGGTGGTGATGGGGAGGAAAGGGGACCATTTTATACTGTGGGAATGTAGAGAGGCATAATCACTGCAGAAAAACAGTATGGAGGTTCCTCAAAGTTAAAAATACAACTACCATATAATCCAGCAATCCTACTTGTGGGTATATGTTGGCAGGAAATGAAATCACTATCTTGAATAGGTATCTACAATCCCATGTCCTTTGTGGTATTATTCACAATAGCCAAGATATAGAAACAATCTAAGTATCCACTGATGGATGAATAGATAAGGACAATGTGATACACACATATGCACATACACACAGTGGGATATTATTTGGCCTTAATAAGAAGAAAATGATGCCATTTGGGACAACATGGAAGCTAGAGGGCATCATGCTAAGTGAAATAAGTCAGAGAGAAATACTGTCTGATTTCATCTATATGTAAAATCTAAAAGAGCTGAACTCAATAAAAACAGAGGTTAGAATGTTGGTTTCCAGGAGCTGTAAAGTGGGGGAAATGAACAGATGTTGGTCAAAGGGTAAAAACATCGGTTGTAAGAGAAGTAAGTTCTGTGGTTCTAATGTGCAATATGGTGACTGTTGCTGATAATACTGTATTGTATCAGTGAGATTTGAGAAGAATGTAGAACTTAAGTGTTCTCATTCCCCAGAAAGTTAAATATGTGAGGTAACAGATGTATTAATTAGTTCAGTAGTGAGAATCTCTTCACAATGTCTATGTAAATCAAATCATCATGTTGTACACGAAAGGTACATGAGGTGGAAGGGAGGTAGAAATGACTGCTAACTGTGCTCTGACTGATGGTTCATTCAGGGCAAGGCTGTTGATACTGAAAAGGCATATTTACACATCAGAGCACTTCAATATGGTCTAAGTATAAGGTACTTCAGAGCTGTTGATGGTGGCAGGACATGAGGTTGGAAAACAAGTAAGGTGAAGGTAAAGGGCCTTGAATGTCAGGGGAAGCAGCATATATATTTTTGTTATAAACAATATGGAGCCAAAACCATTTTCTAAGTAGGACAGTCACTGAGTCAAGTTTAATTTTAGGTCTCTGGCTCAAGTGCTGACAAGGAAAGTGGAGTGGAACAGTGAAAAAGCAGTTGTAACCATCCAGGAAACAGACTCTAAGAGTTGTTTTTTTTGTTTGTTTGTTTGTTTTATCTAAGCTAATATATTATTTTTTCCTAAAGTACTCTCTACTAATGGAAAACTCTCTTTTCTTTCTGACATCTTACAAACCTTAAGAATAAGTAAGTAGTACCTAGCTTCATATATTTATGATAAATTACCAAAATCAGTCATAATTTTTCACAAAGAAAATGAGGAAGAAAAACCGAAAAGAGAAAGTGGAAAGGGAAAAATTAAGAGAGGTAGAGAGGCAGAAGAAAAAGGAGTGAGGGGGCGCCTGGGTGGCTCAGTGGGTTAAGCCTCTGCCTTTGGCTCAGGTCATGATCCCAGGGTCCTGGGATCTAGCCCTGCATTGGGCTCTCTGCTCCACAGGGAGCCTGCTTCCTCCTCTCTCTGTGCCTGCCTCTCTGGCCTACTCTCTCTCTGTGTCATATAAATAAAATCTTTAAATAAATAACTAAATAAATAAAAGGAGCGAGAAAAAACAAAAGGAAGGGAAAGAAGGATGGCTGGGCTGAAAGGAAGATGGGAGAGAAAGGAAGTGAAAGAAGAAAGCGGATATGAGAATCATGAATCTGGCTCTTTAGCATCTCCGTAATGTCAATGTTTCATCCTTACAAATAATTTCTTTGGGTGAAAACATTTTCTGCTCTTAAAATAGGATTGTTCCATATAAGATACCACGCCACAGCCTATAATCATCTTTAGGTACAATGGGCCTACAGCTTTTTTTTTTTTTTTTCCTTTTCAACAGCAACTGTTGGGGTTAATGTAGAGCATGAACTCAGCCATAGTACCCAACTTGCTATAGTGTAACACAGTGGTTGCTGGGGGTGAGGGAAGAGCGTGGGCCTTTGGAATGCTGAGACCTACTGACCACCCTGGTTGGAATGCCCCAGAGAGTTGCCTTCTGGAAGCTTTCTCAGCCCAAACCACCTCCCTGGGATCTAAGAGATGTATGCATTATCCCTTAGGCTATGTTTAGCTGAACTCCTGGAACAATAGATTAGCATATAATATCTTTCCGCTGAACAGATCCTCCCAGTTTCAGTGAAACCCCTAGTCACGCATCAGTGCTTGAGAAACAGTGATAAGGATTTGTGATTATCCTGAAGGACCAATAAAAGCAGGAGCAAAGGAGAGCTAAGGGTCTTCCTCTCTGAGCGTTGACCCCCTTGTCTTCTCTCTTTCACAACAAAATGTGGAGTGATCTTTCATCTGGGGGTACAAGGGGTGCTGGCCTAAGCCGGCAAACAACAGCAACAGCAGCAGTAGTAAAACTACCTCCTCCCTTTCTCCCCCACGAATGGTTTAAGTGGGGCCTCTGTATGTAGTGAGTGAGAGCTCCACAGCTCTGTCTGAAGTGGGGATGAAAAACCTGGAGGTCATTCTTATTGATTTCACTCCCATTTTGCACAGCAGCCCTTGAGGTAGCCGTGGAACCTTGGCTCTGAGAAGCATCAGTAACAAACCTCCTTCATGGGGATGACTCGATGGTCAAGTTTCAACCGCGACTTTAGGTGCAGATGAGGCAGGATGTGAGGGCTGACCAACTGAGAGAATTTCACTGGCAGAGTGGCTCAGAAAGGTTCCTACAAGAAAACGAAAATCTGCTTTGAGATGTTTGTTTTAGAACTTTGCAGTTCTGCAGAGCTTGACTCTGGGTTTGTGCTCAGGCGAGAAGCAGTTACTGAACATCTCTTGAGGGCAGAACAGTGGTCTAGCTTCAGCTTTTATTCTTACCATCTGAAAACAAGACATCTTGCACTTCACTCGTGCCAAAAAACACCCCCCTTAAAATATCTGATGATAAATATCAGTAAGACTGGTGAAGACCAGGGGTGCCTGGGTGCCTCAGTGGGTTAAGCCTCTGCCTTTGGCTCAGGTCACGGTCCCAGAGTCCTGGATGGAGCCCCACACTGGGCTCTCTGCTCAGAACCTGTTTCCCCCTCCCCCTCTGTCTACTTCTCCCGTACTTGTGATCTCTCTTTCTGTCAAATAAATACATAAATAAATAAATAAATAAAATTAAGAGAAAAAGACTGGTGAAGACCAGAGCAAATGAAATTATTATATTTAAAGCGCGGAATAATCTTTTATGCCTCTCTTCACTGTTTAGGTATATAACTACCTGTCTAGGTGCATATTTTTTGTAATTTTAGTTAGTTTTTTTTTGTTTGTTCATTTGTTTGTTTTAATCATGCAGTGGATTTTCTCTTAAAGCAAACAAATACCTTTGATGGTGAGCCAGAACAACAAACTACTGAGACAGCATGGGAGAGTTTTGATTTTTGTCTTTGTTGTTTTTGATATTTTATTTAACAAAATCACATGCTGGCATTCGATGTCAAATTAATTTTTAACATTTATTCTTCTAGGAGTTTTCTTCTCTTTTCTCCCTCTCGCTCTCTAAAATTTTGTTTCCTGAAATGTAAAGTGTCGTGGTGTCATGGTTTATTTCAATTTCCATATTCCACCGTGTATTTCTAGGAGACTCAAATGCTCGTTGTAGATAGTTGAATAACATATGTCTTTGATGTACTGATAAAAGTACATTTTCTCTGGTGCCTTAAATAACTCTACGGAAGGCTAAAATATCTCTGAAGCCTAAGCCCCTTCCTGATACCAACTTAGGCATCTAGAAAGAAGCCTTTTTATCCGCCTGGAGCGTTTAGTTGGAGGTGACAGAAATTTAAATAAAAAATGGCTAGAGAGCGAGGAAGAGAGACAGGAAATAACTGTGTTGACTGACCTGAGAAGCAAAAAGCCCACAAGCAGATGTTCCTTCACATCTGTGGGAGGCCCAAGTGGTAGTGTTGGAACACAGTTTGCCTCCATCTTTCAGCTCTGTTTTTCTCTGTTAGGTTTATTCTCAATCTGTCTCTCCCTTTGGTGAAAAGATATCCAGGAGCAGCTTCATATCTGTATACTACCAGTTCAGCATGCTTAGTGGAATGACAGTGTGTTCTTTGTAAAAGATCTGCGGATGGTCTTAGGATTTCTCTTCAGACCATATGGTATCACCTGCCCCTTTCCGAATTACTACCATGAGTAGTCCTCTCTTAGAGCTGGATGTCAGCTGAGCTGTAGCATGAGACTCTTAGAGTACTCTTCTGGCAATTTTTTCAAGAAATTTAGGATTTTCTTGTCAGAGGAAGGGAAGTGTTGGACAGCTAAAACTAGCACATGCCTTTTGCAGGTACCTGAAGAGTGCAGTGCCTCCCTCTTTCAGTTACTTTTCCTTCCTCCAGACAACTGTTGTTCATGCCATGTCATTCCCTTGTCATTGTCCGTGGAAGTAAAATGAATGGATATTAAGTATCTGTACATGACTGAGTGGTGAATTATCTCTATTATGATTAGCCAGTAGAGAAACTGGCACAGGGCCACCATTTGTATAGAACAAAAGCCCTTATGTTTCCTTAAATTCTGACTTTCATCAAGCCACGTGTGCCTCCAAAAGTGACAAGATACATGGGCTATCTGAGAGTCATATGTGGACACAGACTGAATGAACAAGATCTTGGAAATCTGATTTCTAGGTCACCCTGAGACACCATTCTCACTCTGATGTCTGAATGATTGCCACAGCTTTTGAACTACAGCATTGGAAAGCCTACTGGGAGACATTTTTATATGCTGTGTTTTATATGGTGTGTTGCTAATGATCAGTCACCTGTATAATTTGTTTCCTATTTTCTTTTCTATAAAAGGAGCAACTTGTAATATCTTCTCTCTCCAGTCTACTCCACAACTGTGATACTGATAGTTTTACTTTTGGGGAATGACTTAAGGGGGAATGAAGAGAAATGAGCTCAATTTAATTACAAATATTACTTTAACAGTTAGATTTATATCTAAGTGTGAAACTTACATACCTTGGTGGAAGCACAGAACATAAGAAATCATGCAGTAAAATCGATCTTTATGGCAGAGAACAAAGGGAGGATAGTAAAGCAGGAAGATATAAAAATATAGTTTAAATAAGATCTTTAAGACATTTTTGCTCCCCTTCTTTCTCTTCCCATCAGTATTTTATTAATCAGCTCCTCATGTATTTATTCATAATATTTGGTGTTCTTGGATTAGCTTGCACTAGTCATACTTGCTTTACAAAATAAAAATAGCTATTTTAAAAGTACTATCTGAAAATTCCTGAAGAGACTGAATGCAAGCCAAGATTATGGTTAAAAAAAAATTGCAATTGTCAGAAACATAAATAATGACCAGTTAGTATTAAGTAAAAATCTTCAGCATTTTATCCTCAGTCTATGAAACAGCAAATAACTGTAATTAAATATATAAAATGTATTGATGGTTACCTCATATGGTAAAAATAATATTCTTCTTGTATTTTACCCAAATTTTGACTCACTATAGGAAAATATACCCATAGTAAGATTATATTACTAAATTCCTGGATAGCTTATATTTTTTTACTTCTTTCTTTGGCAAAAGAAGTAAGAGTTGTTAGTAAATTTTTCAGGTGATTTCATCAACCTTAGCAAAAGCAATTTTTAAAACAAATGGCAAAAAGTTCTGCAGTTCAGAGATTCAAGATCTGAGAACACCTTAGGAAAATACTGTAGATTTCAGACTATTTCAAAAAGCACTCATATCCACTGAAAATAGAGATCTCAAAGGCACCCCCAAAATTGTGTTATGTACAATCTCCATGTCAGCTAAATCTTTAAAGTTTCTAGAAGGTAGCTATTTGTCAAAATCATTCTCTCATATTTAAGTAGTTTCCCTGATTAAAATCTCAGAAAGCACAATTTACCTTTCTTTTGAGTTATTTTCTATATGCTTTGTGTATGGTATAATGTTGTCAGTCCAATGGGCATTTAGCACATTTTTAATGGTGGAAAGAAGGAATAAAGATAAATGAAATATTTTCCTGGTTATTTTTGTATACTCTTGTTGTTCCCAGTTACTTATTGGGATACCATCTACTTAAAGCATGCTTTAGAGGGGCCCTTTCCTCATTACAGTACAACGGTGAATACCATGAACATGTTCCTGGAGCTATTTGAATTTCTTCTTATATAGCTCATAAGCCATTTTCATCCACTGGTATCAAAGTTGGCAACTTTTTTATATCCCCGATTTACTACTATTTAGTCCGTCAACAAATGATTAACCTTTATATATGCAGGAGGACATGGTGGCTATGGTACAATGTCTAGTGAATAACTGAAGTTGTAGACAAATAATTACTACTCTGAGAAATGGTTTTATGACGTAAATGCAGGGAAGTGTGACGAACACCAGGTTATATCTGTTTAGTTACTGCCATTTTAATTTGCCTTGTGGCTTCTCATCTACTTTGTTCTGATCTCTCTTGGGCTCTAACTTACATGTATGTGTAATCCTAGACAAGTTCCTTGCCCGTGACCTACTCCTTTGCTGCCTCTCGGCAAATTAACTCATTTTATGTTAACTCTGTTAACATGTCTATGTGAACATTTCCTATACTCAGGGGCGGCTTTTGTGAACTCTCACACACTGCCACTTCTTAAGAGTGGGGCTCGCCATAACCTGATAGCCAAGAAATACTTGTTTATTAAAAAAGCCAAGAAATACTTGTTTATTAAAAATATTTTTTCAGCTAATTTGGTACTACTCTAAAACAGAAAATATGAGTATTAAGGAGGGCACGTATTGCATGGAGCACTGGGTGTGGTGCATAAACAATGGATCTTGGAACACTGAAAAAATAAAATAAAAAAATACAGATAGAATGTATTCTATGAGTTACTCTTCTTCTGGGAGCTGCAGTCACTGCTGTGTCTTTTGACAAGAAACTTGTTCTAGAATCTGATGATTTGTATCTACATTAAGTTACATGTTTATTTTGCTTTAATTTGGCAAATTTGCCTGCGTTTAGATGTTTGTAACATCTTTATTAAATAATTTGGTAGAGTACTGTTAGTTTTTACGGAGCAAGGGCTACTAAGAATTTTAGTAGGATGACATTGTCCACTCTTTTTAGAGCCCTGTTTGTATGCCCCCTCTGTGGTAGCAAGTCTCCCAGTAATTGATTAAACCGATTTTATAAAATAAGCAATACTATTTCACCATAGTATTTTACACACCATTTAACAACTGTGGTGCTGATATTTCTGACATTGCTACACCTATAGGTTATACTTCAGCAGCATGGTCTCAGTGTAGATGATGTGTTATTAAATATATATGTTTTCTACTGATTAAATTGTGAAGTAATCCATGGTGAAGAAGGAGGGATTAAGAATAAGAAAGTGGTTTTGCATGTGAAGTGGCATGTATAGTCTTGCTAGAGGGTGAAGGAGGGACAGTAAAGCCTCCAGACTAGGAAGGCTCTTCGAAACCAAAAAATGAAGTAAGCCACTCCCTATCACTTACCCAGAATTTTATTCAGGGTAATTTACTAACGGGGGGCTTGGGTAGGCAAATGATCCCAGTGTTATGCAGCTATATTCCATTAGCTGGGTTTAAGGGAAATCCATAAGGTCTGGATCTTAATCTACAACTTTTATAGAGCTAGGGATGAGGTGAAGAGTAGTTATCTAAAGTGGTGCCTCCTGTGTGTCAGTTTAGGGAAGATGAGCACGAGCTTTCCCACATCCCAGTCATGGCATACGTCAATCTCCAAGGGGTCTGGAACACACATAGCCTCAAGGGAGGTCATGGTGCAGGTTTGACCAAGATGGAGGGACAAAGATGGTATCAGTGTTGTTGGCACTCTACACATCTCCAACCTTAATCCTGTCCATTGGAGGGGCTCTGTAAGCCATGTGATGACCTGTTATAATACGTCCATGGGAAAGCAGATGTTTTAACAAATGAATCTTGCTGTAATTTAAAATCTTTATATGATGAAGATGGGTGGGTGCCAGAATGCTGTAATCCATCTATACCAGCTGCAAGATTCTGAGCTATTTCCAAGCTCTTACTCATGATTTTCTGAGAGCAGGTAATGGGTCTCCAACATTGTGTATTTGAGTACAGCATGTCTCAAATCCAGTCTTGTCTTCAATAGAGGACAATTTCATTTACAAAAGCAACACATTCACATAAATCAGTGGTAGATTATGTAAATATTTAATAGGGTCACTGCCTCCAATTTTAGAGAAAAAAAATGCTTACTGTATATTTGGATGATGAATAGTGATAAATTTTATTAAGCATGAAAACTGTTCAGAAATCTCCTGTATGTTCCTAATTTGCTCATTACTGGATAGGCCTATCTATACATCCCACACTGACTGAATTTGCCTTTACGTTCCTAAATTGTCTTTGCATAAACCATGGAATTCATTTTAGTTCGGTTTCTGTCAAACAACATGGCACATTGTCTGGTGCCCAAGCACAATGGGAATTATGTACTTTACAAATAGACCAGGAAATCATTTAAACTCCACCTCTCCAAGATGCTGAGCTGAAGGCAATCTTCTTTATGTTATCACTTCATTTCGTATCAATATTATTCAAAGTATAATTTGTGAGCATCCACTTAGGAAGTCCTTATTTATGTTTAATTAATTTATTCAAAGATTAATTATTGAGAGCCTATTATATATAAATACCAAGTTTAGAGATAGGAAGACAAAGATGAAATACAAAATGTCCTGCCCCGGGGATATAAGATGAAAACAGGAATAATTACAATATATGGGATAATTTTAAAAATGTATGGGGAAAGGGTACCTGGGGGCCTCAGTCAGTTAAGCAGCTCCTTTCAGCTCAGGTCATGATCCTGTAATCCTGGGATCCAGCCCTGCATCTGGCTCCCTGCTCAGCGGGGAGTCTGCTTCTCCCTCTGCCTCTCCCCCACCTTGTATGCACGCTCTCTCTCTCTCTCTCTCCATATAAAATCTTTTAAAAAATGTATGGGGAAATATAAGAAGGGCCTTAGAAGGGAAGAAAAAAATGACTCTTTGAGTCCCTACTTCCATGACAGTCACTCATCTAGTTATTTCTCGCTTGTTTAAGATTTATTTATTTACTTCAGAGAGAGCCTGAGCACGAGGGGGGAGAAGGAGAGAGAATTTCAAGCAGACTGCATACTGAGTGCAGAGCTGAACAGGGAGCTCAACCTCACAATGCTGACATGAGCCAAAACCAAGAGTCTGACACATAATCCTTAACTGACTGAGCCACCTAGGCACCCCTCTTGTTATTTCTCATATACACATGTATTTAAATTTCCCTTAAACCCTCTCAGTTAAGCAGGTATCACTCTCATTTTGGCCTTATATAATCCACAAATAAGAAAATTTTCATTTTTTTCATAAAGTTCTAACATTCTGCATAGATAACATGCATAGATAACATTCTCACATACTAGCTTGAATGGAGTGTCAGACAAAAATGATGAGTCCTGCAAAGGACAGTATTCTTGTCTGGGGACAAGTGTATGGTTTCTTAAACATTCTAGGAAATAAACTGGGACCAGCTGTACACCTTTGATAATTCTACACAGCAAGGAAGGTACATGGCTTCAGTAGGGAGGTTGGCTGTTTTACTCAGTATCAAACCACATACAAAGAAGTTTTCATACTGTTGGGTTGTTCGATTCATCTTCTGTTTATCTCATTTTCAAATAAATTCCCAGCTGGAAAATGAGAATGAAGTTAATTTGTCTCATCTTATTAAGTCATCGATCTGTGCTATAAAACAAAACAAAAATCAACAAAATGAAAGCAGGGTGAGGGAAAAATGTCTTACTTTGTCTTCTCTTTTTTGAGAAATCCTCATTTCCAAAGAGTTCATAGGACTCATGATTGAGGGAAGAGAAAATTGTGGGAGAACAGGTTGGTTTCAAAGGTATTTCTGGAGCCACGTCCCAGTGACCTAAGTTGTGGTTCATTTTCAACAAATGGGTTTTGGAACAGCAAAGTTTTTACTCTAAGAAAAAATCTTCCCATGCATCAGTGAACAGAAGTCAAGACCACAGTTTGGAAGGACTAGTGCTTACCTAGTAGTTAACTTCCTGAAAATACTAAATTTTCAATTCTTTTAACTCATTTGAACATCAGTGAAGATGATAAGACCACATCTTTTGGAGTGCAATTGAACCTTTCCTAGAAGGTCCTCAAATTTTGTATACGTTTTGTTAGATCTTCCACAAATTATATCTCAGCAACAATTTGGTGGCTTCAGAGAATTTTACTATTTTAACAAATGAAAAACCGAATGTATTTTTTTCCTAGACTTACTGCTTTTTGTGAAAATGTATAATCTATTTTCTGAGAAGAGAAATTTGGTTTTGTATTCTACTCTGTTCATATGAGGAGCGAGCATATAGTCTGAAATAGGTTGGGTCTCAGCTCTGTCTTCCTGTCTCTGTGACTTTGGACAAACACTGTACCATCTCTCAACCTCCATTCCATCATCTGTCAAATGAGGATAAACCTAACTAAACCACGAGGCAGTTTTGAGAATTAATTAAGCTAGGATATGAATGTATCTAGCACAGTAGTGGACACGCAAGAAAATGCTTAATGTAAGTTTTCTTCCCTCTCCTCTTGTTTGGAAGAGGAATGTTAAGGGCATAGAGATCATTCCATGGGTCACAGTACTAGGAAAAAGAAAGAATACGGTGGAAATTTTTCTTCCTAAGTTGAACTTGCAAGTAATAGTGAGCATGTGCATACTAAGTTAGTCTGGAAAGGTGGTTTTAGTGTTTCTGTTTTTAGGGAGAAAATCTGGTGAAAGTAGTTCACACCATGTAGCAACCCCTAAGAACAAAGTCCCCTCTAAGGGGCTCATCTTCCCAGATCGACTTTCACCACTATTCTTATCTGCTCCTGATTTTTTTTTTCTCCCAAATGGGACTGAGTTTCCTACTGTCCTTCAATCTGTTTGGAAAATTTTCCTCTGACTCATATCCCTTACAATTCTGATTAAGTTTATGTGTTCAGGGTCACTAAGCTTGAGTAGTAAGCAAGAGGATAAATAACAAGAGGAGCTTACTGCAAAAATTATTAACAGCTATCTCAAATGTAGAAATAAGGTTACTTTGTATACATTTCCTTTTGAGCATGGCTTTGTATCTTACTTTATTCTCCAGTGATTAATAATTACAGCACCAGTTTATGCCACTGTCAGCTGGAAGCCGTTCTCAGGCTTATTGAGTTTGAAAGGTAATACTCCAGCTGCATGTTTGTATATGATCTCTTAGTAAATTATATTTTTTAAAAAAAGATAAATACTGATCAAAAACATCTGGCGATGCTTAAAAGGTCCTAGCTAGTCAGCATCATTGGATATTTGGTGTGAAAGGGCTAATCAAAATGAATTTATGTGTATTCATCATTGTTTGTATAGGTGCTGTATTTTAGTTCATTCTAAATTAAAAGACTTTTTAAACTTTAAACAATAAATCTCCTCTGAGACGACTTGCACTGTTTTCTGTCCACTGCTTTTCCAGGGTTTCAGTTCACTTCCTTGTAACTATAGTGGTTGAAATATCAAAAACCATTCAATAAATGAAGAGATTATGTGTCTATATACTTGTGTGTATGTACACGTGTACAGACACATATACATTATGATTTATATAAATTTTTTTCAGATTCTAAATATCAAGGAGAATTAAAATGTCAGTTATTAAAACTTTTAAGGTTTGCTAGTATACTTTTACTACATGTATTAATATCCTTCAGACTTTAAAAGTAGCACTGTTGATGAAAAGTATAGGTCCTAACATTTATAGCCACGTAATAAATGCCTGAAACACGCCTTTTATGTAGTTTCAACTATTGTTATTTTATTTTTTTCTTTGCCTTTGGGGTTTCACATGATGACCATATTAAAGCTGTATCTTTGTTTTATAAAACTGCTGTTAAAAGTCTCATATATGTTCAATATTCCTTACATAGGAATCTTATGGAACAGATTCATCTAAAAAGTGAGTACTAGGAAAAAGTTGTTTTTATGTGTTTTTATTTTGTTTTGCCTAAGGAATAAGCATACTTCCGATAAATAAATGAAAAGTCTGAGAAGCATTGGTTTCCCTTTTTGCATTGGCCACCAGAAGACCCCAAATTAAATGTATGGTTCTGTATAATTAGCCTAGGGTTTCTAGTACAAGTGTCCCCTCTCTTCATTTCTTATTATTTTCACAAATCTTCCCCCACCCCAGATAACACTTACTGCACTCCTATTCTTCCTTTCTTGTTTAACATTGAATATGGGTCTTTATTATAAGTGGTCTCTAGAAAAGAAATGCCGTAAATAATAAATTAAGAGCTGCATACAGCCTTTGTTATAAAGAATACCTTACGTTCTTTATCGGTAGCTAGTTCCCAGCACAGCATGGCCATGCTCCATTTGCTTAAAGCTGTATTTCACTGTGTCTCTATAATACTTATTCCATTCACATGCTCACTTTAATAATTTTACTGAAATCCAACTGTACTTGAGACTCTGTGGATATGGTCATGATTTAGTTGTGTCCAGACATTCTCTTTATCAGGATAAGATTTTTGAGGTAAGTCTTTTAAAGTATAAATGAGGAGGAAATGTAAGCCTCCCACTCACCTGCCTTTTCTAATTCATAATGACAGAAAGTTAACCTATATGTAAGGAGGTTTTTATAAAGCAACATTTTTAACATCCATATTATCTGAGGTAGGTCTAGACTTTGGCCCTGGGAGAACATCCAGAATTTAAAGGGTAAAATAAAGCACATTTATGGGAGAGTAAAAATAAAAAAACAAAATTCAAGCTAATTTACTTCAGTGAGAATGATGGAGCTGCTGACTAACCTAAGCTCTCCTGACTAAAAATGGAATAAATATAAGCAAGCAATTTCAGCTCTTAGTGCATAGGCACCTTATAAATCAATTGGGAAAATAGCATGGGCTTATATTTTAGGCCCTCAAGTAAAATGATTTTTAGCTAGCAAAGATCTGATAATAGGCCCAAGAAAGGCCTTACAAGTAAAGTTCTAAAATATATGAAGGTTGTATTGCTCTATTATTTTATTCCTTTTCTGAAAATATAACTGGAATCTTTGTAAGGGAACCAATGTTTAAATGATGTCAAATGAACATTTTTGATATGGATAAATTATCAAAACTATTATTGAGAACTAATGTCTTTGTATCTGAAATAACAAGAAGTGTATCATTAAGCCATACATTATTTTTAATACCCATATTTAAAGATTTATTTATTTTTAGAGCATGTGTGCACAGGAGCTGGGAGAGGGGGAGAGGCTGAGCGAGATTCTTCAAACAGACTCCACACCCAGCACAGAACCCGTCATGGGGCTTGATCTCAAGACCTTGAGATCATGACCTGAGCTGAAACCAAGAGTCAGATGCTCAGCTGACTGAGCCACCCAGATGCCACACCCATGTTTAAATAGCTACTTGTATGATTTTTGCTCTTGGTCCTTAAGCCAATATTTTGGGACCCACTGTAAGATTGTCATAAGAACCAGTTCATGGATTCGACGTGGTGCTGAAGTGGAATTCTAGTGCAGTGTGAAACCAAATTTACTACTTCATTGTAGACTGAGTGGCAAGACTTTATGTATATGCTGGGGCTGCATTATCAAAGAGATAGAGAATAAGGTTAAAGGAAGATATGACCTACTTTACAGTGATAATTATTATTAATCTTAACTGCAATCATAAATAACATCAGCCGTATTTCCATCTCAGTTTTATGCACCAGTAATTTCCCATATTGTAGAATCAAGTCTAGTCTTTATCTTACGTACTCCGTGCTTGCTCCATCCCACCACTCCTGAGCAGAATTCAGTCTTTCACATAGCAGCCACTAATTGGTCATTTCAAGGAATTCTAGGCTAATGTTGTGTGCTGACAGTGCTGTGAGGGTGAAAGTGTCTCATTACTGCTGAGTTGCCATAGTCCAAATGATACAGAACCTGTAGAAGGCACAATTAGGATCTTATAATTTGCTTAGCATCCTGAAAATTCATTTTCTAAACATTGGCTATATGACTTGGCTTTCAAAGATTAATTTTTTGCATACTTTGACAAAAATTATGGAGAAAATAGTACATTGATATTGAAATGTTTTTAATTTTCACTTAGGATTAATTAAGGAATAAAATGAAAAGCAAAAAGGTCAATATGAGAAGAGGTAGGATACATATGAAGAAGGTAGTAGGAAGAAGTTCATCATTGAGAGAAACAGATGAATCCACAGACTACGTGGATTGAACATTAGAGTTTATATCCTTATAATTATATATTCTATATATATCCTATGTTATATATACTATACTATGTAATTCTATATTCTATATTATATTACATAATTCTATATTCTTAGAATTCCAAGATCAGGTGTAAGCAGGGTTGGTTTTCTGCAGATGGTCATCTTCTTTCAGTGTCTTCATGTGGTTCTTCCTTTGTGTATCTATGTCCTAATCTCTTCTTCTTATAAAGACATTAGTCCTATTGAATTAGGGTCCATCTATATTAACTCATTTTACCTTAATCTCTTCAAAGCTTCTGTCTCCAAATACATCACATTCTGAGGTACTAGTGGCTAGGATTTGAACATACGAATTTGGGGGGAAAACAAGTCAGTTCATCATACTCTTTTTCTGACATTCTCCTCTGTTTTTTTTGGTTGGCTTTCTTTGGATTTCCTATTACTTAAATGATGTAAATTTTGGACTGATGCTCTAATATCCATAAATTCCATTATCCACCAATTTCTTTTAGTTATATTTACTAAGAGACTTTTTTAAGTTTATCTTTGCTCCCTCATCTTTTTTTTATTTTTCCCCTATCATGTTTTCAATTTGCACATTCACTCACTCTCTTATTTTAAGACATAGGACCTTTTCTTTTGATTGACATTGGTAATGGATTTTTAATGATTATCTTGCCCCCTCTATGCTTCTTCAAAATTGCTCTGATTCTGTCTCCTTTTTAAATCTAAAGTTTTCCCATCTGATGCCTCCTGATCCGTGACTCAGAACTCATGTTTAAGAGTGAATCATGGAGGGACTTGTTACTAGTGATGTTCTCTATAGGATCATCTAGCATGAGGGTTCAGTTGAGAGAATCTTTACTTTCAGTATTTTTGAGGCTTGGTCTCCTCAGCCAATCCGAGTCATCAGAGGAATTTTGTTGTTGCTATTTCCTTCCTAGAGAGTTTAAAACAGTGTGCCAAAATTTTGGGAACTCTATGGGATAAGTAGGCTAAGGTTTTCCTATTTGATATATAGAATATCCCTGAACCTTGGTGATGGTAATTTTCATGTATCAACTTGACTGGGGCATGGGGTCCCTAGATATTTGCTTATACAATATTTTGGGTGTGCCCATATGGGTGTTTCTGGATGTGATTAACATGTGAATTAATAGACTGAAGAAAGCAGAATACCCTCCCTAATGTGGATGGAAGTCATCCAATCCATCTAAGGCCTAAATAGAACAAAAAGTTGGAAAATTTATGTTAGTTCTCTGGTCCTCTATGTGCCTGAATCAGGCTGAAATTATACCTGACTACAAACCTTGAGACTTCTCTGCCTTCATAATTGCATGAGAAATCCCTTATAATAAATCTCATATGTGCATACATATACACACATACCTTCTTGGTTCTGTTTCTCTGGAGAACCCAGACCAACACAAACCCCATGTTTTCATAAGGGTAGTGTATGTCATCAGTTCTGCCACTTGTGCCCCCATATAGATTCCTTCTGATTCACTCTTGCCAAAGAGAAAAGGCCGTATCAGGGAAATAGCTATCCATGGTATCTGAAATTCTAATTATTTCCTATACAGAGCTTTTTACTGTTTTTCTTGGTTTATATCTTTATATCTCCATCCTAACCACTGCTTGGTACTAAATCCTGCTACCATTCCCAAGCTTTTCTTGGGTTTTTAAGAATAAAGTGAGGTTTAAATCTCAAGTTCACCAATTGCATGTCTCATTTTCAGGTTTAAGTATCTCCTTTTAATTAGTTAATTTTATCTGCTTTCTGGATTCCAGACTTCTGTTTTTTTTCCTTACCTTTGCTTGTCAAAGATTTGTATTATTTTTATCCCTTCATTGTCATTTTGGAAGGATATCAGAAGGAATATGAGGATGCATTTCAATCTAGCATTATTAACTGAACTGCAATTAGTTACAATTTTATGAAAACGATCATCATCTCATACTATATAATGAAATAAATTTCAAGCAAATTGTAGAGTTGAAATTTAAAAATAAAATTATATTGAATAAAATAGTAATGTTTACTATATCTCTGGGTGTGGAAACAATTTTAATAAGAAAAAATCATTACATTTTTAAGAAACTTATTACATAAGTATAAGTCTCTTACGTGAAAATACTAAAAATCAAACTTCAGAAATTGGCAAAGTGTTATGTTAATATGGGTTATAAATTATGATATAAATATTAAAACATAAATGGTTAAGATAAGCATAAGATCTGGCTGTTGACTGAAATAAAGTTATAACTGATTATATCCTTATAAATATAAATGATATATTTATAATTAAGATATAATTTTAAAACAAATTTAAATCAAGCTTTATAGATTAAAAGCAAAAGTAAATTTTTAAGTCTATTAAATTATCAAAGGCTTTTTAAAATTTCAGTACTGAATGATGCTGAAGATAAAGTAAGACAGAACCTCATATATTATTGGTGGGAAGCTAAATTTCTATTTCTTTTTCTGAAAGCAATCTGGAAATATGTATCAAAAGCATTAAGAACATTAATTTTTTATGTGTCACATTCCTGGAAATTTCCTTTAAAAGAAAATTCTAAAAGTAAGATAGGTTATCTGAATTGTATTTTTAGCAATGAAAAAAATGTAAATAACTCATATATCCAGTCAAGGAGAAATAATTAAACCTCAGAAAATTATTAAGCATAATTAAAAATAATCTGTCCTAGAAACGCTTCTTATTCTTATGATGGTTATGCCTGGCATGAGGGGAAGAGTTTATAAATAACCATAAAATTAAATACAGAACAGTCACCAAAATACATGTTGGGAAGGAGAAATGCCAAATATGATGTGGGGGGGGGCAGGGTGAGTGGAAAGAAATCCTGATCAGAAATTATTTTATTAATAAATAAATTGGAAATCGTGGAGCCCATAGTAGGTAGAGATGGCATCATAAACAGTAGAACATGGATAATCTGAAGGAATAGGGAAGTGACTGTGGACTGGGGATAAACAGGTAAAGGAACAGATAGCATGAAGGAGTAGGAGGGAGGAAGAACTGAATGAAGAAAATTTCAGAGTTCAAATCAAGGAGATAGAACAATTAGGAATGCTAAGGCATTAAGTGGTATGTTTTTTATTTAATGACTAGAGTGACCCTGAAAGCTAACACAGTCATACTCCATAAGAGTGCAAAGCATTCACTGCCAGAGTGGGAGAATTAGCTTGAGAACCAAACCTCTTTCTAGGGAGGAGGATGGAGAGAATCAGGTAGTGTATAATTCTCAGCCCAAGTATCTTTCCTGCAGGACACTACAGGTATTCAACAGAATGATGACTGGGTTAGAGGTGAAAACAATTTTATTATCCAGATGACTTTTTCCTGAATGTAAGGATTTTTATATCATGTTGAAGAATCAAAAATATATGTTAATTTAGGGGCACCTGGGTGGCTCAGTGAGTTAAAGCCTCTGCCTTCGGCTCAGGTCATGATCCCAGGGTTCTGGGATCGAGCCCCACATCGGGCTCTCTGCTCCACATCAGGGGAACCTGCTTCCTCCTCTCTCTCTCTGCCTGCCTCTCTGCCTACTTGTGATCTCTGTCTGTCAAATAAATAAATAAATAAATAAATCTCAAAAATATATGTCAATTTAGCCACTTATTTAAATAGTGATTAGAAATTCCAATGTAGGAATTTACTCAGGTTTTCTTCTGCATAGAAAACTTGGATTTCCCTTTGTTAATCATTTTTCCTGCTATGTCTAGAACAGTTGAAATAATATATTCTGTGACACTGGAGTTAAAAAAACAAACAAACAAAAAAACTGGAGTTTTCTTTCAGTTCAGTTATCACAACCTAGATTGACAGTGAAAAAAAATAGATTCTAGGATTTTAACCTTGTATCTTCTAATCTTTAAGATCCTCATGTATTGTGAGTTACACCATTATGTTCTTTTACAATAAAATACCTTTGTGTGTTAAAATGCTAAAAAGTGCACTTTTGAATTGGTGAAAAATGGTAATTAGATACTGTTGAATGGAGTTGTAGGAAAGGGGCAGTTTGAGGTGAACCTGGTGTATTGATAATCTGTAGATCAGAGAAGAATGGACATTTCATTCTATTCCTTTTCTGGGTTGTGTCTTGAATCCTTTGAAAGGTGACAGGAGTTTTCTTGATTTGCATACTTTAAACTAAAGTCAGATGTTTTAAAGTCAATTATAAGCTTATTATGATATCCTTTATTAACTTTGATGCATTAACTTTGGACAATATGAATAAAAGTTCACAGCCATATCTTTAATTTCCTCTTTGGTATCTTGACTATTTGAAAGAGGATTATTTTACAGTTCATGAAAGTTTATTTTAAAACTGGTATGCAAGCTCTTATTTGGATATTGTTTTGGGCCTGCCCTTAAACTAAAACTTTCCTTGTTCAATCCATATCAAGTCAGATAGCAATCATAATTTCCTTTGAAATGAAAAAGGTAGAGAAGAATTACACAAATATAAGCTTTCATCTATTTAAAAATACCATGTCTTTTTACCTTGACTGGTTTCTGTTCTTCAAGAAAATTCCAGTTCATTTACTATTATAGCTTTCACTCTATTCTGAGGGACTGTATCTTGATTTTTTTGTTTTATGTAAAAGTCTTGGAGATAGCATTGATATTCTGTGATTACTCTCTTAATTATCATTATGAAGGACACATGTGTATCATAATCATTTCTTATTTATTACCTTTGTAAAGTATAAACAGATGTTTATTTTGTTTTTCTTTTGTCAGAATAATTGCCAAATTTACCTACATCTCTCAGGTAAAATTCACTATAAAGGTGTTTATTCATTCACTTTCTTATTCTGCAAATGTTGGTTGCACACCAGTGATGGTGAGTATTGGGGATACAAGTAAGATGACACACACGTGCGCGCACACACACACACACACACGCTATGCCGAAGTACTCAGAGTCTAGAAGAGGAGTTAAACTTGAAAACTATCATATTTAATAAAATATCTATAGCAATAAGGATAGGCTTAAGATATAGTGGCAGCACAAAGGAGGGAAATGATTGCCGTAGCCTGCAGCAATCAAGAAATCATTGGTAGTGGGGCACCTGGGTGGCTCAGTTGGTTGAGTGACTGCCTTCAGCTCAGGTCATGATCCTGGAGTCCTAGCATCGAGTCCCACATCGGGCTTCCAGCTCACGGGGAGTTTGCTTCTCCTTCTGACCTTCTCCTTGCTCATGCTCTCTCTCACTGTCTCTCTCTCAAATAAATAAAAAAAAAAAAAATAAAAATTAAAAAAAAGAAAAAAGGAAAAAAGAAATCATTGGTATAGAGCATAATGATTAATCTGAGGCTTCAAAGATGACTAGAAATTCTCCAGAAAGGCAGTTGGTTTCTGGTAGAAGGAAAAAGCAAGACAGTCCAGGTAGAGTCAAAATTTGTACAAAGACATGGATCTACAGTGTATGGAATGATTGAGTACTCCAAGTATTATAAAATTCTGGATTATGGTTTTGAAAAAGGAATGATGAATGATACACTGGTTAGAAAGAAGTCCCATAGTCAGGACCACGCGTATGCCTTTTTAAAATTTGGAGTTATTCTGTAGATAATAAACATTCATTGAAAGGCATTATGCATATTTGCAATTTAGGGTACAGGAAGAATTGAAAAGAAGAATTTTAAGGTAATACCAGTTAGAAAGTTATTTCAGTAAGACCAGGCAAGAGCAAATGAGGCTCTGAACGACAAAGACAGCACTGGGTGTGGAGGAAGTGATAGATGGGAAAAAAGTGAGGATGGAAAAATATTTTTTAATGTAGTTATTGAATTAAATATGCAAGGGGGAGAAGAAGAAAGAATCTGCACATAAACTCTCGGAAAAAATGGATGGAGATGAGTACTGAAAGCAAAGGGCCTGGAGAGATTTGTTGAGATGATCTTTCCCAAAGTTCTACCTCACTAGTTTAAATATTCAAAAATTGATTGTATTTGGAAATCAGAAATTATCTATCTAAAAATCAAACGTTCTGTGGGAATCATTGATACTATTAGTAAGGAAATATTGTGAAAAAGGATGCACTTGAATTTTTTACCATTTAATTTTAATTTTTTAATTTTTTATTTTAATTCCAGTTAGTTAACATAGTGCTATATTAGCTTCAGGTGTGCAATATAGTGACTTT
Organism: Lontra canadensis; assembly: GCF_010015895.1. Classification (NCBI taxonomy): domain Eukaryota; kingdom Metazoa; phylum Chordata; class Mammalia; order Carnivora; family Mustelidae; genus Lontra; species Lontra canadensis. The sequence goes on from NW_022631031.1 coordinate 2,435,939, forward strand.
GAAGCACTTTGGTTGGAAACGGAAACCAGTCAGTTTGTTACTGAAGCTACAATTTTGGGCAGAGAGCTTATAGAAGAGAAGATCATTGCTTGGCCATTATATGAAGCATGTCTGAATTCATCTGGTAGCAAATCTTATATTTCAGTTTTCCATCTGGACAAGAAAGAAATGTCCAAGGATTCTCATAATAACTCCTTTCCTCTCTACCATAATCTAAATTATTAAAAGTTGACAGGGCACATTTTCCAGGTAATTTACAGTTTTCAAATTTTGTGAGCGGGTTCTGAGACAATTGGCTAATAATAATGATAATAATAATGTCTTTAGCAAAGACAGGTAAGAACTAAAACTTGTCTTATTTGATTATTTCTCAGAAATAAGTTTAAAATTCAGGTAAAAACTTTTAATTATGGAAGCCTGGGAAGTATTTAGTCTCACCATTAAAATATTTTAACCACACTGTTTTCATCAAGAATCTATACAATTACTAATATAACAGAATAAAACATAAAGGGTAAGAAAAATAAAGTCCTTATTTTTTTTTAATGGCCAGATTCTAGATTATTTTTGCAAGAGAAGATTTAACAGTTAAGAGCAGCTTAGTTCTTCCTGATGCTCTAGCCAAAACCTTTGTAGCCTTCCTTGACTTCTCTTTCTTTTATCCCACCCATTTGGTTTGGCCAACTTCAAAATATAGCCAGAATTCCATAATTCTTCAACTATCTTCTCTGTCAATACCAAGCCCAACCAACATCATCTTTTGTTTTAGATTACCAAGAAGTCTTACTCCTTCTGCCTTAAATATGTTCAACACAGCAGAAGGAGTGATATATGTGTATCTGTATATTTCCTGCAGTATTAGTGTATATGTGTGGGTGTATTTTGTAGTGTCAGTCAGATCATGATATCATCTATTTGTTTGAGCCCTCCTGTGGCTTTCCTTCATCAACTATGAGGCCAGGGGTTCTCAAACTGCTGTGAGCATCAGAATTCACTGGAAGGCTAATTTTAAGGCAGATGGCTGTACCCTGTACCCCAGAGGTTCTAATTCTGTAGATTTGGAGCAGGACTTGGAATTTTCTATTTCAAACAAATTCCCATGTGATGCTTCTGCTACTATCCAGGGACCAACCTTTGAAATTCTTGATTCATACTGTAATCTTACTGTTTATTTGATTGTCCATAGCACATTTGTTGTTGTAACGACATCCCCAGTCACAAACCTGCTTCAGGGCTTTGGCCTTTGCTCTTCCCATGTCTGGGATACTCTCTCTTCTGGTATCCACATGGCTAATTTTCCAATGCCCTTCAGGTCTTTACTCAAATATCTCTTCCAGAAACTCTTCCCTGACCAACCCCATACAAATACTCAAATCTCTTCCCATCCCACAATCATCCTGACATTTCCCATTTCTGCTTTATGTTTCTTCTTTGGCACTTTTTATTTTCTGATACTATTATTTACCTACTTTTTCTATGTTCTACATACCTGAGTATTTTTCATTGTTGTTTTTCCGATGCCTAAAATATTGCTTGGTGTACAGTAAGTACTCCATCTTTATGTGTTGATTGAATAACAAATGAGAAAGTCAAGAGAACATATGGGACAAGGGGAATGGACACATCCGTTTGATAATGCTTTGTGGAAACATGGGCAATAATTTGCCTTGCTATTAGTAGTATAACTTGAGTTGTTTTCTAGAACGAGTGGCAATGTTATACTGCAAAGCTAACATAAGCTGAACTAGTTAATCTTGTAAATGCAGACACTTATTGGGTAGGTAATCAACTCAGAAAAAAAAGAATTAATGTGTATTTGCTAATTTTTAAAAATATTCTAGATACAATGCTAAGTTCTTTATCTGTATGATTTCATCTATTCCCCATAACTGCCCCCTGAAATGCTTATTAATATTTTATAGATGAAGAAATAAGACTTATATAATGCAAGCAACTTTCCCAAGGCAACACAATCAACCAGTGACCATCAAGTATTCAGACCAAGGTCTGCCTTTCTACAAAGACCACAATTTTGACACTGTAGTTCAGCCTGAAAACATAAGTGTATTTCTGCTATCACCAACATCACTAACATTATGCTCCAAAGTGGGTGGAGCTAGGATAATGGGTTGGGTAGGGATCCAGAAATGCTGTTTCATGATTACTTTAAAAGGACTTGCTGTGCACATCCTAGGGAGGGGAAGGCCCAATAACGTTACATGTCTTTAAATAATTGGAGGGATTTCATGTGGAAAATGGAAAATAAATGTGATCAGCTGCAGGATAAAAGATTAATAACAAAACATAGCTATCATAGAATAGAAAATGGTTAATTTTTGCAAAGACTATTTTGGTGATTTGCCTGTTTGGTAACAAAACAAGTGGCTATTTATATACTGAGATTAAGCCACCCTTCCCTGGAAGTGTTGAAACAAAAGCCAGATGAGCTAGCTACAAAGACATTTTAGATCCAGTTGATTTTTTGGAAGGAGGGTCAGTAATGATAGTTGTTAAACTCTTCTCCAACTCAGATAGTCTTTGAGTCAAGAGAAATCTTTGGATTCTATGAATAAAGTGACTCATCAATTCAACCGACCAACATTCAATTCAGCATAAATTAAATTCATCTGATATTTATTGCATTATTACTGCTCAGTTAATCTCCTAATTCACAAGGAAAGAAAGCAAAACAAGACAACAACAAAAAAGCCAAAGCCATCAGACAAAAATCCCCTCAAGTTCCTTTTTCTCTTTGCTCACCATTTACCTACATCTATATTCTTACATATTCCATTTCCTATCTTTCTTATCTCTATGTAAGGATTATCTCTCCTTGTATCTAAGGCAAATATGCTACTGTTGTTCTGGATCTGACCTTTTCGACCACCTCCAGTGGATCTTTTCTCTAGTCTGCATCTTCATCTTCTCCCTCTTGATTTGGTTCTTTCCTTTAGCACATACGCATATTCCAGTCATTCTCAGTTCAAATCCTTTGAAACAACATGTCTTCTCTTGCCTTTCTCTAAATATTTCCTTTTTCTTTTCTTTTTTTTTGAGATCAAGCTCTTGGAAGAAATCTAGACTCTGTCTATATCTCCTTCACTATAGTGTACTCATAAACCAACTGAAATATGGTTTCCACCACTATCACTGTAGTAAGTAAAGCTACCTATGACCTCCTGGGGTAATCGTGTATGTTCCTATTTCAGAGCTCCTCCAAACCACCTACACATTCAGCAGTTCACTAGAAAGACTCACAAGGGTAAGCATATACCTGTGTTCACTGATAACATTTATGATAGTGATCGAGTAAGATTCTACAAACAGATCAGGGGAAAAGACAAGTACAGCTGGGAGGAATCCATGCTGAGGTTTCTGATGTTTTTGCCTTCCCAGGAGGAGTCATTGAGAGCACACTCTATCCAGTGATGATAGTTCAGCCACATGTGTGCAGCTTTTATGCCCAGAGAAAGCCATGCAAGATGCAGAATTTAAGGGTTTTATTGAGGGCTGGTCGTGTAGGCATTCTCTGCCTAGCAAATACCAAAATTCCTGATTCCTTATAAGAAAGCAGATGTTCACCATCAGCGCATCATACAAGTCATCCCAACAGAGCAAAACCACCTCATCAGAGAATGATTCAGAAGCCAAGTTCCCAGATGCTAGCAAAGGGCCAACATTACAAGTAGGGTTTTCTCAGGCCTGCAATGTTATTTCTTTCCTGCACACTTCTCCAAGTACTCTCCATTACTTGTTAAATCCCATGCCACTCTCTGTCTCAACTCTGCATTTCAGCTACATATCTATATGCCTACTAAGCATTTGTCCTTAAAATGTCCCACAAAATCCTCAAATTTGACTTATGCATATTTAAATTTTTTATCTTTGCACTTAGCTTTTTAAAACATTCCCCCAGTACTCACTGCCTCAATAAAATACCACACCATTCCCCAGTTTCTGGGGATATCAGCTGGAGGATATCATCATGGCTTGCTCCATCTCCCTCATCCAGCACAATGAAGTTGATCTCTGAATCACATAGGTTCTACCTCCTCAATTTCCATACACTCGGACCCTTTCCCTTTATCTTCATGCCACTGCCTTCATTTATGTTCTGTGTTCTCCTGTATCCTCATTTGTTACCTAATTAGTCTAGTAGTCCTCTAAATGTTCTGCGTGACTCCAGACCAGACCCCTGAAAATTCATTCTCATTACCAGTCGGACCTTGAGTACATTACTTAGCCTTTCTGAACCTCATATGCCATATATGTAAAGTGGGAATACTAATGATCCTGTCCTCTAAAGATCTCTGTGCAGAGTAATCTGGATAGTAAATATAATATGCTTAGCATATAGTAAATGTGAATAAACATGAGTATTAAATATTAATATTGTTACCATGACATTTTTAAAAGCATTTAAAGAGACAATGTGGTCTTGTTACATCACTGAATATTACCAATGACTCAGAAGGACCTTAAGGATACTGTCAGAACTCCTTACCCTGCACCTTTTCTCTCATAATTCCACACTTCCTCTCTTAGCTGCATTCCCAGTGAGCCACTTGAGAAGCTCCAAGTAGGTCAAACTCTTCCTTTTCTCTCTCTTAAACCTTTCTAAATGCTGGTCCTTTCGTCCAACCCTTTTTTTTTTTTATCTCAACTCCTTCTCATCCAAGAAGATTAAACCCAAAACATTATGTCATCAAGAAGGTTTCTGATCTCCCCAGTCTGGGTTATGTGCCTTTTATATGTATTCCTCCCCAAAACTATGTTACTTCTAGATATACTTATTATACATTATTATAATTACCTTATTATAATTCCCTGCTTAATTATTTATCTTCACAATTAAACCTCAGGTTTTTGAAGATAGAAACTGTATTTGATTCATCATAGTGTCTTTCCCTCAATCCAGGGCCTGGTACAAGAAAAATGCTTGAAAAATATTTTCTGAACCAATAAAATAAAGTAAATGGGATATACCTGTAGAAACAGCTTCAAAGTTTAGCAGAAGATGCAGTGGCTGATATTAGAAGAATCTGAAGTACAAAAGAAACGTGTTTTGTAGACAATGTAGCCTTACTTATCTTTAAATACCTGGGTCTTGGGTTTAGTCCTTTAGAAAATTCAAATAGACAGGTTTAACTCAAATGAAGAAACTATTTTCTTGAGCAAGATTTTGCCGAATAGACTGGAATGGTGTACTTTTTCTATGTCCCTCCCAAAGCACTAAGTATTGTTTTAGTACTCATGTCAGCATGGGCATAAATCCTCTTACCTGTGTGTGCCAGAAGCAATAAAGATAGAATTTGTATTGATACCTGTCCCAGAACTGGTCTGGTTCTCCCCAGGCCTTTTTAGGTTGCTAATATGTAATACATTGTATTTTTATTACATTTTTGCTTTATAGTTAAACCACTCTTTTGATGACAGTTATTAAAAATCACCGTCACTTTTGGGTTTTTATTATTTGTTTTCCCTCCCAGACACTCCATTAATCATCTTGTGTTTTCCTTGGTTTATCTTTTCTTTCTAATGTATTCATGAAATTTTATATTAATCATAGAGATCAGAGACTTGGAGAACTGGAAGAGTTCTTAAAATCCATTTTCCCCAAACATCTCACTTTGTGAATGAAAAAAGAGAGTTTTCAAGAGATTATGAAGACTGACATGACATGAAATCTGCCTTCGTTCCTTTATTCCTTCTTTCCCCTTTCCCATTATGATCCAACTACACTGGCTACTGGAAGGTTCTAGTACCTTCTCTCCTTGTTGCAGTCTCTATCTGGAATGCTGAACTTACAGAAGCTGTTAGTGGCCACTCAACTAAAGATCCATTAGGTGTTTGCTATTTCATCGGTGCTGTTTTAATCTGAGATTCCTTTTATGTATGTATTGATTTGTCTTCTTACTGACTGTTCACTGATTGACCACCCCCTGCCCTATTAGAAAAGCTCTGTGAGAATCCTCATAACTTAACCATGGGTCTGACATAGAACAGGGGAACAAATGTTTGTGGAACAAATGAATGAGTGGATGTAATTGACTAGCCCAAAGCCCTGTACCTTGGTACAGTCAGAGCTGAACATAGCAACCCAAATCTCTTAATTCTCAGTTCATTGTTTTGACTTCTACAACATGTTACATAGAATTCACTCCAATTTATGCAACTGCCATGCATAAGACATTCTGCTCATCATTGTGGGGAATGTGGGTAGTAAGATTTTATCTCTGCCATGTCTGTTGACCTTACTCATTGAAGTTCTTTTTGCTTTTTAGTTCATTTGAATCTGTCCCATATACTTCACTCTTTCCTGATATTTATCCCTGTTTCTTCTTTTGTTTCACTTCCTTTCACTTTATTAATGAAAATGACTATTTTCTCTTTATACAACATATACTTCTCTTGCCTTTATAAAAGTACCTTAAGGTCTTATACCCCAGGCACCTCACACTGAAGAGTCAAGTTGTGGAGTACTGAGTTTATTTACAGATGGCCCAATCTTTAATGCTCTTACTTTCTTACTCTTGTTTTAGCTAATAACTCATATGGAAAAGGCTATATTTAAACTGACCATCTACAAAAGAAATAGGTGAATATAACAAAATGTCCATATGTTACAAAACTCAAAAGCTACAAGGCAGAAATTTAATCAATTCTCAGTCCAGGTTCATAAACGACAAACATAAATGTTAAAATGGCAAAAATATAGAGCTCTGTATCTCCTAGTTCATTGTTCTCACTCAACAAATTAAACCTACCAATGTGAAAATGCCAAATGCCCATTGAACCATTTCCAAGTTAATAACATTCTGTATGAATCCATTTGGATTTTTCCCCCAATCTGGCACATTTAATATCATTTCAAACCCCATTGGTTTGATTATAAATGAAATGCAGTGGCATTTCCAGGGTGCAGACTCCACAAAATGGATCCAATTACCAAATTTGCAAAAAGTGTTTCAGCATAAAATAACTTGATGTTGCCCACCATAATATTGCAAATGGATTTAAAATGAGGGAGATGATTTTTGTGTATGTGAGCCTATGCATCTTTCCTTTAATTTTCAAGTTATTTGTTCTACGTTTTTGTAGCCAGGTTTGTCAAACGACCATGGTTGGGAAGTATAGAAAGTGGTTCATCATGTCTTATATATTTAAAATTTTCAGACTATAAATAGTTTACTTTGATACGTGTTTCCATGTTATGTTCTGTGTAACACTACTGCTATAAAGTATTTTTAGATACTTAATGCTATAAAGTATTTGTAGATACTCCAAAGTTTCTTTGGAATAATAAGTTAGGGAGATGTTGCTCATGTTTCTCTTTTGAACATCTACTCTGTACTTTAGCATACTAAGGACTTTGGGAATTTCTACAAGCGAGAAACACTTGCTGAGATAGCTGTTCCTGGGATATTTTTTTTACTATTATTTTTTAAATCCCCTTTCAGTCAAATTCCTAGAAACAGAGAATAGGAAAGTGGTTGTCAGGAGCTTGGAAGTGGGAGAAATAGCAGAGACTGATAAAAGTGTATAAACTTTTACTTATAAGGTGAATAAGGTCTGAAGATTTAATGTATAATATTATGACTATAGCTGACAATATTGTATTGTATAATTGAAATTTGCCAAGAGAATAGAACTTAAATGTTCTTACCAAAAAAAAAGAAAAGGTAAGTATGTGAGCATTAACTCAATTGAGGGAATTCTTTTCACAATGTATACATATATAGAATCATCATGTAGTATACTTTAAATATATTATCATTTTGTCAATTATACCTCAATAAATTGGAGGAGGGAATCAGCACCTTTTAGTTCTTATGACTCAAATACAATCAAGAAAATAGAAATCACTGTAAGTATTTCAAATGAAGGTAATTTCCTACAAAGAAATTCTTACACAGGTGATAGAGAAGCTAATAAGCCAAACATGTGACAGTAAAACAGTCCAGAAGTCAGCAATACCAGAAAGCTAGTATCACTTTTAGGTGGGTGTCATCATGGGGGTCAGGATCTGGGGTCACCAGATAAAATCCAGAAGTGAGGTTGACCTGCTTGGAGACCTGGGGTCATGAAGAGAATGTCTGTCCTGCGAAAGCCTGCACTACGGAAAAGTTCCAATTGTTCCTGGAATTGCTACTCTTCAGAACTAGAAGGCTGGAAGTACTCTGGCCTCTCCCATTTTAGCACTTTGCATTTCTTACCAGATCTCCATTGGTACCTCACAGGCAGAAACCTGTTGGCAAGGGTGTCTGGGAAATGCAGTTCTTTGTGTTACAGAGTAGATTATGAGAAGGATGGGGGTGAATCTGAAAGAAAACAGACTAAGGGACTAGCATGTGGAGTTTGGGAATCCCAGCTGGAAAATACTGACTAAAGTTGTTCTAATTATTCATTGGTAATGTAAACAATTTCCCATTAAGATGTTTAAGAATTATAATCCTGTTGAATAAATTTCATGAGCAAGACACAACCAGTTTTTTTAATTTGGGGGGTTATGTATTTGTATATATTAGGGTTATCCAAAGAAACATAACTAATTGGATATAGGTATCTATCCATATCTCTAACTATTCCCCCTTCTCTATTCCTCTTTCTCTGTCAAATCTGTTTCTTATCTCTATCTCTCTATCCATCTATTGAGAGAATGAGACATAGTACCCTTATAATATGTAATTAGCTTAAACTGTTAAGAGGCTGAGAAATATCACAACCTGCTATCTGCAAGCTAGAGATACAGGAAAGCCTGTCGTGTACTCCCAACACTGGAGAAATGACGGTGTAGATTCCATTGTGAATCTAAAAGCCTGAAAACCAAGAGTTTTCAAGGCAGGAGATCAACCTTCCTCCACCTTGTTTTGTCTGTTCAGGCCCTGAATGAATTTGATAAAGCCCACCCACACGGAAGAGGGCCATTTGCTTTACTCAATCATCAATTAAATGCTAATTTCTTTTGGGGTTCCTGGGTGGCAGAGTTGGTTGAACATCCAAGGATTTGGGCTCAGGTGCTGATCTCAGGATTATGAGATCAAGCCCACAGAGGCGCTCTGTGCTCTTCAGGGAGTCTGCTTCCCAGGATTCTGACTCCTTCCGCCGCCAGCCCACCCCACCCCCACCCCCAGGCGCGGCTCCTGCTTGCTTGCATGTGAAAAAAGCTAATCTATTTTGGAAACACTTTCATAGACACACCCAGGAAGAATGTTTAATCAGGTATCTGGGCATCCTGTGGCTGATATATGAGATTAACCACTACGGTGTCACAGTCATTTGAAAAGAACACTTAATGGGGACCCTTGAAGATGAAGCTTATCTTCAAATAATGTTTATTTTTGTGCCACTTTGGAAAACTTTCTGGCTAACCAAAATAGGAAGTTTATCCTTTGGATTGCCATTTCCTGAAGCTCAGTTACTTGATAATGGAGAGTAATGCTCCTCTGAGCAGTGGGTGTTTACATGTGTTCCTCTCTAAATGCTTGTCCAGCACCTATAGTTCCTCCCTTGGATCCAAATTATAGCCAGATGGACAGTTATGTCTACCTGGTTCAAGTATGTCTATTTATAATACCCGAAGCTGCATGATAATTTAAACTAATGGTACCAACACGGAGAATTAGATGAGGGAACCTGAACAATATTATTGATAAATTATGTACAGATTTTCTTAACAAGCAACTTAGACACTTGGAGCCATTAGCAATATGGAGGACATCTGTGTGATCTTGTTTACTTTCCAGTCTCTTCTCACCAGGGGTTTGGAATCACCTCCACTCCTTCCTTAGTCTTAGGTATCTTCCTTCTGTGCCATCTAACCTCTGTCATTTACTGAAAACTTACTATATGCCAGGCCCTATACATTCCAAAACTTTTATATTTTTAATTCTTTTGAAAACCCTTTGAGGTAACAATTATCATTCCTCATTCACAAAGAAAATCAGGCTCAAATCAGTTGTGTTACAGCATAATAATAAAAGATCTTGTATTTGAACCCATCTCCTTTTATACTATGTTAAGGTTAAATCATTGTAGGAGTTCTAAAAAATCCTCTTCGTATTACTGATATGTTATTAACTCTTCATTTATTTACTCACTGGAAAAGCAATTATTAAGTGCTCACTCTGTGCCAGTCTTGCTGAATGTTCAATGACTTTCATTTTGCAGATGCTCAGGTTTTGGTTCTAATTTACTATCTGCTATGGACTTTAAGACTTTGTTTATTTAGGGGGAATATTTTTAGGCCCATAGCAAAATTGGGAGGGTACAAAGATTTTGGAGATTTCCCACTGCCTCTACAGATGTGTGTATGTGTTTGTGTGAAGTATGTGTGTGTGTGTGTGTGTGTGTGTGTGTATATATATATATATATATATATATATATTTATACACACATAACCTCCCCCTTTATCAACATTACCCTACAGTGGTATATATGTTAGACTAGATGAACCTAATTGATACATCATAGTTAGTGGTTTACATTAAGGTTCACTCTGTTATGCATTCTGTGGGTCTGGACAAATATTTGATGACATGCATCCATCCTAATAGTTTCATACAAAGTAGTTTCACTGCCCCAAAAGTTTTCCATGTGCCATCTATTCATCTCTCTCCCCTCCATCTCTAGTGCTTTGAACTTATGCACATACGCATGTTACAATATCCAGTGCTGTGTTTGTTTTCCTTCATAGTCCATTTCTTTTGCTGCATTTGCAGGTTATTCTTAAATATGTATTTTCTATGACTACTTGCTCCCCTCCCAAAATTCAAGCAACCAACTTAACATCCAATCACTCAGTAACAGAGCTCAGATTTCCCAATCCTCTATAAAACTTTAAGTCTCAAGGCTTCAGGATAAGTACTGTTAGAGTTACATGTCTCTTGTTTAGATATTTTTAACCAACATGGCTGGATTAACTATATAGTTGAAGTGATATATCATGATCACTCTAGCCTCACAGCCAATAAGTGCTTAAGCTGATGATTTAAGCTTTCAAATCTCGCCATCTTCCACTGTCTGCATTGTGTCCTTCTAGGATATTTATCTGTCCTAGGCAATTTCTGTATATTACCTGATTTTATACTTCAGGCAATAATCTGATGTAGATATTATCCTTTCTATCTCATAATGAGAGAGAGAAGTATTCTTGTTGCTAGTATGTAATGAAGTGTCTATCATTTGCTCAGTTTAAAAACCTTGCAATCAACCTTAAGTCCTCTCTTTCATACACCCAATCCAATGGCAGATCCTACCGTTGCTTTCCCAATAAATCCAAATCGTTCTCATCATCTTCACCCTACCTTGGTGTTCCAAACTGCTCTTACCTCTTTCCTGGATTTTGAAGTAGTCTCCTAACCAGTATTTTTGCTTCTGCCCACTTTGGTCACATCTCTCCTCAAATTATACCATCAATTCCAGCTCTTCATTCTAAGTTTACAAAGTTATCTTTCATAAGTATAAGTCAGACCGTATCATTTCTCTATTCAGACTTGGCAATGCTTCAGTGACTCTCTCTCTCATTCAAAGTAAAAGCCAAAGTCCTAAGAGTGGCTTACACTGTAGCACATGATTTGTCTTCATGTAACTGTATGGCTTCCATTCCTTCCATTCATTCTTACCACCACCCCTTTGCTCACACCTTGGTAACCACACTGGCCTCCTGACAGTTCTCTGAATTCACCAAACTAATCAGAGCCTTTAAACTTGTTCCTTCTGCCTCTTATGACCTTTTCTGAAGTGCTGTGTAATAATATGATTCTGTGTTTTACATGATAACATGATTAATTTTGGTGGTAGGAGGTAGTAGAAACATTTTAATCTTAATTTATATGGTTACATATTTAAAAGCAGTTTATTTAGTGGTGATTCAAATTATTTTTGCACATTTTATATATTTACAACATAAGAAAGCCACAAAATAATTTATGCATGACATTAGCAGTTACGTAAGCACATGAAAGTTTATACAGATGCAAATGAGCCGTTCCCCTCCCAAATTGAAACTATATGAACATCACAAAAGTGGCATGTGTCTTATTAAATTGTTTAATGAACTATGCATGTAACTTGTAGTTGAAATGCACATGACAGTTGTTAACTTTGACTCAGAGAGTGTTCCAGACAAATTAAATATGCATCTCTGGGAGTGAGGCTGAACCACCCGTTTTTATGTAGGGTTGAGTCCTATATAAAAGCCAAGGTTCAGAACTACTGATATAAGAAATAAACTAAAAATGTAGTGAGTGGGGATGAAAAGGAGGGACTTAACTAGAGCATAAGTGATGATTCGGAGTTAGTATTGAAAAGATCAAGAAAACAGCAGAGAAAGAGATTACAATGCAAAAAAAAAAATTGTTTTGGGCCTCATAGATGACCCACTTGACTACAGCACATAGCTTGTATAAAAGAGACCTAGAGAACTAGTGACTATAAAATACACCAAATACCAAAATAAGGAGCCCCCAAATCAATCTATGGATAATCAAAGAATAATTTGATTGCACGGACTTCTGATGTGTAGTGTAGAATAATATAAGAGTGAGGAAATGTATCTGAGAGATAAAGTAGGAATTGGCTGCAGTTGTCCTGATATGGGTAATAAAGATTTGAATGAGAACAGACAAAATAAAAATGAATGATTGTACAGTAACTAACTAAGATGAAAATGTCAAATCTCCACTTTACTCCCAGCTAGGTAAACACAGTTTAAGAACAACTTGCAGATAAATATCTCATTTGCAATGCGAGCTCTCAGCATCTCAATCTTAAAAGCTACGTGGGCCCACTTAGAGTCGACATCATAGTACATCACCTAGGGAAATGAAGATTTGGCAATTAAATAGTGGGTAATCCAAATAGTTAATTCAGGACAGGAACTCCACAGAGGTAGTACCACGGAGAAAGTACACTTGCTTGCTAAGTATTTGTAATTTGTTCTTGGAAGACTTTATCAACACAGCCCTCAACTTCTGAAGGATTTTCGCCCCTTGAAATTAGAATGGATGGATTTCTATTATCAGTGATGCAATGGTTGTGAAAGAAAAGAGGAAGTAATACATAAAGTACAGGGAATCTTAGTAGTACATGAAAATGCTCATGAAGATTTATTTGAAAAAAAAAAAATCTTTATTAGCTCTCATTTCTGGTGTCCTGTTATAATATACTTATTTAAATTTTGGAAAATATTGGTGGTTTGTTGTTGAAGAGTTGAGACTCTCCTTGGTTAGATAATAAAGTGAATATATGCGAAGTCTGTAGTATATTGCAGAGCATGGAATGAGAAAGTAAATTACATTGAGTAGTATTGTAGTTTCTTTACATACATTTCCTTAGTGCTCCAAAAAATGAAACTGTAAAAGAGCTGTGGTTATTCCAGCTTTACAGATGAAGAAATAAGAAAGGTGATATTATGTGATCAAGCACACAAGAAGTGCCCAAACTGGATTTAACTCAAGGGTATCAAACACTAGATCTCTGTTGGACTGATTTCTTACTATGAATAGTTAAATAGTACTAATAGTTAAATATTAAATATTAACTATTACTACTAATAGTTAAGTAGTTAAATATTAAAAATTACTAACAGTTAAATATTAAATATTAATATTAACTATTAATAGTTAAATACTAAAAACATCCTTCTTTGAATCGTGAAGAACAAATGGAAGAAATTGCAATTATCTTACCTATCAATTAGATCTTAATATGACTCAACATGGAATTTTTGTGTTGTTATCCCAAATAGGTCTTTTAGCATTTAAGCAGTATATAATACATAAAAAGAATAAGGATTATCAGAAATTTGGAAGTAATGACCCATAATAACTACTTAGTATGGTTTATTAGATTATATCTCCATAACATATCATGAAAGAAAAGATAGGATAATATCTTGGTAATTTATGGAGATGGTAGTAGAATAAGATGTTTTGTCCTTAATGGAAAAATTGTGACCATGCATCCTTGTTCTTAAAAGAAGCTTGGAAATAATATTCAGATTATTTGAATAAGTTTCATGTTTCAGTGGAAACCAAAATGAACATAAAAACATGATTAAATCCATTATTAAAATATTGCTCTACAAAGTACACCAGATTTAGGAAATACATGGATATAGATACAGATGAATATACTTGCATGAATATATTTACATATATATGCAAATAAACTGGTATTTGAAAGTGAAATTATTAAACAAAATGGTGCTCCTTTCCAACTTTGTTGGTGTGATAGAAAACACATGGGAACGGACGCGAGAAAACTAGGGCTTCAGGTGCTGCTGTGACATATACTTGCTACCTGACCTTGAGCAATAGCTGACTTCTGCATGCCTCAGTTTACTAATCTGAAAAACCAGGGATTTAGGCTTTACAATCCTTACATTTCTACCCAGGTCTATAAATCTATGCCATTTTCCCTGGTAGTATGAATTTTGTCCCTTTTTCTAAGCCCTTACCAACATTTGGAATAAGCTGGCAGTCCAGCTGGCTGCCATAGAGGCTTGGGCAGTAAATGGAAAGAATTACAAAAGAGAATTAATTTTCAAGTCTGGACTTTCATCATGGCATTCACTCTAGACATGCGTATATGAATAGAATGAAGCTACAGAATTCAAATATGGCTTAAGATGTTTGGATCACAGCCACTATGTTTAAAAGTATAGCTACTTAGGCATTTAAAAATGTCTCCTTAATTACAAAAAATTAAACCAAAAGTAGATTTTATAGTTAATTTAGTTAAGCTTAAATAGGAAAACATTTGACAAAATTGCTAAATGATGGTATAGGAAGGAGTAAACTTATCTTTTCACATATGTATTCCCCCTTAGTATAAAGCCATGGAGATTTCTTGACCAAATGCCATGCACGATTACTTACAATGGGCAGTCCCCCAATTTTTGCTATTTCATGTTTTACCAGACCAATCATTGGACTGTTGTTAATGAAGACCTCCATTACTACCACTTTTATTCATTTATTCATGGCATCGACTCATACCTGAACAGATAAATTGAGCAGGTTACACAGTTATGATTTTCCTATCAATATGGTGCCATGGACAGCTATTCCCCCAAAATGTTTGCCCTTGATATTGTAATCCAATGGTAATTAGCTCATGTAATTAATATATTTTAGGTACATATTGGACAAACATAGGAAAAATACAAGACTTTGCAGTCACATCTGGATGTTTAAGTTTGAGGCAAATTTTTAAAATAAAAGATTTTTTTTTGTAAAGTGTATTAGACTGGCAAAATCTTGAAAGCTTGAACATACAATCTGTTGAGAAGGCTGTAGGGAAATCGTCATTCTCAAACATTGCTGTGTGAGTTCCAGATGTTACATTAATGGAGGAAAATTTAGAAATATCTGACAAATGTGCCTATGCACTTGCTTGTTGACTCAGCAATCACACTTCTAGGTCTCTACCCTGAAAATACTCCTCCATAAAAACAAAAGTCTATATGTATAAAATTTTCATCACAACATTTGTTATAGCAAAATGTTGGAAACCATGTAAATATCCACCAATAGGAGACTGAATAATCTATGGAATATCAACACAAATGATTTCTATGTGACTGAAAAAATATCAATAATGGCCTACAATTGTCTTGCAGCTAGTACGTGAAAAAAGATGTTATGGTACTCTCTATGCAGTATGTTCCCCTTAATGTAAGAAATGAGCTCTCAATCTCTCTTACATTCCCTCCATAGTCTTTTTGCTTATTTTTGCAAAGTGAAATACTGAATGGGTTCCCCAAGAAAGAAAGGGTCAATCAGAAATGAATGAAGAAATCACCTCCAGGAATGCTCCAAATTGAAAGGGTGGGATTGTTGATGGAAGCGATAATTTGCTATACAAGTTATTGTTTAAAATAAATTCATAACATAGGATTGTAGAAAGAAAACCCACCCAAATTGAAAACAAATCTGAAGCAAATAAACTTATTTACACAACAAATTGATATTACAAGCACATAGTGAAAAAATATTCAGGTAACTCTTAGGTAATATTCTGACTATATATACATAGTAGAATACATTTTAAGATTAAAAAAGAAATGCAAAGAAATTTTGAACTTCTAATTAGTTTTCTTTTTCATAGGATTTGGTGTTGTAACTTAAAAACCACTTTGTATTTATTGTAAGATGAATAAAAAAAATACATTAGTATTATGAGAACTGTTTTTCAGTTTAAGAGATAACAATCATTGGAGTAACATGAGAGAAGCATGTTAAAATATAAACTTCCTTTCAAATTGTTACCAAAAAAGGTACATGAGAAAATCTTAGTTTGTTAATTCAAGTGAAAGGTACATAAATTTCCCTTGTAATATTCTTTTCACTTTTCTGTGTATTTGAAAATATTTTTAACAGTGTCGGGAGAAGTAACAAGCAGGAAGTGTCTAAATATAACACTCTTGATTTGGATATAGCCTGGCAAGGCCTCGGATTGGCACTAAACCTAGTACCTTAGGTAAATAATTGCTTTAATATATTTTTTTAAGATTTTATATATTTATTTGACAGAGAGATCACAAGTAGGCAGAGAGGCAGGCAGAGAGAGAGAGGGGGAAGCAGGCTCCCTTCTGAACAGGGAACCCGATGCGGGCCTGGGTCCCAGGACCCTGGGACCATGACCTGAGTTGAAGGCAGAGGCTTAACCCACTGAGCCACCCCGGTGCCCCAATATGTTTTTTAAATAATGAAATATTCTATAAAGGGTAAAGTGTCTTTTGTGAAGGGAAGATAGTATTTGTATTTTATGAACGTACACAGCAAGGTGCTCAGAAATTGTAGACAATTATACCAAGATAGAATGTTAAAATAAGCCAAACATTACTAAAATATATCCAGGTTAATCCACATAATTTGAACAACATGTTTTTCCTCCCTCCTTTAAATGGTTTGAAATATATAAATGTTCCTAAAAAAGATGTCAGTGCCTATTTCATTTGATATTTTATTTTTAATTTTCAGGAATCATATTTAGCTCATGCAAATGCATATTTGCATAGATATCTAGTTGAAAATTTCTGTGTTTTTATTTTCATAAATTGACATTATCAAACGTTCCTATATTAAATATAGCAGCAGTAAATAAATATTTTTTAGAGTAAATCTAAATAAATAATATCCACTAGAAATCAGAAAATTAGAATATTGTTTTCTTACTTGCATTATTGGTCTGAATCAAAGTATTTAACTGGTGACTGGGGCCATCACCGAGGATTTAATGTTACATCACTGGAACAACATTGGTGAATCTGGCAATGTGATACTCTGCTTTTGCTTTGTTTTGCCTGTTGGGAGACAGTTCTCCATGGGCCTCTCACATTTCTGCATGTCTTGCAAGCAAGTAATTTACTGCCATTTGTTATAAACTATCTTTTCAAGGACTTTGGTGTAGCTAACAGCCTTTGATATAGATAGAAATAGTTTCTCTCTCTGGAGCAAAAGCAAGCAAGCTTACTATGCAATAGAATAAAAAGACTGTCCTTCTCTAGAGCAAAGGGCAGCAGGCTTACTGCCCGCTCAAGAACTCGTGAACTCCTAAAGAGGAACTCATTCCTCTCCTGCGCTAAAGCCACAACACGGGCAGGCTTTCACGCGGTCTCATTCACACTGCTCTTGTGGGACATGGCGAAAGGAGGTGACCCAAACCTGCAGCATGCTGGTCATGCTGTGTGCTTCACAGTGGGTCATCAAGTTCTTTTCTGAACCGCGTATCTAGTGTCAGTTTTCAATATCCTTGAAACTGGCAGCATCAGTGAAACTTGCTAACTTGCCAGTAAGGCAAAATCTCAGATCCTTCCTGGTTCCTGAAATGTCCTGAAGGCTAAAAGAGAAGAAAAATATCAGTATAATAAAATGCATATAAACACCAGTAATTTGTTGAAATAAATATATTTTAAAAAAAACTTAAATCTTCAAAACTTTTGAACATTTTGATTTAAACTTAAGAATTAGGCAAGGTATTTATTCTAAAATGATTCCAAACTAGGTAGTGGAGAGCAATCATCACTGTGTTATCCATCTACTTCTTTTATCTTGTACAGTAAAAATTTTAAGTAGATATTAACCATGACTGAGAGGTGTTTTCTTAGGTATTTAATACAAATTAATTACTTTTTTTTGGATCTGTAGTAAAATACCAGTACTCATATATGTCTATATCCATACCCTCATCCTATTTGTGTATCTTCCCAAATGGGTGAGTTTCTAAAATCCAGTCCCATTCCCTGTCACTGCCTTAGTTTAGGCCTTCTTTGCCTGGCTTTCCATCATCAACCTCTGTAATTTTTATAATCTTCTATATCTTTTTCATAATTATTATCTGAAGAATCATAGCAACAATAATACTTTCCTTTTTTAAATATAAGAGTTATTTCAAATATTTTAGCTTTAATGAGGTAGTCTTTCTTTCTGGTTTCCCTTTCACTTCTAGATACTTTCTTAATGTGTCCTCCTAAATACTACATATTCTGTGAGTTTCCTGTTCCTGTGTACAGAAGCAGTTTCTCCATCTGCGATATTCACCCTGCATTGTAGTTATAGTCTCTTACATGTTTAAGAGTGAATTTCCATGAGCATTTTCAAGCTGGTCTTGGGATGGACCATCAGAGAGTGGTACCTGGAAACCAGCACTTTGGTAATGATGGGTTCATCTAGAAAGGCAATAGGTTATTAGTGGGGTCAAGGGCATTTTCTTTTATATTATTCAAGAGAATGTAAAAGCATATTTGGCCATATGCAGTGAAAATAATTTTTTTTTAATATTCAAAATAACACATGTAAATCTTCTAGAGTGGGGTCTTAACCCAATCCACACAAGTCTCCTGATAACTATGTAGAGGACAACATTGAACATGGAGGACCCTAGAAGGAGACATGTACCAAGAGCAGATCAGATGAAACTATTCTAAGATCACATCCTGGAAAGTACCTGCTGCTCAACCATCCTCCAGAAATGTTCCCAAATTCTTCTTTGGGAAATTTAGAGAGGTCTCTCTAAAAAACTTTCATTTCCAAATAACTTAACAATTTAGAAACTAATCAACACTTAGAATGTTTGTGCTATGTTCCAAGCACTATTCTAAGTCTTGAGTTACATTAACTTATTTCATTACTTTTTTTAAGATTTTATTTATTTATTTGACAGAGATCACAAGTAGGCAGAGAGGCAGGCAAAGAGAGAGGAGGAAGCAGGCTTCCTGCTGAGCAGAGAGCCCGATGTGGGGCTCGATTCCAGGACCCTGGGATCATGACCTGAGCTGAAGGCATGATCCTGAGCCACCCAGGCACCCAAACTCATTTCATTTTTACAACATATCCCTGAGACAATATTAGTTACTACTTAACTGATGAAGAAGCTGAGCCACAGAGAAAGCTGTCCAAGGTCACAAAAGAAGTGGCAGAGAAGAGATGTGAACCCAGACAGTGAGCTCTAGGATCAACATCTTAATCTTCAAACTGTCCTCCTAATGGGTAGAATAAGCATTGCACAAAACACCATCAGGTTCAGGAATGAGAGTCATGAAAATTGAGCAAAGTGAAGTGGAAGATAAGGCAAAGAAAACATAACTTCCATGGCAACTTCACGTGTGAGCACATTCAGATATACCTTACTCTTCACAAAAGCCATAGAATATTCTGCTACATATGTCAACTGTAATTAATATAATCAGTTCTCTGTTGATGGATGCACAGTTTGGGCACTTGCACAGATAACCTATCAGATAAATTGCTGGGTGAGTGGGAATGGACTTTTAAAACTTCAGTACACATTGATAAATTATCTTCCCTTAAAAATTGAACCAATTTACACATTACAAATAGTAAGCAAGAGTTCCTTTTCCCACACACTGTCAAGAGTGGGCATCATTAACCTTCAATCTTTGTCAATATGATATGGGAATAATTATTTCTAATTGTTTTAATTTCTATTTTAAGAATTATGAGGTTTATTAATTAACCTACTGCCGGAAAACAAACTATCCCAAAACTTTGCAGCTTAGGACAACAAATACTTATTATCCTGTAGTTTCTGTGGAAACAGATAAAGGAAAACAGGTGTAGCTTAGCTGGGAGGCTCTAGCTCAGGGTGTCAGGCAGGATGTCACTGTCGTTTCAAGGCTCAGTTGGGGGGCAGTCCCCTTCCAAGCTCACGGCTGCTGGCAGGTCTTGTTTCTTTGTCTTATGAGCCTCTCCACAGGCTGCCCAAGTGTCCACATGATAGGATAGCATGTGATCAGCAGGCATGGAAGCCAGAGAGAAAGAGGAAGCCACAGTCTTTTTGTAACCTAATTACAGAAGTAATACCCATAGTCTTTGCCAATTTCTATATGTTAGAGACTAGTCACTAGGTCCAGCCCACATATAAGGGGAGGAAAGTACAAAGGATAAGGATGTTTAGGAGTTATATCAGAACTATATATTCTATGAGTGTGTAGAGCAACTTTTTCTTTATATTTGACTCATTGTGTATGTATGTATCCCATAAGGAGCCTTTAAGAAATATATATCTTCAAGTTTGTCTTTTATGTTCACATATATTGCCTTGCAATACATTTAGAAAACTTTCAAAATTAAAACCTAGCAAGGTTTCTTACATTATTTTTGTGAATTATTTTCATATTTAAATATTTTACACATTCAAACAATTTGGGTGGTATAAAGAATAAGGTAGGGATTTTATTTATTTTATCAAATAGTGAGCCAGCTGTCTCAAAAAAAAAAAGATGGATTAAATAATTCAGCTTCCCTTTCCCTGCTTTTAAGTGCACAGTGGCAGTATTTTATCCCATTCTGCTAAAAATAAATAAGTTGCTTCTCAAATTCCTGTGTTTGCTTGCTATTATGAAATACTTATAAGAGATAAGAACAAAGCTTGTTTTGTATGGATTGTCTGACTCTAAATGTCACAGATTCATTAAGTCTTTAAGAAAAACACATATTGTTTATGCCATCCTGTGTTATATGGCTTTAACTCTTAAGGAATTAGTTACCCGATGCCTGTGGGTATAATTTTTATACTTACTAAATGAAGCAGTGTTTTTTTATTTAAACGATCAGCAATCACTCTATTTTGGCGCTGTGAATAAATACTCCATAGTCAAAATGAGAAATTAAGGTTTTCTTAAGAAAAATAAAATATG
Source organism: Lontra canadensis (assembly GCF_010015895.1). Classification (NCBI taxonomy): domain Eukaryota; kingdom Metazoa; phylum Chordata; class Mammalia; order Carnivora; family Mustelidae; genus Lontra; species Lontra canadensis. The sequence goes on from NW_022631031.1 coordinate 2,457,106, forward strand.
TGTATGTCTAGATTCTTACCCTTACTTAGCTAAGGGTGATTGAGGAGGTGATCTATCAGAGTTTCTTGACAGCTATCAATTGCATTACATGCTTACTAAATGCAAAACTAATCTTTCAGTTTCTCAAAACCTTCCTCTATACATCAACCTCTCTTTTAGCTGAAACCATTCAATAAAGTGGATTCCATTTTGTCTGTAGGAACATGATAGGGGTAATGATGGCTAGTACGAATAGGTTTTCATAATTTCTTCATGAGTCCTAGGTGTATTGGACCTCTCTGAGATGGGAGGGTACTCAGTGTTTTCAGTTTCTCCTAAAAATCTAAGACTTAAGCAGTTCTGTTTGCTACCCAGTCAAAGTAGTTTATCTGTATGATTCTTATTATTATGCTTGTATTTCCCTTGCTTCTGGTTGTCAATACTTATGTCATTTCAACTGTTCGTCGTTACCTCCTTGAGATCAAAGTACATTTTGTAGTTTCTGATGCTCTGCAGGGCTTAACACAGTGCCTTGCACAAGATAGACAATAAAAATATTAATTGAATGAAGTATACTGTAATGTATTAGTTGGTGCATCTTTTCAGTGACTGGAAAAATATTTTTTTCCATCCTTAGCATATATGATTTTAATGGTATAAATTTTTTGCTTAATTCATTTTAATTCTGTTTTAGCTAAAGATACTTTCTGTTAGAATACAAGGGAGTTCAAACATTTATTTGGAAAGAGATGCTCATCTTTTTGTAACTGAAAACTTCAATGCTTTGCTGGTTGTAGGTATTCCTTAACTAATATAATTATGCTAGGTAGCTAAAAGCTATGCTCTAATAAGTCACCACACATAAGTTCCGTGACTGTAACTGTCCTCTTCATACATTTCCTCTCCAACAAAGTAGGGTTATGATACACATCAAATTAATGTTTGAAAGATGGCTTCATTCGTGGTGATATTGGTCAATAACTTGAAATTTAATAGGGATCCAAATAAACTCAAGGTCATTAAATTCCAGTTAAATTTAATGTTGACTTCCAGAATTGTGCTCTTTTCTCAAATTTCATGACTATATCCATAGCATAGCAGCATAGTCTTTTATCATGTGGACACTTGCAGAAATTATGCATACAATGCTCACTGTAAAAATCTGAAAATGAAGCTAAATAAAAGGATAATTTAAGTAAACTATATTTTGGCCATTTAGAGATAACAGTTTTATGTTTCCTTCTAGATTATTTGCATATAATATATCATATACGTATGCACTTTTCCCTTAATGTGTCTTGAACATTATTTTATGTCAATCCTGTTTCATGAACATTAATTTATATAACTAAATATACTTTAAAATCAAATTCAATGGCTTCATAAAACTGTATTATAGCATCCTTATCCCTGATTTCTGACAATTTAAGTTCTTTCCAAATATTTGTTATTATAAAAAAATCTTGCAGTGAAGATTCATGTGCCAAGGTCTATCCACACACATGCACACACACACCACGTGCATGCGCGCGCGCACACACACACACACACACACACATATTCCTGATGCATGATACTGTTGAATTTCTTTTAATTCCTGTTTGTATGAAGACTATCCCCTTTTCCTGAATCCATGATTTCAGTTTCACTTCATATTACCTAAAGTGGTCTTTTTACAATGCCATTTACATAGTGCTGCCTCAGTTTAATAATTTTCAATGGTTCCCCATTGTCAGCTTACATGTTTAAAAGATCAAAGCACCATTCTAGCCTTTGCGCCCTGCCTATTCTCATTTAGGGTCTCTGGATTTTTACCTGCAGGCTTAGCTGTTCTCCAAATTCCCAGAGCAAATCCTGGTGACTTTATGCTTGAAAGCATGCGTTCCTCAAAAAATGCTATTAAAATTCAGAACCGTTGTCCAGTGACAAAAGCAAAAAGATGTAGATAACTTTATGATGAAATAGAAGTTTGAGTCTCGCTTAGCCATAAATTTAAACTGCTTCTTTTCAAATAGACATGATTTGGCTGATACGAGCATTCACAAAACAAGTGTAGGCAACAGTTTTGATAAAGAACATAGTACCCAGAGGAAGCATTTCACATTATCTTTTAGTCTAAAGGCAGAAACCAAGGTGCAGAAGAATAAACTCACTTTTCATACTGCTTAGCTATGCAGTCTCTTTCTATGGAAAGCAGTAAATATTGATTATAGGTTAAAGGCAATTAAAATAATGGACCTGTAGCTGGCAGCCATGCCAGATAGTTCTTGGCACTGACACCATTTACCACATAAGCAATGACTGTCAAATTTAATGAGCAAACACATTTCCAGGAAAAAGCATTTAATATTCATTTGCCAAGCACAGGCTGTATTCAATTTGTGGGTTAACACTTAAAAACAAAGACAAGAGGCAGAAAATGTTGATTTTAAAAGAAGAAAAAAGGGGGAGGGCACTTAAAATCCATTTAGAATGAAAACTTTTTCACATACTCTCTAAAGCTGATAAAATCCTGTCTCAATAGCAGAAATGGGTCATGTATGCTGTCTAAGACTGTCATGCAGACCCTCCTTTTAGGTCATGGCATCTTTGCCAGTTTGGCCAAGACTGAAGGAGAAAGAACTATTGTTTTTAGGACTTAAGTTTATAGAATATGGATTGCTATCCAGTTAGGATAAAAATCTCTCATCACCACCTGGGAAATAAGTGGAATGCAGAGAAAGAGAAAGAGAGAGAAAGGATATACTCTTGAGCTACACAACAGAAGAGAAGCCACTGCCAGACCAATAATACCTGGACAAAAATAATTGACATTATTGTAGGATTTCAGCAAACTACACGTATCATGAAAATTCTCTTGAAAATACGTGCTGGAAACAACTTCAGACTAAGGAAGTCAATTTTGTATAACTACAAGAAATTCTATCCCTGTAATGGACAGAATAACATGGCATAAATAGAATTAAAATCATAACTAATATTTTTGAGTGCTAGCTTGAGAGAAACAGTATATATATTATGCTTTTTAATCCTCGGAGAGTAAATTTTATTTTCACTCACTCCTCACATTCAGTTAAGTACAAAATTTTGTTGATTTTACTCCTACAATATACCTAAATCTTCCCTCTTCTTCCCTTTACCATGTTTCTAAGTTAGGCCTCCATAATCTTTTCCTCAAAATATTAAAATATCTTCTTAGCTGAATTCCTTATCTCTAGTGTTGAGCACTTCTTAAAAAAAATTTTTTTAAAGATTTTATTTATTTATCTGACACAGACACAGTGAGAGAGGAAACAAAAGCAGGGGGAGTGGGAAAGGCAGGCTTCCCACTGAGCAGGGAGCCTGATGGGGGGCTCAATCCCTAGGATCGTGACCTGAGGGGAAGGCGGATACTTAAGGACTGAGCCACCCAGGCACCCCATAGTCTTGAGCACTTTTAACCCATTCTCTGCATTGCAGCTAGAAAAATCTTCCTAATTTTTTTTATCTTTTGTATAATGCTCCTGCTTAAAATTCACTATTGTCATCTTTTCACCTTCTGGGTGAAGGACTGCACCTATGTGGTGGCATGCAGGACTCCTCATAACCAGCCTCTGGTCACTGTGCCAGTCTTGTTGCCCTCCCCCATCCCAGACTGACTGCTTGCCCACATGGCATATCTGCCAAGTTTACCTAGCATGCCCTCAAAGCCCCACTTCTTTCTCCTCTTCTTATTTCATGCCTTATGACAGCGTTTATTTACCTCTACATTTTGCCCAGATAGCTCCAGATTATCCTTCAGACTAACCTCAGGTTTCTTCTCCACTAGGAAGCCTTCCTTAATTATTTCCAGCCTGAATTTGTTTTTTCTTTTAGGAAGTCCTATAATGTTATCCTGTCCAATCTTTCATAATACTTAGTACAAGTATCATAATGGTATCACTTAAGGTCATGGACATGATTGAATGATCAGGAAAGAAGAAGGCCCTGAACATTTAAATATATTTCACAAAGGAAATTTGCCAGATGAAGGCGATCTCTGCCTGCATTATACAACCGGCTCTAAGCACTGCCTTGGTGTCTAACATAATGGCATAGGTGGCAGATTTTGAGGCTTACGGACAAGTTAATGGATTAAGAGTCAAGACAAGAAGATCTTGAACAGTATAAAACAAGGAGAATAACATAAATAATTCACCCAATTGTGAATTTTAAAAAGTTGGGTAAACTGGAGGAAAGCTCCAACACATCCAGCTTTGGTGAAAAAGAGATTTGTCTGAAAACATACATAATCTCCACAATTGTCTTTCATGTATCAATGTTGGAAAAATAGACTATATTTTTCACTAAGCATTTTAATGAAGTGGATCACTTATTATTCTATATGTCTCCTACTGATTTTCCAAAAGTACTAGGGTCTTCATCAGATAGTTTTAGCTCTAAATTTCTGACAAAATAGAAGTGTGTGGGAATTGTGAAACTGTTAGTAAGAACCTTGCTTTTACTAGCTAATGAGAGCACTATCGGGACTGAAGTTTTGCCAAACAATGAATCCCACCTAACTGTTAATGGGAAGGTTTTAGTGCATGATCATAAAAATGGTTTGGGAATATGATTTAGGGCTATCACAGCCTCATGCTACTTGTGCATTCCCAGAGCTCTCCATAATTGGTACAAACTACCACCCTAATTGTGTTTCTCCTACACATTTTTTTCCAGCCACATCTATTTACACATTCAGAAAGAGCGCCTGTGTGGCCCTTTATGGATGACTTTGTTTACACAGTTGTTTCCATATAGGATGCCATCTCCATCTCTCTGGACATCTATAAACCCTGCTTGTATTCAAGATCCAGTTTAGATCTTCTTTCATAGATCATCTCTTGGTCAATCTATTTCAGTGCTTTCTCTCAGCTCCAAACTATAGCCCAACTTCCTTTTTCATTTAGTGTACTGTATTAACTGTAATCAAACAAAATGAGATTAAGTCTTCAGTAGGCTGGTAAATTATGTCTAAAGGCAAGTTCAAATGTAGAGCTTAAGAATATTTTAGCAATCATAGTATCATAATACCACTTCCTGGTGTGCTTCTGTGAAGGAAATCACTCAGGGAGGTACACAGTTCTGTTAACATATTTATAATTAGGAGATTATTTAAAGGTAGTCCTTAAAGATACTGAGCAGCTTGCTGTGTGTGGAACAGATGCCCTGCCATCCCTTGGCCGATCTCTACTAGAAAGATTTCTTACTACTCTAAACTATGGTAAGATTTACCATCTCTTCATTTCGTGGTCTGTGTTAACAGTACCTACCCAAACATGAGATTGAGTTTTTCATGACTTATAAATTGGGTCTAAAGCTGTCTCCAGATGAATGGTTCAAGAAAAATTTTAACACTATGATCAGAGGAAGTATTACTTCTTGAAGTGATTCTATGAGGGAAATCACTTATGGGTGTATGCATTCTATGAACATTCATGTAATTAGCTGTTTATTTTAAGGGACTTCCCTTAAAGCACTGAGTAGAGTGTTAGGCATAGAGCAGATGTCATTCCTCTAAATATTAGCCAACTGTCTGATAAACTGAATTAGGGATAAGTACTGAATTGAAAGAGAAAAGACCACGTATGACTTATTCATAAAAGGGATTTGGGTATAAATAGTATTATGACAAAAGTGTTCTTAGGACCCCTAACACTTCAGTGAATGCCAGATTTCAAAATGGAGATTATTCTCCATTATATGTCATGGGTCCCAGTTGGCTTTACTTACAGGAAGCTGAGAAATCACAGAATCAAGAACTTTCTCTTAGGAAAGTCAAGAAGTGGATTAAGTTGCTCTTTGGAGAACTTCCAGTTTTTCTCACAGTCAGAAATTTAAAGTAGCCTAAGCTATTCACAGAGGTTATGAAAGTATAAGAAGCAGAATGCCACATGACTCCATCAGGATACTCAGGAGATCTGATGAGTGTTTAAGACTTAAGCTAAATAAAGGTTACTCCTTATTTCTGTGAGCAAAGGGCACAGAACTTTCATTCTGGAAAGTGATGGGGAATGGAAAAAAAATGGGTTCTGTCCAAAGAAAAATGAGTCATTTACAGTCAGGAAAAGGACAGAAGAGATCATTCTTACTGGTAAAATATGTTTTCTCTTTGTTTGCTTTGTTGTATCTTCTTTTTAGCTGATCCCTGCATATTTTTGATATTATTATTTAAAAAGGCAACATTTGAGTGGCTGGAACTCAGGTCTCACCCATATGAGTTCATTAATGATCACACTATAAGCACACCCAAGTTTATTGATACCTTATAGAATGAAAAAGAGGTGCTTTTATGGCACCATAGACACACAGCCTCATTTCTATGGTAATAACTTAATAACTCAGTGCATAGTCATAATTTTACTGAGGTTCATCTTGTATTTTTACAGCTTGGCATTCAAAAGCATAGACTCCATGGAAAGTAAGGACAAGCTGAAAATTGTAACTCCATATTGTTCTACCTCTCCACCAACATGTTTCTCCATGCCTGTATGTTTTCAGTGTTATATTTTACAATTCTAAAGTCCATGAAGAAAGAAACAGTATCACCTAAACACTACTAAATTTGAGCAATTGTAGCTAACACGTTGGAGCCTCAAAACCCTACACATATTTGCTCCTGCCTACCTCTCCAGCCTCATCTCATGCCACTATCCCAATTTCTAGCTCTACTGAAGCTCTATGAGACTCTTTCTAACACTCGAGCCATGAGACCTCTTCTAGTTTGAGACCTCTGGATATCTTCTTATTTCTGTTTGGAACACTCTTTTAATTTATCCCCCCAAAAGTCCTTGAAATGAACTCCTACAGTTTATTAGCTTACATTTGTCCATAATATGCTTCCTTACATCACATTCTTCAAAATCTCTTGCTGTCCTGGGTATAAGACCTGAGAAAGTGGAAATTATGCCTGATGCTTTTGCTTTGTTACTAACGAAAACAATGAGTAAAATGCTCAATGAATATCTGTTCATTGATAAATCAATTCTGATTCTTCAGTCACTGTGCTAACTAAAATTATGTTTATTCTTTGTAAGTTGATTTTATAAGAATGCATAGGTCTTTTCCTTTTTTCAGTTGCTCCAGTGGTAGTGGCAGCTGAAGACTACTTTCTGTGTCAATTTCTTGAGGTAGGAGTTTCCTGGTAGAGAAATAGTGTGAAAATGCAAATCTAGGGGCACCTGGGGGTGGCTCAGTCATTTAAGCATCTACCTCCAGCTCAGGTCGTGGTCCCAGGGTTCTGGGATCAAGTCCAGCATCTGGCTCAAAGGGAGTCTGCTTCCCCTTTTCCATTCTCCCTGATTCTGTTGTCTCTCTCACTGTCAAATAAATACATAAAATCTTTTTTTAAAAATGCACATCTAAATCTTTATTTAACTGACAACAGAATGGCCCAGGGTTGCATATTTTCAGGGGAAACATTTACTTATAGATTTCAAGCCAAGGATAGTGAATTACCTCTGTTATGAAACCAAGCTCTTCAAGAATACCAAGTTGTTCTGATTTCCCTCCTCATTTCTCATCTATAATGGCCATGAAAATCCAAGGCTATTGTCATTTGTTTGAGGTATCGGTACCCACTGTTATGGGTTTAAGGCAGTAAATGTGAAAGTTCAGACGCAATGGGAGAATTTCCAGAAAAATCAAATGTATCAAAATTTATGGAGACAGAAAATTTTTAATTTTTTCAATTTCAAATGAATTTAATCTATTACCAAAAACATTATTATTAACATTTCCAGACACAAAATTCCAGGTAGAAAACAAATCACTTCCCTTCCTTCTGTCACAAATTCCAATTAAAACAGATTTAATAATACAATGAGATACAGCTTCTTCTTACCCAAATATTTGTGAAACCTCAGAATGGTATCTGACTGATGTCAGATCTGTATTATCACATAACTACTACTTGCTTTACCTCTTTAGGAAAACTTATTTCTGTAATTTATGAAAAATGGAGCAGGGTGGCAGGAATAAAGAAGATTTTATCAGTCTTAAATCCCATATCACAGCTAATTTTAAACCTATCACTTAGGAAGGCAAGGAAATAGTTTTATAATCCTAAATTCCCCAACTAATCATTCCTTCCCAGATTCAAACTTTAAAAGCAGTATTTTATAAAGTCTCACTTCTCGTTTTAAAGAAGTTCTGCTTTTCTATAACTTATATTTCTAAAAACCAAAAAAGTTTGCTTGTTATACACACTAAACTGAAGTAAATTGACTATTTAAAGTATTTTCTCTAGACATGAGCTATCTTTTAGCTACCAAAGGTGTCTGTATTAGAGATAAGTAGAAAGACAAATACCTAGTGGTACTGAGAAACACCTACAGCATATAAGCTCTTTCTCTTTCTACTGTGTCATTGCAATAATTTGGCTATCGACCTGGGTCCCTGGTTCACTCACTAACTGGATAGTCAGCATTTTGGGCATGGTCCCATCTACTTACCAGCATTTTCCAGGGTCTTGGACAATTCTGTATAAAATAGGAAGACATTGAGCATTTTGCTCAGTTTAAAAATATTAACAATATAATTTTTATCCTTTTTCTATGTAAGGTAGAAATTACAATGTAGAGTACAATATTCCACTGAACCAAAGGAATTTCTCTTTGGCTGACCATATTAGAATAGACAAATGAGCATATAGTAAATCTATCATTTCCTTTTATCAACTTTAATCTCTTTATCTCAGAATGTATTTTCTTTAGGAGCAGGGAGCTTCTAAATGTATCTATATAATTATTGGCATAAAAATATTAATTTTAATAGGATAATACTCAGAAATCCTAAATAATGGGTTCCAAGTGGTATGCTGAAATTACCATTTCTGTCTCTGTACTTCCTTTACAATCAGAGCTTAGCTAGTCACAACTCATGTCAGAACTAATCCTAACTACTCAAAAGTCAATTAGCTTTTTGCTAAATCTGATTTTAACTACTTTTATTTTCAGTCACAGAACTATTGTTTCAGTCAAATTAGTGTTTCATCCAGCTCCTAAATCAATCTCATATGATAGTCATGCTAGTGATAATAACAATTAACATTTAGATAGCTTTCACTGATGTTCAACTGATGTGTTACCTCCTTTGAGCCTGACTTCAATGGCATGAGGCACAAAAGGCAGGTACGTTAAGTATTGTCATTTGAAAGATTGAGACGGTATAGTTCAGAGCATTTAACGACATGTTCAAGGTCACACAGCTAACCCCACCCCGTGTACTTTGCACTATACTACATTGTATTCTCCTGGGTTCCTATTTTCTCCTGGATCCCAGTGTTTAGGATGACATTAGCAGAACTACTGTAGGGGAGTAATTTCAGAAGCAAAAATGAGTGACATTTGCAACCCTATTTGTTTTCAGATTTTACAGTAGAATCTCAAAACTTTAAGAAGTGATATTGAAGTTTTCTCAGCATATCGGAGGTTGAGCGTGGAGAGACTGCTGAAAGTGAACTTTTGACTGCTGAGTGGTGCCATTATTCCATCATTCCTGTTTTCTTCATCCCAACTCCACACCACACATGCTGTTTGGGATAGAGAAAATCAGGCCACAAGCACAAACCAACAATGTTAATAGTAAAAAGTCAGTTTGGAGATCTTTGTAAACTGAACTGACTGTCTTTGACTTATAAATAATGCTACATTATCTTTGTAAATGACAAAGACTCAATGCTAGAAAATTTTTCTGGAAATAACTGAATATTTTTGGAAAAATTTAGCCAGCTAATCTGTCAAGCCATATCCTAAATATGTACTTAAAATTGTTTTGTAGAAATCAGTTCTGATTAGATGGTTGTTTTAGGCAAGCCTAATTATAAATGTGTTATAATAGGGAAGTCACACAAATGCTGTGTTAATAGGTAGTGTGTGCCGCCTTTTATTTAGATCTTCATTTCAACAAAATGCATTTCTCACTAACTGCTCTAAAATCTATAATTATTAATCCACAGGGCTGAATTAGATAGACATAAATTATCTAGCTATTGGGCACAGAAATTCAAGCAAAGGTAAATACAAACTGTTATTGAGCAAACTTACTTTACTGGTTTTATAAAGATGAAAAGCCTGGGGAAAAATTCAGGTTACTTGTGGAAGGATTTTCAAGGGATGGTGAATTTTGGAGAATAGTTTAGACTAAGTTGAAACATAATAAAACAGTCCATTGCCCTCCCTCCTTCAGATACTCATGTTGATTCCATTCTCCTCCCTGCTTGTATTTGCCCTGCACCTTTTTAATCTTGTTGGGTCAAGAGGCTGAAATTAGGGCTGCCTGGGTGGCTCAGTGGGTTGAGCCTCTGCCTTCAGCTCAGGTCCTGATCTCAGGGTTCTGGGATCAAGTCCCACATCAGGCTCTCTGCTAGGCAGGGAGCTTGCCTCCTCTTCTCTCTCTCTCTCTCTCTACTTGTGATCTCTCTCTCTGTCAAATAAAATCTTAAAAAAAAAAAAAAAGAGACTGAAATTAGGAAATTATCCCTGTCGGGGCACTAGTACCACCCTGACAGTCTGCAAGAGCCCAGAGTCATTCGAAAAACAGTGTTTATCATTCGAATAGATAACACAAGCACAAATTATAAAATTCAAAATGTGCAAATATAAGAATTTAAGTTTTCTCTCTTTTCCAACTCCAGGTTACCACATTTGCCTTTATGGTAATTATCATGACAAGCCAGTGTTTGAAGAGCCTTCCTAAATTACCTTTTGCTGTTTGAAGCCTATGTATTCAAAATGCATTAGAATATAGAACATTTGTTTCTTGTAATTCTGCACTGATTAAAACTTCTCCTTACAAAAATTCTAATGTTCTCATATTGTGCACTTTTTTTTTTTTTTTAGTGTAATTTAAAGTGCAGTAAGCTTCCACTTCAAGTCCCTCCTATTAGCAATTATTTGGAACAGAAGCCTTTAAATGGAATTAGAAAAGATAAGGAAAGAAATAGTGGAGAAGGAGTAGAGAGTTTGGAATGGAGATTTATTTTTATTATTATTATTTTTAAGATTTTATTTATTTATTAGCAAGCAAGAGAGAACGCAGGAGCAAAGGAAGGGGCAGAAGGAAAGGGAGAAGCAGACTCCCCACTGAGCAGGGAGCCCAAAATGGGACTGGATCTCAGGGCTCTGGGATCAAGTCCTGAACCCAAGGCAGATACTTAACCAACTGAGCCACCCAGGCACCCCTGCAATGCAGATTAAGGAGAAATAAAATTACAAGAGGAATAAATAAACCTAGATCCTAAAACCACTGATGCATCTGGAAGGAAAGGAGCTGAAATATACAGGCTTTGGCTAGGGTTTCCTGCCCAGTACATGGGTATCACAGATAATGAGCAGAGACTAAGAAACCTATACTGAGTGATGTCATTTATATAAAGGCTACCTATGGGCTTTTCTATCCATATTATTATTTCTAATTCTGAAAATTAGAAATCTTCAACTCTGTATCATAAAGCCAGATAGTATTTTTTCTTTTTAAAGATTTTATTTATTTATTTGTCAGAGAGATTGAGCACAGGCAGAGAGAGTGGCAGGCAGAGGCAGAAGGAGAAGCAGGCTCCCCGCCAAGCAAGGAGCCCGATATGGGACTCGATCCCAGGACGCTGGGATCATGACCTGAGCCCAAGGCAGCTGCTTAACCAACTGAGCCACCCAGGCTTCCCAAGCCAGAAAGTATTAAACATAAACAGATTCATAAACAAAATGCTTATCTGAAATAATACAAACATATGCTTGTCATTGAACCGATGAGAGGGAGTATAACAGTATAAGAATCTGTGACAGTAAATTTTATGTCATCTTAACTGGATTGAGGGATATCCAGATAGCTGGTAAAACTTTCTGAGTATGTCTGTGAGGATATCTCTGGAATAGATTAGCATTTGAATCTGTTCACTGAATGAAGATACCCCTCACCAATGTGGTGGGAGTCATCCAATCCCTGAAGGGCTACAACAGATCAAAAAGGTGGGGGAAGGGAAAATTTTCCCTCTCTCTCTCTCTCTGCTTCCCCTCTCCACCTTACCCTCTCCTTGAGCAGAAATGTTCTTCTGCTTTTGAACAGCAGAGGTCTGAGACAACACCAGGCCTAGTTCTCATGACTTCAGGCTATGAATTATAGTACTGGCTGGCTTTCTAGAGTTTCCAGCTTGCAGATACCTGATTGTGGTACTTTTGGGGCCTCCATAACAATGTGACCCAATCCCTGTTATTTACCTATCATCTGTCTATCATCTATCTATATCCATTGATTCCTTTTTTTTTTTTTTTTCCTAGAGAACCTTGACTAATACAGGGCCTGTAAATTTCCTAACAGGGAAAGAATGGTTCTTACTGGAAGTTTCCCTTTTATTGGTTTATATACCCACAAAATACATTGTAAAGATATGCCTTCTTCAACAATCTCCTGAATTTGTTGATGTCTGTAGGCAATAAAGTGAAATGATGGTTGTAGCTTCCTGGATTATAACTTTTTGGAAGTGGGCATGTTTTCTTTATTGCCTTTTCTTGTAGCAATAAGAGTTTTCAGAAACATCACTCTCCTGATTGGGGTGGGATTTCTGCTTTCGTTTTTCTTTTTTAATATTTTATTTATTTATTTCAGAGAGAGAGAGGAGAGAGAGCACACAAGCATGAACAGTGTGGGAAGAAAGGGCAGAGAGAGAAGCAGGCTCTCCTCTGAGTAGGAAGACTGATGCAGGTCATAATCCCAGGACTCTGGGATCATGACCTGAGCCAAGGCAGACAGTTAACTGACTGAGCCCCCCAGGCACTCCTCATTTTTTACATTTAGTGTCAGGTCTGTGTAAAAATGCTTTACACAGAGCTTACTCTGGCAGTCAATACAGTTGTGTATTAAAGGAGCTTCAGATAATAGGCTAATACACTTGCACTAGGTCCTTAAATGTGTACCAAGCATTGGAGTATCATTTAGAAGTAAAATAATAACTATGGCATACCCTTATTTTAAAAGGACTTAGAGTCCCTTGGGGGATATAAAAAAGAAAAAGACTGCCAGCATTATGGACACAGAACAGGTAAAATTTGGAGGAAACAGATGTCAGCCTTTCAGGAAGGTACCATGTACACTCAACCTTCACCTCCAAGTAACTGTAGCCAGCAAGAGGAAGGAGGTGCACATGGAGGACTATATACATAGGAAGAAGCATGAGTGAGGTACTTATTTGTATGTATTTAGCATTCCAATAAGAATTTGCTGCTGCTTGATCAAACAAATGAGGTGGGATCTGCTGTTGGACGAGCTTGAGAGATGAACCAGGATCAGCTCATGGAGAACTGCATGCCAAACCAAGGTATTTGGCTTTATTATTTAAGTAGCCCCATGGAAGAAATGAAATGATATTCTTTAGACTAGTTTCAGAGAACTGATTTGTTTGTGGGCTGGCTGAAGAATTGAAGGGACAATTGTTAATACAAGCCTGTGAGTTGTGTTTATGAGACTCAGGGAGGGCGATCTTCAACTACAAGTAGATGTGAACAGTACTAAAACCATATTTTCAACATTAAAAGACTCCTCTCCGTTTTTAGAAAATAAAGTAACAGTGAATTCCACAAATGTCAACAAGGAGATTAACCAAAGTGATGTTTTTGAAAACTATTTAAACAGCCCTCGGGGTACCGTTTTCGAATGTAAAATATTAGTTTGAGTGTCAATATGTAATTTCAGTGAAACGCTTTTTAAATGAAAGAAAAATAAGCCATTGTTTGTTAAGGAGAATACCAACTGCTACCCTAAGCTCAATTTACAGGAAAGTTTGGAAAATAAAATAACAGAGTATATTACCTAGGGAGGCCATACAGTTTCTAACACGAGATAAGCCTGAATATGACAGGCATTTGTTTGAACTGATTGATGTATTTACTGCCTAACACAGTAAACTGGAGAAAAATCACCATTTCTGCTTTCTTCCTTTCCTAGCCAGCCCCCCATGCCTTTTTTTTTTTTTAACAGTAAGCTCATTTATTATACTGAAGCCCTTTGAATGTGAACTTCAAAGAACTAATATGCTTGGAAGGCAGCCTTATAACGAACACTGAAACTTTTCTACGCATAATTCTTTTTTTTTTAATGTCACTATATGTAGGACAAATCTTAATGATGTGTGTCTGTGGAAAAGAAATATTTATATAAAAACACATATACAAGAGATTGCAGTTTTTCTTCACTATTCAAATTTTTCAGTACGCAGTAATTTCATGTGAAAATAAAGTACATATTATTTAACCCTAAAATGCTTTTTGGGCATTCTGATAATAGGTTTTTGGATTTGAATAGGAGCTGAGGAAAGAAATAGAAATATGGAATAATTCAAATTTAAATACTACCAGGCAGTTTGCATCTATAATCCAAAGCGCAGTAGGAGTAATGCTGTTAAGCCAGTGTGGTGCAGGAGGGACCATGCAGAAGCCTGGGAGGGCAGTGGGTCTGAGATACACAGCTTACGCCTGGCAGATGAAGAAGTGCTGGGTTGTGAGAGAGGTATACTCATGTGGCAGGAGCCTATCCAGGGCACTCCAAATCTATAATAAAATCATAAGAGCAGTATCAGATTGTGGGGAAGATAATTGAATATTGCAAAGCTGGGGATATACCCATTTATAAACAGAACAATTCTGCCCAAGTTCTCTTTAACAGAGTGTTGTATCTATTGGGTTTTTGCCATTTTAAGATGGCATTGGGTATCTTAAAGGTGCGATTTGGTTTCCAATAATTATTTTCTAAGACGTAAATATTCCGTTTCCACATTTAAATTCCAAGTTTTTGCATGATTTAATCATCCTCATGCAAATGCCTTTCTTATGCTACTACAAGAACAAGGTAATATATAGCACCATGGATTACATACTTACTATCTACCAGGCACTATACAAAGGGTTTCCAAGCATTACCTAATTTGTTCTTCATGATAACTCTTGCTGGTAAGCACTATTGAGGAAAAAGAAGTTATTTCTCCATGGTCACAAACCTCATGAGTGATGGAATCAAAATTAAAATCACATCTGGCAGAACTTGAGCAGAAGAATGTTGCTACCAAGATTTTGATACTCCGCTAAACGTCCTCCTTTACAAAATAATATCCTGAAGTGATTTCAAGTTTTTCCTTTAGTTGAAGGATTGAGAATACTAAATAAGGAATAGCAAAAAATAGCCTCAAGGAAATAAGCAACACAATTTTAATAAAATAAGTTGACGTCTTTTTCATTAGTAGTCACTTTGCCTACAATATTGTAAAGATAAATGAATATTCAAAACTTCTTGCTCTACCTGTATGGCAATGGGCAGACTTCTAGTCCAAGATGCTAACCTGATGGTTTCGTTTGCTACCTTTGATTCTTTAAATCACATTGAAAATAACAGATACAGAAAGAAAACTATAGGTTGCTGCAAAATAGAGAAGAGGGAGATCCATAGAAAATAATGCATTTTAAGATTTGTGCATGTGTGGTTTGTAGTAGTTCTTATGGGAGTGACCTGAAAACAGAGGCAGAGAACAAGCATCAGAGCCCTGTGTAGGAGCAGGTTGCCACAGAGGTGAGTATCAGAGGTCAACCCAAATGCAAATTGGAAAAAAGATGTCCAGCCTCTGAGTCAGCAAGAACTGGAAGTAAGAGCAGACCTTAGGGCAAGTAACTGGATAATTAATTGAAAGATAGCTAGATCTGGGCCAGAACAGCCCCAGTGTACACAACAAAACTGCTGAGGTATTGGCTTCCAGAAAAGCTTAGTAAACACAACTGTATAATTAATGATTGGAAACATTCTCCTTTTCAGGGATCGTAGGATAAGCATTAGCTGGGAAGTGGAAGAGGAGTAGAGTACGAGGCACTCAAGATGCACCCATAGGTGCACCTAAATGCAAGGTTTCAGTTTTCTTTGTTTATTCCACTCCATTTATCCTGAAAGAAATCCAGTCTATTGGTGCAACGGGTCTGTATTTTCACAGAGCCGTATTTTCAGAATCCCCTTTCAAAGAGGATAGAGGAACCTTTTAAATTATACTATGGGGATGCAACCAGCAAGATGTGGGATAATTTACATAGAATGGTGATCTAGTTTCTTCAATACATCGGGAAAAAAAATTGCAGCTTATCCATGGTACTTTTTTTTTAAACTTTGTTTTTTTTAAACTTTGTTTTAAATTGTTTTAAACTTTGGCTGCCCACAATAGAAAAAATTGTCACTTTATACACACAAATCCCATGTACATTCACATAAGTGTGCACAATAATACTGTATAACCACAACAGACATTTCGGATAATAGCATTTATACTTGCCATATGGTAATGTACTTTATTTTCCTGTCCTTTTTATTCTACTTTATTTACTTATAAAAATGATTTCCGTGATGCTCTAAGTTATTTTCCATTTGCTTTAATGAATTATAACCCAAGTTTGAAAAATGCTAGCTATAATAGTTTTCCCGGTTCTTAACATTTATAAATATTCAGCTATAGTGTTAATAATTTATGTATTTTTCAGTCAAATGAATTTAGAAATATTTAGAAGTAGCAGAGTAGGTATTTGTCAAAAGAAGAAAGATATAGGTAAATAAAATACATCAAGTCTACTGCTGGAGATTTTACTATATCACAGAAATATAGAAAGGAATTACAAATAAAGGGAAAAATACCTGTATGGCAAAATGAGGGATAAAATAGAACTGATAAACAAAATCTAATTGCTTATTTCGAAAACATTAAAGTAATTAATTACCATTGATACAATAAACCTGTGAAGATTACACCAAATAAAACTGAGAAATAAAAAAGTAAACATAGCAATCGATACAAATCTATTTTGCAATTATTCTGAAAAACAGTGCAGCTTTACGACAACTGAAATGGATAATTCTTAGAGAAATAAAAACCATCAAACTGAAACAAGACATCAAGAAGTTGAACAAACCAATTCAGGAAAAGACAAATAGAAAACGATCAACTACTAAAAATCACAGTGCAAGAAATTATACCCATGTGAATAATTGACTTAAACTACTAAGAATAACTATTATACAAATCTGGTCTCAAGTTGAGGGAAGGATGAAATGTCTCTCAAATATAGCACTGATCCTAAAACCTGACAATGGCAGCAAGAAAGGCAAAATAGTAGTCTACTGGTAAATGCAACAGTCAAATAAATTCAGAGTAAACAGCAGCTGGGAACACTTTAATGAAGACTTTACTTCAGGAACGTGCAAATGGCTTAATATAATGGAATTCTTAAAACATAATACATAACATGATTGAAAAGATAAGCATATGATTTTTTGCAATGCCGTTTAACAACTTGTTTAATTTGTTTATTACAAAATAAACAACAAAAAATGATTATATAACTATAATCCAGAGATAAACACCATAGTTTGAGTGTGTACTATATCCTTCCAAACATTTTCATATAGAGTACATAATATAATAGAGTATGATTGTCCCCTATACTTTCAGTTGCCCCACCAGATTCCTTCTATTATTCTGCATTCTGCTTTCTACTGCTAGATCAGCTGAGGGGAGTAGAGTAAAGGAAAGATACTGGTTCTTCTGATTTCCTCCCTGTGTGGGCTTAATTGCATCACTCAGTAGTTGGTCACTACTCTTGAAGTTGTCTGCTCTGCATGACTCTCTTTCTTTATAGGTTCACATTATCTCTTTGTTATCTATTTTTGTGTAATGAATTACCCCTCTTAGAATATGAAAAAATACACACTTAATGTAACTCACACTCTTTGTGGTCAAGAATCCAGGATTGGTTTACTTCCGTGCCTCTGCCTTGGTGTCTCATGTGAGGTTGTAGTCAATCTCTCGGCTGGAGCTTCAGGCACTGAGATTTATTGGGGCCGAAAAATATTCTGACAAATTCACTTCTGTGATTGTGGGCAGCCTTCAGTTCCTTATAGGCTGTTGGGCTGAGGACATCAGTTCCTCTCCGTGTCCTGTGGGTCCCTCCATAGGTCTCCTCATAACATGGCAGTTTGCTTGGCCTGGTTCACTGAGAGAGACCATGGCAGAGACCTGGTTCATGATGAGACACCATGGCAGTGAAAAAGAGGGAACCAAAATGAAAGCCACAGTCTTTTTAAACCTAACTTTGATGTGACATCCCATCACTTCTGCCGTGTTCATTCATTAGAAGTGAGTCACAAAGTATAGTCCACACTCAAGGGGAAAGGGAAGCAGGTGAGAATTATTGGGGCTTATCATGGGAACTGCCTACCATTCTCTCATTTCATGTCGCCAGTACAGTGAGTGTGGGTCATGCCATCTCTGGTTTCTTATACCATTCCCCCTGCCTCAGCTACTTTTCATTTTTCAAATTAAATTTATTTGAGGGGTGCCTGGGTGGCTCAGTCATTAAGTGTCTGCCTTCAGCTCAGGTTATGATCCCAGGGTCCTGGAATTGAGTTCCACGTTGGGCTCCTTGCTCAGCAGGAAGCCTGCTTTTCACTCTCCTACTTCCCTTGCTTGTGTTCCCTCTCTCGCTATGTCACTCTTTGTCTCACTCTTTGTCAAGTAAATAAATTCTTTAAAATAAAATAAATTAAATCAAATTTATTTGAGTTATATAGAATATATATATATATAGAAGTATCTATATCTATCTATCTATATATATAGAAGTTACCATCTATTTTGTGGTGGACCCTGACTGACAAAGATAAATACTATATTTACACATGGGGATTTCATGTTGTATCTGGTATATTATTAAATATACACATGTAGTTTTATAAAAATCAGCTTATAAAATAAATCTATTAAAAATTATAACTTCATTTTACTTTACATATTGTAAGCTTCTTACATGTCAATATTCATTTCATACTGTTCAATAGTACGATGATAATCCATTTCATAGATATTTGGGTATTAATTTAACAAATTCCTGCTATCAGACACTTAATTTGGTTCCAGATCTTTGGTTTTACATTAAATCAAACCTTCTGTGGTAAGTATGGAAGTGAAATTTCTCAGTCTGAGGGCATGTGCATATTTAAGGCTTAAGGTATGTAGAATCAAATTGCTTTCAAGAAAGATTTTGCTAGTATATATTTCCACAAGAAGAGTGTATGAATGATTGTTCTCATATATCTTTCATGATATTGCATATTACCCTTCTTTTATATTTATCAATTTGATATTTTAGAAATGCTTTTTATTTTAATTCACATTTTTAAAATTTGTATGAAGTTGAACAGTTTTCATATAGGCTATTAGTATGCTTAGGTGTTAGAAAATTATAGTTTATTTTTCTGACTGATTTGTAAGTTTTCATTTACTGAAGATAATATCTCTTTGCCACTTTTTTTTTTATAATACTTTGTTCTAGGTTTCATTTTATCTTCTTGATTTTATAAGTGTCAAAATATCTTCAAAATTTTTGTTCAAAATTTTTGTTTTGTTCAAAACTGTCCTTTAGAGTTGCTACTTTTCATAACTATTTCAAGTTTAATAACTTGTTTTCCTTCACAGATATTTACCTCTGTTTTCTTTTAGTGTGTTTACCATTTACTTTAAGGTACTTAAAGCTTCAACCTTTCTCTTTATTTACATAAAATCATCACCAGCTACCTAGTTGCTATTGTTAGAGATTTGCAAGTTTTTCTAAACTCTTAATTCTCCCTCATCTCTCTTTTCCATCTGATAAAGCTTAAATCATACTCAGATCTCTAGTCGTAATTTTACTTTATTTTTATTTTTAAGTAATCTCTACAATAAACATGGGGCTTAAACTCACAACCCAGATAGCCAGAGTCCCATACTCTACTTACTGAGTCAGCCAGCTGCCCCTTCTTTTGAGTGGAGATCATGTAATATAAGATGATGTGTAATGATTTTTTGACTTGTGTAGACATTTAGCACAAACGATAAACTTTTATTGTGCTAAGCCATTGAAATGTTTGTGTTGACTGTTACTGTCACACAACCTATTTTATTCTGACTAATTGTAGGTAACAAGTTAATCAAAGGGTGACTTAAGCAAAGTCTCTTTAAACGTGTGCATAAGAAGATGAGGATTGGTTTCCAAATTTTTTAAGGAGGGTAAAACATATGGCTGACTAATCAAAACTCTTCAGGCAACTAATAAATCAAAATGATGTCACATCTTCCACTGAAGCAAATTGCTGAATGACAACCCTAAGGAACATTAAGATTAATTTTAAAGGTTTGTCAATCAACTCTATAAATATTCATACAGCAAAACAGCATGATCAGTTATTTTCGGCACTCTACCGGGTCCTGAATTCATAACTTACAGCTGAAGTCAATACATATGTATACTTTGTGTAAGTGCACTTTTCTCCTTGGCAGTTGGTGTTCTTTCCTCTTAAACACACTGAAGCACACAGCTCGCATCTGAAAGACTAGGTTCCTACCAAGGGTAGAGAATTTGGATCCGTCACCAACAGGGAAAATTCTCCGCTCTTTAAGGAAAACATGAAAATAAAATTGAAACTTGCCATGGGGAACAGGAACAGATTTACCAGATTGGGAAGGTTTTGCCCAGGAAGAGCTCTCAGGTTAGTTGCTAAACATGGCTACAAAGTAGCTTGGGTCTCCTGTGTGGCTAGCTGCTACTGATTTAAACAGTGATGATAAGTAAATGATGGTGGAGTGTGGGGTAATGCTAAGTGAAATAAATCGATCAGAGAAAGACAATTCCACTCACATGTGGGATTTAAGAAACAAAACAAACAAGCAAAGGGGGGAAAACTAAAAGAGACAAAGCAAGAAACAGACTCAACTACTGAGAACAAACTGATGGATACCAGAGGGGAGGAGAGTGGAGGTGTTGGTAAAATGGGTGATGGGGATTAAGGAGTGCACTGGGGATGAGCACTGGGTGATAAATGAAATTGTTGAGTATAGTATACCTGAAGCTAATATAACACTGTATATTAACTATCCTGGAATTAAAATAAATTAAATGAAAGAAGTAAAAAAAAAAAAAAAAGAAAAGAAAAGAAAAAAGAATATCCAAAAATATTGGGGCACCTCGATGGCTTAGTCAGCTGAATGTCTGCCTTCGGCTCAGGTCAAGATTCTGAGGTCCTGGGATCCCACCATACTTTGGGCTCCCTGCTCAGTGGGGAGCCTACTTCTCTTCCCTTTGCCCCTCCACACCCACTCATGCTCTCTCTCTATTAAATAAATAAATACAATCTTAAAATTATATATATATATACATATATGTATATATATATACATATATGTATATATATATATATATATATGTATATATATATATATATATATATATATATATTTGGGCTTGAGAATCAACATAATGGTTAAAATTGGATACAGAATTTAATTTTCATATCTACTTGTAGATGTTCAAGTAGGGCAAATTTCTCATGTATTTTTTTTTAGCCTCTGATAAGCAGTTAAGTTACTTTTTACTACAATTTTGATTTTCACATGGAGTATTCTGTATCAGCATCTGATAAGATTCTCATACTTTGTAGTAACAAAGAAACTACTCAATTTCCATTTAATGAATCATGCTTTAAGGAAAATGCAAGAATGTGAAGTTTTAGCCCATTACTGTCTCAAATAACTCTATGAGTATCTTACAGATTGTTAGTTTTGGTGAAATTTACTGTGACAATATTTTACTTGGGTCACTGACCTAGTTGTTTATAGACACTATCCACCTCCCACCCATAATAGTACCGTCCTCTATAGATAGCTACACATGTAATTTTAATTGTTCTAGTGGCCACACTAAAACATGTAAAATGAAGGTAGAATTAATTTTAGTAATATGCCTTATTTAACCTGACATATCTAAAATCTTAATAAGTTTATTTTTATTTTATTTTTTTTAAGATTTTACTTATTTACTTGAGAGGGAGAGAGCAGGAGTTGGGTGAGGGGCAGAGGGAAAAGCAGACTTGCCACTGAGCAGGAAGCCCAATGAAGGACTCAATCCCAGTACTCCAGAATCATGACCTGAGTGGAAGGCAGATGCTTAACCGATTAAGCCATCCAGGTACCCCCTAATGAGATTTAATAAAGTATATAATAAAGATTTAATAAGATTTAATGAAAGTATTAATAATAGATTTTATTATTTTTAAATTGGTGGGGGGTGGAAATCCAGTGTGTTTTACCTGTAACAAATTTTAGTTTGAGCTAGTTACATTTCCAGTGTACCTTATTGAAAACTACAACTTATATTATTCCTTCATTCATTCCTTTATTAATACATTTTTAGCCACCCAAACTGACATTCATTTTCTGTGTTCTTTTCTTGTATGCCATCAGTTAGTTTCTAGTCCATACAGCCCCCTGGTCCATAATCTTTATTAAGATGATACTTTATTGTTTTTAGAAATCTATTTATACCATGACTGAAGAAAAATGAACAGGTAATGAACTGCACAAACTTAAAAATTATAATTTGGTAAGTTTTTACATATTTATATAAAAGAGAAACCACCACAGAAATCAATATGATGAAGATAGCTATCTCCACAGCCATTCCTCATTTTCTTTGTAGTCTTGTTCTACAGCTCATCCCATTCCCTGTGCACCACTTGCCCCCAGGCTCTACTTCCTATTAGTACACATTAATTTGCATTTTCTGAAGTGTTATATAAGTAGAAACACATTATGTACTTGTTGTTTGTCTGCTTTTTTTTTTGGATCAGCTATGTACTTTGATCCTTCTACTTTATCTTCTTTTTTTAGCTTACCAATTATAATGCTCTTTTGTTACTGTGGTTGATTATGGTTAGAGTATATATCTTTAACTTAATCTCAGTAATACTGTATCACTTCATATATAGTATAAGAGCCTTCCAAGGCAATCTTCCATTTCCTCCTTCTCAGCCTTTATACTTTTGTTGTATGTATAGAGTATAACACCAATACATTGCCATTATTTTTGTTTAGACAGTCAACTATCTCTTTGAAAGCTTTAAATAAGAATAGAATTATATATGTTAAACCATGTCTTTACCATTTTTTTATGCTCTTCATCTCTTTATATAGATCTATAGTTTCATTTAGTATCATTTCTGCTTGAAGGAGTTTAACATTTCATACAACACTGGTCTGTTGGTGGTAAATTCTTTCAGCTTTTGTATTTATGAACGTAGTTGTCTTTTGTCTTTGTTTTTGAAAGCTGTAGATATAGAACTCTATGCTTTTATTTATTGTATTGCTTTAAAATGCTGCTCCAGTGTTTTCTTGCTTTCATTGTTTCTAACGAGATCTGTGGACATCTTGGCTTTGTTCTAATATATGCAGAGTGTCTTTACTGTGGTTGCTGTTAAAGGTTTCTTTATACCTGGTTTTAAGCAATTAAATTATAATCTTTTATAAGATTTTCTTCAATTTTCTTGTGCATGGGACTTGAGGTTTTTTGATCTGTGGACTTAAAATTTCCTTGAATTTTAAAATTTTTGGCTATGAGCTCATCATTTTTTTTTCTTCTTCACTAATATCCTAGCTGCCCTCCCCCCATATACTTTCCCCTAAGAAAGAGATTCTAAGTGGATTTATTGGTTCCAGGATACTCATTTATTATCCGCATTTTTCAGGAGAGTGGAGTATTGTATAGAATCTAGTACTCCTTCCTTTCCTCCCAATCTCCCTCTCTCTTTCATTCTTTTTCTCTCTTCTGTGCAATATGACACTCTCATCCATTAGTGGTCAGTTAGTGGTAAACCTGAGACTTTCAGAATAGGAGAAAATCTGCTTGAGTCCTGAGTCAAATTAATGCTCCAACCCAGCTTCATCAGTGTTTATTTTAGGTGAATGCCTCTCATTTTACAATAATTTGGTGATTTGATTTCTTGTCTCTGGTGTGTATAACTTCATGGGGAATTTTCACATAAGACAATAAGCCAAATTTGAGAATTCCTGAATCATCCCTCAAAAATATCAGTAAAGTTCAGTCAGCATCCCAAGGAGAGGATAAAGCATAAATAAGACAGAAGAGAGAATAAAAGAGTATATTAAATTTGGGACTGAATTTATATTTTATTCTTGAAAAGGAATATTTTGGGGACTTATTTGAAATAAAATTAAAGAGTTATTGAGGAAGTTTTCATTTTATCCATAATGTTAGGAGAACTATGTAAGGTAGTATTATGGTAATGGTATTATAGAATTAAGAGAACTAGGGGCACCAGGGTGGCTCAATGGGTTAGGCTGGGGGTCATGATCTCAGGGTCCTGGGATCGAGTCCCGCATCGGGCTTCCTGCTGGGTGGGGAACCTGCTTCCCCCTCCCCCTCTCCCTCTGCTGTTCCCTCTGCTTATGCTCTCTATTCTTCTCTCACTCTCTGTCAAATAAATAAATTCTTAAAAAAAAAAAAAAAAGAGGAGAACTAATGATGGAAAAAACAAAAGCAGTAGCAAAGAAAATAGAAAAGAGAAGAATATTAGGAGAATATAAGGGATATTTAAAAAGCAACATTTGCAAGTTTGGTTGGGGTGGTTAGTAGGAGTAAAAATGGTCTAGAATAAGGCTCAGCTTATTAGTTTGGACATCTGGGTGTGTACTGATGACATTGATGGCCACAGCTGGCACACAAATACCAGGCAACATGTGTGTGTGCTCCAGAAGCATATGGCTATAGGCTTATATACAATTTCTGTTTTATTAGCTCTAATAATATCCATTTGCTCTCACTCAAGAAAACATATTATAATGTAAGTGAATAAAAGGATTTTTATTATAAGGATTTACTTGAATCTCTTCTGAATAATTTGTAAATTTTAGTACTTGATTGGTAACAAATTTTGTGTGACATTTCTTGCAGCTTCTGAAAATGGAACAACATGTGATTTCACCACCAAGTTAGAGGTTTTAATCTACTTTACTTGTGTTTCTACCTCCAGCCTAACTTGATTTGGGACTGACTTCTATTGTGACCAGGCTTATCATCCTAAAAATACTGATGACATTGTATCTTTCTGTTGGGTTTTTAGGCCAATAAGTTAAAATTAAAACGTCTTATCTCAGCACATACTTCAAAATCACCCTCAATCTACTATTAAACAACCTCATTTTGGGACATCTCCCTCTTTTTGTGTGACATTTCCAAGACATTACAGAACCTTTTGCAACTCTTTTCCTTTGTAAGATGTTCTTTCTCTGGAATGACTCATCCTACTCCTTTAGCTACTCTGGTCTTTAAAAATATCTGTTTAACTATCAGCTCAAATATCCTCTCCCTAGTAAAATCCCTAATTTCCTTAATGAGAATTACTACTCTGCAACAAACTTTGTTCACATTTCTGCAACAGCACCTATTAAAATGTGCTTAAATTATTAAAATATTCAACAGCACATTTAATTGAAATTTATCCATTTCCATCTATGTCTTATGATCAAAAATTTGAACTTTTTAAAAAGAGACTGAATCTTATTCATCATTGCAATTCAGTCCTTAACACAATGTCACGTTCAACATAGGACCAATAAATTATTGAGTGGATGAAATGAAACAGTAATTGATGGTTTTATTATAATCTGCTGTATAACTTTTTATACCTTTGGATATAATATCTGTGAATTAGTGAGGAATGTTAAAGTCCTGAATAATCATTATTGATTTATTCTATTTCTTTTTTCTCCTGTCAATTTTTGTATTTTGGCACTCTGAGTTTAAACTCTTACATAGTTTGGATATCTATGTCTCCTAGAGTAGTTGACCTTGGCCCTTTTTTAGTTCTGAAATATATCTTTTTTTTAATTTTAATTTTTTTGAAATATACCTTTTTATCTTAAAGTATACTTAGTCTGATAGGAATACCAGCTTTCTTATGTTTTGACTTTGCATAGCATATTTTTTCATGTATTTAACTTTCCACATTTCCCCCCATATATTTACTTGATATTTAAACTACTTTCTTACAGACTTCATGTAGTTAGGACTTAACTTTTTATTCAGTCTGGCCAATTTCTGCCTTTTTTAATTTGAGTATGTACTCTTTTTACATTTAATGTGGCTAATGAAATGGTTGGTTTTGTTTATTATCTTGCTATTTATTTTCTATTGTCATTATATTCTTCTGTTGGCTTTTAGATATATCTGTGATATGTAAAATAAATTTATGTAAAAGATGCTTCATCCTTCCTCATGAGAGTTAACATAAATATCTTTATTATGCTTGAAATTGTAGACAATTTCCTGCCCCAAATGTTCTTTGGATTATTAACATGCTTCTCCAAAATTGCTCATAAATATGTCTCCAAAGAATTGAAAAGCACACTTTACCCCAAAAGCCTGAAAAATTGTAGATAGATAAAAATGTAAGTTCATCTACCGATAAGCATTAAGCTGTTTGAGAGCTTGTTGCTGGGGCTACCTTGTCCAAAAGTGACAAATACCTGCTGGACCCCAATGTTATACATAATTTACCTCACCCATGACTTTGAGTATAACCAACTAGAACTAGGTGATATAATCATGAGCCAGTAGAAGAGAAGAGATTATTACTGCCCAGGTACTCCAGTCAGCATGCAAACCCAGAAGCCAGATGATAATGAACATCAACAGCATGGACTTCCCAAGTGTCTCTCAAGTGCATTGAGCTGGTTGATGGGCCCATGCATATCAACCATCAGCAGCTGCTGACACAGATCAAGGTGGCCCACTGGTAAGCAGGACAGATAGCATGAGCATTCTTGTCCCCTCCCCTTTTCTTCCTTGCAATTGACACATAGCTTATTGCAGAATTTATTTAAGCTAAGTAGTGTTCTGTGCATTCTTTGTCCTCTATACTACTTTCTCAGAGACATTTTGAAACCAAGTTTCAGTTTTGATTTTCAGGTGATTTTATTCAAATTAAAAACCTTATTCACCTTTTAAAAAGAAAATTTGTAGTCATTCTAGTGATTATAATATGAATCCTGAACCTAGTGCACTTATCCTAGAATTGATATTTACGACTGCAAGTATAATGTAAGGCATGTCCGTTTATTTTCTTCCCAATCTTTGTGCTAGTGAACTAAATACCTTGCATTTATCTTACAAATACCATAATACATTTTTATTGTTGCCTCAATTATCTTTTTCAAAAAGCCAGTTTCATTTACATGTATCAAAAATTACCATTAGTTGTCTTTTAAAGATATTAAGAACAGAAAAAAAATAGTCTTTTATCTTTCCCCATATCATAGTCCTCCTATTGTTCCTTCCTTCCTTTAGACCCATGTTTCCATCTGGTATCATTCCCTCCAGCTTGAAGGACTCCTCTAGTGTTTTTATGGCATGGGTCTGCTAGTGATAAAATCTCTCAGCTTTGACTTCTCTATAATTTTTTTTTATGTTGTACTTATTTTGAAAGATAACTTGCCTGAATATAAATTTCTAGTTTTCAGTCTTAAAAAAATGTTGGAAGATGTAATTCCACTGTCCTCTGCCTACCATTGCCTTTGATGAGAAGTCAACACCTATTTTTCTCATTGTTCATCTTACTGTAACTAACATCTTTTTCCTCTGACTTCATTTAAAACTTTCTTTTTCTTTGGTTTTCAGGACTTGGACTTTGATGTGTGTAGTTGTGGTTTTCTTTCAATTAATCCCACGTGGGCTTCATTGAGCTTCTTGGACCTATACTTAATGCTTTTGATCAAAGTGGAACCTATCTATTCATTATTCAAACGTAGCTACTTGATTTGTTTCTTTATTTTCCACATCAAACAAGCCTATATGTTTGACACCCTCACACGATCTCATGAGTCCTCGTGGTCTGGCTTCAATCTGATCTTATCACTCATTCATAACTAGTACTTGGATTTTCTTGTAGCAAATATATTGTCTCATAATGCAATTATTACCTCACTGTAAATTTTTTTTACTAGCCTGTGAGCTCATTGAGTGTGGAGGATTGTATTTTCTTTTAATCTAAGTTATGTTTAAACTGTTAGTGCTCTGTAAAAATTTGAATGAGTCAATATCAATGGGAAATGAGACTAACGGCTATAAGATTCTGACACCAAATTCTCTATTTTTAGAATAAAATTCAGCATTTTATAAAGGAACCCTATATATTTATGACATAATCTAGAAAATGCATGTCAAAGTCATTTCCCTCTGAAGTTACACGTTAGTGAAAATGGCAACTATTAACACATTATTTTCTAAACCATATATAATAGAGACTCATAGAAGAGATTTTCTCTCAAAGGAGACTGTAAATAATGGAGATTTTTTTCTCAGACTAATGATGTTGCCACAGTGATCTATGGTTTACACTCTCACGTCAGATAGGCTTTCCATAGGATTAAAAGGTTTACTAAAAATACAGTCATTCATTGCGTGCTGGTCATGAGCCTCAGAATTCACCACCTGGAATTTGTTCTAAGTTATACAACCTGACACTAACCTCAAGATATATTAAAGTGACTGTCAGAGGTTTGCCACTGTGAGTAAGTGCACTATTAGGGTGTAAAGATAACGACAGTGATTTATTGTTAGGGAATCAACCTGGGAAATATGCTCTTTCTTATTTCCTATTTGTGATTCTTGAGTTTTCATGGTGGCACCAACAACATATTTCCTTTAACACAGAATCATTACATGCAGTATAAAAAATGTTGCATCTTACCCCTAGACCTAAATTACTTCTCTACATTTATTAACAATGCAACAAGTTCAACATATATGTTAGCTTACACTTGTTCTGTAAATGACAGTATCATATTCTAATCTTACAAGTATTGAAGACTCTTTCCCCCCACAAATTGTACCTCTCTTGGGGGGAAATCATGAATCACAGATATCTATGTAGTACAGTCTGTTCATCTGACCCACTTAAGAACATAATAGGAAAATTAAAGTTACATGTATGAATAGGTTGAGATTGGCAGAAATGCTTGCGTATATGTTTTGGTTTTTGTATGAAAACTAAAAAATAAGTGCCCTAGGAAATCTTCTTTTTATTTCTGCTGCAGGAAAAAGATACTCAGTTCCTTATGATAAATCAAGACTCATTTGACCAGAC
The DNA here is from genome assembly GCF_010015895.1 of Lontra canadensis. Taxonomy (NCBI): domain Eukaryota; kingdom Metazoa; phylum Chordata; class Mammalia; order Carnivora; family Mustelidae; genus Lontra; species Lontra canadensis. The sequence continues at coordinate 2,486,089 of NW_022631031.1, forward strand.
ATTTTGAGATTCTCTGCACTCCTGGTATATTTCTTTCTTTTGATTTATCATATCACTACAAGAAAATCTGCATGAGAAACACTAAAAAATAGTGGTGTATTTCCTTAATAGTACTTATTCCTCTTAAATTATCTATTTGCTTATTTATCTTTTTACTGCCAAAAAGTATAAATACAATGATGAAAACACATTTTAGTGCTTGTTTATTAATATAATCTCTGCACTTACAGTAGTTTTTTGTCAAAGATGGGAATTCAAAATTATATGTTAAATGCATGAATGAATGTAATGATTGACACTAATTGATTTTTTTTAAATGGGAATAACTTTTTAAATCTTCATTAGGATATTACCCATGGAATATTTTTTCCTCAAAACATTTTTTTTTAAGGCAGTCAGAGTACCATAATTAGTTTCTATGACAACATCATACTGGAAATTGGTGGTGGTGGTTGTGGTGAGTGTGACATAATAGAATAAAAAAAAGTTTTCAGCAGAAAGCAAATTTATTTTTCTCATGAAGCTTATTTTTTATACTTACTATAGACTTTGTTCAATGCTTTTACTGCCTATCTATTTTCTAAACATATAGTAATCCATAAATTGCTAAGATACCACTTAGTAACTTGCTATTACAATGTATTTATCATACTGAATGTATATTTGCTTAAAAGTGCAAATTGCCAACAAGTTAATACTGTATGTGTATGTGTGTTGTCTTGTATATAAGTTAACACTTTAAATTGCATATTTGACATTTGTATGCATATGTAGAATTAAATTATATAGTATTAATAGGTGTCCTAACAGTGCTCATCTAGAATTTAGAATCTAGAATCTGGGAAGAAAAATTTCTGACTTGAATATACTTTATTAAAATATTCAATAAAAGAAAATGCTACTAAAATTCTTTTATCTTTTTTTGGACAGTGGATGGGAGGGAATGAATGTATACAGAGCAAATCTTTGAATCTTGGGCATTTTGCCCAATTTATTTAATATTCAAAAGGGTGTTTGCTTTGAGTTTGAACCTTAGATTCACTATCTATTATTTGGTTTCAGGAAAGCTTCATTTCAATTTACCCAGTATATAAAGTGGGAATAATAATCCCTACGTCAGATCTTATGCATATAATGTAAAGCAACTGTTGTAGAATTTACTAAACAATACCTAATATATGTTAATGGAATAATAATGGACTAATGGTTAAGCCAGTGACCAAATGACCAATAGCCAACATACAATAGTGGCCAATAGCCCAACAACAGTTGAGACATCAGTCTACTCTGTGAGGTTTCTGGGCTGTATCCCACCAAAGGGACCCAGCATCTACAGAATAAGTTAATTATGATGTCCTTGCAAAGCTTAACACTGATTACTTATGATAACTTATGCAGATGCAGCTTAAAACAGAAGAAATTTGGTTTGCAGGTAATTTGACTCAAGTCTCTAAATTTGTGTTACTAGGCATAATTCATAAGCAACAGGTGATGTGGACTCTCAGGCATGAGTATCATATGCTAGAACTAAAAACTTTGAGATGAAAGGTTCCATATCTCATTACTAATCCCTGGAGCCATTTTATCTTCAGCCAAATCATAAATAATATATATCTCCCCTGGAGAAACTGAAGACAAAAATTCTGCCATAAAATACAGCTGGTATCATAAATCTGTTACAAATTCATACCATATTCGTTATTATAAAACCTGAGTAGGTGGGCTCTACTCACATCATAACTTCCTTGTCACTTAGTTTAGTACAATATTACAAAAGAATATATAGGATTATTTCTTAGCCTAAGTTCAGGTACCGATATCCTAGTTCAAATATTAAATTTTTTCAACTATCATAAAATAATCCTTTAATATATACTTGATGGATTATAAACCAGAATGTTATATGATTATATTTAATTTATATTGGATAGGGTTGCATTCTAATTATAGATATTTATTTTAGGAGTATATTGGGTGTCATCATTAATGACACCTCAAGGCAATGAATATTTAGATTTTAAATTTATTCAAGAATGAAAAGAATTAAGTTTGTAGTCTTCACTGAAGGGAATTTAAATTGTATCTGTATTCACCCCTCCCATGTATTGCATGTTTCAGTTATGTGAGTAAATAGGGAAAAACAATTTGTAAATGATAGATGCAAGCATGTGTCTTGTATTATTCATCTCATTGGTGTCTATTTTAGAAATTAGAAAGGTAAACCTACTGTATGAAAGAGCTCTCAGATGAGCCCTGGAAGAGCTTGTAATAGAATGTCCAAGAGTTCCGAACATAGAGGGACCAGATAAAAAAGAGTTTTCAACTGAATAGCTTAAACAAAATTTTTATTACCAAGGTTAGCACCCTAAATGGGAAGGATATTGTTGTTATGTTTCTGTGTTACCTGGAATATGTATAGGGAAAAGAAATTGTTTTCTATGAAGGATAATTGTAGTGATCTCACTTTATAACAGTTTATTAAATAAATTCGTATAGGGAAGAGTACTCATCCAAGATTCCAAAGTCAGGTGAAATAGGATTCCAAAAACTTGGTATAACTCCATATACCTCTGCAAACAGGTATCCAGTAGGAAAAAAAAAAATTCCACTAATTTATTTTCTATTTCCATACTTCTGGCTGATCACCTAGATATTAAAGTTGATAAGGTACCATAACATGCATGAATAGATTTATTATCAGAAGTAGTATACTAACACAACTCAAAGCAATTCAAAATGTTACAGAAATCTAGCATTCTGTAAAGCCATTAAAAGAAAACTGATAGTGTCAGGGAAGCTTTACGAGGAAGGACAATGTCAGTTCATTGGGAAGAATGATCCTAAATTGCCTCTTAAGGAGGAACAAAGGACCTATTTCCTTGCAGTCTGGAAACATTGAGCGGAAATGTCTTTCAGAATGGTGGTTCCTGTAGATTCTGTGGAACCGTTTCCGATTGCCTGATCAGAAAAGAGCAAGAGATGACCTCTCACTCTCACTGTTTCCTCTCAGAATCATTACTTTTCTATTGATACTCATAATAGATTTGCAAAGGGATTACTCATAATTTTTATCAAGGATGGTTACATATTTTAGCAATTTAGAAGTCATCTAGCTTAATTGAACATTTTTTGTGTTCATTTCATTTTAACCTATAATGATTTCTAACCAAGAACAACGGACACTCCTTACATCTAAATGGTCCAAAAGCATTTCCGGGTAAGTTAGTTTGGCTAGCAATTTAGTTACGTGTGCTCCATTCTTTACCACATACTCACTGCAAGGATGAAATGATGTCAACATAGGAGAAAAATATGTAAATGCCAGGAACAATGGAAGGTTATCTACCACATCTCACAGAAATTTGGAGGAAACTCTCTTACAGTTGGGGCAGATGAGAAAAGAATGAAAAATGTATCCTTTACTGGGCCAATTTACAACTTTGTTTCCTGATATTTTCCAGTTACTTGGGGAATTAAGTGTAGACTTTGGCAGACTAGATAAAACTTCAATTTGGAGGCATGAAACCTGAAAAAACAATTCTTCTGCATTTAAAAATTTGAGGAAATTGACCTTTAGAAATAATATATATTTTCAGAAAAATGATTTGAGATGATAGAATAATTTTGAACAAGCCCAATAATATGAGATATGTTCTAAATGTTCTCAAAGAACTATCTCCAAGAAAAGTACTAGGACAAAATTATTTTATTTTCAAGTTCATGTAAATATTTAAGGAGCATATATATTCCTTTTTATGTAAATTATTACAGGACATAGAAGATGTATAGAGCTTCTAAGCTTCTTTTATGAATCTGACATAATTATAACACAAACACTTGTAGATGGTACAAAAGATACATTTATACATCAATCTTACCAAGAGATATATGTGTACATTTCTGAAATTAAATGTTTAACACAGATCAAGCCATATAACCATATATGCGTACATGTGTGTGTGTGTATATATAAATATACATGTTTTTTATATATATAAAATGCCGATAGTACAGAGGACAATAATAAAAAGATGACTTATCCATAAGGCATCTATTCATATATTCCATAAAATTAGTATGTACAATGGAGAAAAGCATAAAATTTTCTTGATAAACTTTAACAAAAATGTAACCAAATTCAGTAGTACTTTTAAAATATTTTTTTAGTCTAAATTTTACTTAATTGTGTGAAGCAGGGACAGCTTCATTAAATGCAAGACTAGGACAATGATGTCCTTTATCACTGCTATTATATAATAATTCAGGGGAAGGTTTAGCCATAGGATGAAATGACAGAGGATAAAATAAATTAGATATATGAACTAAATAAAAAATATAATTAGAACAATCTCTATATAATATGATTATCTACTGAGAATGCCAAGAAAGTAATAAAAACTGTAAAAAAAGATATGGAATAGTGACATGGTCTATTACAAAATCTCTATAAAATCAAATAGCTTTTCTGTATGCCATCAATAACTCCTTTGAAAACATCGTGAAAAATGGCTTTATCACAGTAGTAATATAAAACAAAATACTAAAGAATGAGACTAAAAATAAATGTGCTAGGCTTATTTATAAAGAAAACTACAAAATTTTAGTAACCATAAATTTTTTAAAAAGTTTGATAAATAATTAGAACATACAAATTTTCTATATAACAACTTACAAATACTTAACATTTTTAAAGAAATCTGTAAAAGATTATCTTTTAAATTTATAAAATAGATTTTTTGTTATATAAGATGGCTTGTGTAAATAGATGGATATACATTGCTTTAATTTTTTAAAAGATGTGTACATCAGCAGTACCACAAACAAAATAAAAAACATAACATCTACAATAGAAAATGGTAATATCCTTCTTATATAAAAATTATTAAAAATCAATAGAAAATAGATAAAGAAAAATCCATCAGAAATATATATATATGTTCAGTAAACATATTGAATAGATTTAGGGTTAGTAGTAATCTAAGACATCCACATGAGATAGTGCAGGGGTTGCAGTTTTGCTCATTAATTGTTAAATTATGTTAATAGTATAGGTGAAGAAATGATAAAATAAAATTTTGAGGTAGTTTTTATTTTATTTTGTTGGTTTCAGTTTCTTTTTTTTTTAATTTTTTTTCGATAAGATTTTGCTTTAATTACTATTGCTCAATTAGTCAGCATATAGTCATTATTAGTTTTTGATGTTTTTAGAAATAGACATTATTAAGGTTTCAATGAAGCATGGGTGTCTAATATGTCTGAAAATTTTGTTTTCAAATGTTTGCCTTGCCAATTACTAGTTGTGACTATGAGCAAACAAGTACTTGCCATTCTCCTCACTTTCCTTGCCTTGGCAACTTAGATAATAATGCCTAACTCACAGGAATGGGAAGATTAAAAATCCTTAATATAATTGCCTGGTAACATGACTATGAAGTAAACAGAAAGTGCTGAATAAATTGTTATTACTGTTATTATCACTGTATGTTTATTTGTAATCTAAGGACCTTTAAATTAGGTTTCAATTTATCTTCCTCCTTTTTTTTTGGTAACGTTTTTTAAAATCTATGAATAAAGAGCTCCTTTACTTTTTGATCAATTTTTAGTTGTTTTTATCTTTTTACATCCCATAGCATGTCTTGAGCTAAGCAGATATTTAGATAGTATCTGCTTTAGGTGTGATCCAAGTTCTCCATTCAGAACTGTTTTCCTGAACCTATATATTCCATTAAGTTTTTCCAGTCTGATAGATGAAGCTCTCTCATACTGATAGATTATTAATAAGATATATTGACAGAGTATTAATATAACTAAATCATATTTAACTTTTTAATGAATTAGTGTGTACTGTATTAGGTATAACCACACCTTGAGTAAACCTCATTAGCTACCATAGGGTCAGTGTGCAAAACTATGGCATGCACTCTAAAAAGTCATATGACTGCACCTTTTTCATTTTCATTTTAAATTTTGTGCACTTTGCTGGGAGTATAAGCAAGTTCTTCATTTGCCAATGCAGGCTCTTAGTTGATTTCAGATTTGACTAAGCTTTTTCCTCTTACTTTTGGAATTTGCTATACACACACACACACACACACACACACACACACACACACACACATATATATTAGAATCTGCAATACATATAAACAGAACCAACTCCTTACAGGTTTTGAAGCAGAGATCATTTTTCCTCTCTGCTTGCATTTCTCCTCATTCAGTATGCCTCCAGTCCCTTTCCCTCCCTTCCCTGCTGCCTCGTGCCTTTTCCTTGTGCCTTAAGTAGGCCTGCAATCACTGGACAAGCCCTGTTTGTGTTTTCTTCAAACCCTCTGCCAGTGCTAACCTGTCCTGTATTCATTCCCTTTCTTTAGGTTCCTGCTAAATTACTAAAGTTAATTTGAGTTAGGTTAAATCATTAGCTGGCCTTTCTAGACATTACTAGTTTTGACTGTTATTCCATCCTGGTAACATTCTACTTCAAATATGACCTTTAACAACTAATTGTAGTGTTTCAGCAACAGCTTAAACAGTAAGGAAGATCATTTGGATCACAGGGTCTTGTGCTCCTTTTTAAATGACAAGGCATATGTGAATGTTTACACCATGTGTCAGTTTTCTACTGCTGCTATAACCACAAACTTAGCTGCTTATAACACAAATTTATTATTCATAGTTCTATGTCAGAAGTCTTAGTAGATTCAGTTGGTTTCTTATCTCTGGTTCTCACCAAGCAGAAATCAAGGTGTCAGTCAGCTGAGCTCTTATGTAAAGGTTCTGGAGTGGGAGGAATCTACTTCCAGGATTATTCAAGTTGTTAGCAGAATTTAGCTCTATACTGATAAAGGACTGAAGTACCCGATTCCTTGCTGTCTGTCAGCCAGGAGTCCTTCTTAGCTTTGGACCCCATCCGTATTCCCTGGTTCATGGCCTACTTCCATCTTCAAAGCCAGCAGTGGTGGCCTGTCAAGTCCACTCTTGTATAACCTTATGTACAACAGTATGAATTCACTTACTTTTTTCTTGGAGGATAGGAAGCAGCTGTATTTAGACAAGGGATAACCTTTGGTGGCAGGTGAAGGAAGAGGAATACTTGTTTATGAATTTTAACTTACCAATGAATAGAAGATGGATGTCTTGTGTCATATGGGTTGTGGTTTCTGTGACCTTTGGACTACCCCATGGCAGGAGGGAACGTGTTTCATATACAGAAGCTCAGGCCTTATATCAAAGATTTCTATCATGAGTGTGGGACCTCTTTTCTCAGTATATTCTTCAGGGCCCTAACTGTCTATGGACCCTCAAAGTCATGCATCCACAAAAACATGGCACTATATACAAAAGTTGTTCTTACAGGTGAGCAAAATCATCAAACATCTGTAGGGAACTGATGCTTATTCCCACCCATCCATTTCCCTCCTTTGTTTCTTCATTCATTCATTCCATAATAATATGAGAAGGCTTTACTAAGTGTCAGGCAGTACTTTGTTGCTAAGGCTACTTCTGTAAAAAAAAGTTAGACAAATTCCCATCTTTGAGAAATATTCTAAGTTGATAATAGAGACAGTCAGTAAACAAGCAAATAGATATAATATAGATTGTGAAATTGTGACATATTATATAGAATAATGTGATGGAGAAAATGAGGGATAAAGATTGGCTTCTACTTTAAAGAGGATGTTAGAGAAAACTTCTGTAGGAAAAATGCACACAGAAGGGATAACCATGCTTCTAGATATCCAAAACATTTTAGAGCATTACACAGGTGGGACATGTCTTAGAACTCTTTTAACAATACTAATAATGGTATTAGTGTATTTATTGCATGAATAATTCTTTAATTTTTAATAAAATGATAACTTTTAAAAAGTTATTTAAAACTGAAAGCAATATTTGACTTACTAGATTTGGTGACATGGCCATAATATCATATTGGTGGGAAAATATAGATCTTTATTGCTTGTTTCCACTTAGAGTCTAGAGGGAAAGGAAGAGAAATTTTAAGGTTTCTGCCAGTCTCATAGAGCAAAAGGTTGAGACCCAGAGTAGCTGGTGTTTTTGTTTTATAAAAATATTGCTGGGCCTTTGGACATGCAAAGTTACAGAGGAGAACTAAATTCCTTTGCAGAGTAAAATAAGGGGTATGGAATTGTCCAATGTTCTGGGGATCTGAGAAAATGGAAGGGAAAGAGGGTGATTGTATCTTTCTTTTTTTATGAAAAGGGGGTTGAGTCACATGGAAATATAAAATTCCATCTCAGAGACATTCACTCAAAATAGAAACCAGGGAAAATGAAGGAAAAGGAATTGGGTTCAATGTCTGATGATAGACTATGGGAAAAAGTGATACAGGTGTAGATGATAGGAATTATAAATCAAGCTGATAGAGTATATGCTTGTTATTAAGGAGTTAAAATCCAAAAAAAAAAAAATTCTTTTACCTTCTGAATTGCCAGACACTGTGGGATTCTAGGCTTTCGGCGCCCATGGGGTGGTGTTTATGCACAGTTACTTTTAAATTTTAGAGGATAGGTGTCATTAGCTGATACCAGGATTATATTCATCTAGTGGTTCTGAATCTTCCAAACAGTTTTGTGAAATAGGTTTGAAATTGCATCCTCTCTCTAAAAGAAGGGGAAGAAGTTAGACAAGTTGGAGTTTATTTTCCTATGAGGACAAGGTGTAAGTGATACAACTTGACTCTTGATTCAGTCTTGCTTTGTTTTGAACTTCTTGTTTTTCTTTTTCTTCATCCACCTCCTCTCTTTGGCCTCCTCCTCCTCTTTTCTTGCCTCCACCTCCTTAGTATTTTGACATTCTCAACATCCTTTGTTCATGTTCTTGTGCATTTGGAAAATAGGAAGTACTTATAACTGGCAACAATTCCATTTCCTGACTTCTGGGCACTAATAGCAATTTCTGGATTTTCTAGATCACATCTAAGTTGGTGACACCTAATTTCTATTATTAAATCTCTTTCTGCTTTATATACTTTACATACTTATACTGGGTTCTGTTTTCCTGAATAAAAATGACTGGTAGAGTTATTTCTGATCTTTTTTCCAGTCTTTCTAAAGTACTTTTCTAAAATGCATTTTGTTAAAGAGCTGTTTACCTTAGTGTGAATGCTTAGGGAATGTCATCTCTTCAACAAGTTTTAAAAGTCTTACAGCTCCAAAAAGTTTGTGAAAGACCTGAGTGCAAATAAAACCCATGTCTATTAAGCTCCTGGAGTGGAGTCTGGTTAATAGCCTGAACCCAAAATTATTTAGGACTTGTATTATCAATAGGGCAATATTGCCTCCAAGAGGGCAAAAATTGGTTCTTGATCAGGAGAAAGCACCTCTTTTTATATATAAAGCATTGATATACATATAGTAGTGCATAAACAGATATGCAGTTATTGGTGGTATTAAAATTTTATGAAGTGAAGGCGATTAAGAAAATATTGCAAAAACTCCTCAGAGCAATGATAATGGGGAAAAAAAAGAAACTTTCAAGAAAAGTAGAGGCTGATTTCATTCCAAGAAGGCACCTAGAGTTTATTTTCATTCCATCTCAGAATTTAAGATGTACCATGTTATAAACTGTGGGTGCCCCTGCATCATTCAAGAAGATTCTATTGTCTCTTTTAGATCACTGATTCCCATTCATGGCATTTAAAACCATAATTTCAAGATAACAGGGTCCAGAAAACTGCTATCTTATGGAGGGCTCCAGGTGGTTCCATAATCAGCCAGGTTTTTTATAATTGCTGCTCAACTGTAACTATAATATCCCATGGCTTCTGGAATGCCGGTTCTATATAGCTCTGTGATGCTGGAAAAAATTAAGATAGTGAACCTGATTGTTCTCTCTGATGGCTACATCTATGTCCATTTCATGTTCCAGAAGCAGTGATTTCTTGGATGTATTTTCTTGTAATTTCTTCTGTTAATTTCACTTTATATGCTCTTAATATGTTTTACTTTGCTCTTACTATGTTTTATTTTTCATTATGAATAGCTGATAAAAGCCATATATGATTTCTGGAATATTTAATTTTTATTGAATTTTCTCACCCTTTCTCATCCTGCCATAGGCCAGCATCATATTTAAAGGGATAATATGTGCTTATGAGAAATTGGATGCAAATAATTAAGTCCTAAAAAGATCTCTTAGACAAGGACATATGTCAGTCCTTAGGGAGAATTATACTTCTGTAGTAAAGCTTTTGTTAATGACTGTAAATATTATATATTTAAAAATGAGTAATGTTTCTTATTAAGAAACTTCACTAAACAGGAATTGTTCTGTTGATTTTTTATCCTCTATGGCAATACATCCTGAATATGGAAATACTTTCACTGTGAGGAGATGAATCATTTTTGGTTTATAAGAGCTCTGTCAGAGGGAAAAACAGAAATCAATAGACTTAAAGTTACAACCTAAATTGTTTAAGTAACAAGAGATACAAAAAGTGAAGATTTAAATGGATAATTGAATTATGTGTTGTGTATGGTTTTGTTTTTTTTTTCCAAGTAAATTGATGAAGCTGTAGATCTTATTTTTGGGGACACACAGCCAACAAACCAAAATGAGAGCCTCACCATCAGAAGAGGAGGGATCTCAGAGCCCTCTCCAGGCACAGTTTGCTCAATTTTTTTATCCAAAAGTGAAAAATTCATTGTATTATTTTTATTTTTTTAACCTACTTCATTTTGTTCTTGGAATTACTGACCACAAAATCTGGAAGGAATCTAATAGTTCATTTAGCTGAATTTTATTTTACTAATTTTACTAATGAGGAAACTGAGTTTCCAAAATATTAAAAAGAAAAGTGGAATTGGAACGTTACAAGTCTTCTATCTCCATGTTACAATCTTGTGATGTTTGATGTTGTTAAATGTGTCTCCGTAACTACATTCAATGCTTTTTACCTCAGATCCTTCTACATCTCCCAGAATACTTAGAGCAAGAAATAACCAAAGAATATTTGACTAGTAATGACTGCTTGGAGTGCTGTGTCAAAGGAGTCAGTGAAACAAATCTTCACATGGTTGGCTCTTTCTCTTTGTCAAGTGTCTCCTGAGATGTCACCACTGCAGAGAGGACTGTCTGACTACTGCCTTCCATCACCACTTTCTTTACGTGTTTTTCTATAACTTCTTGTTATCTGAAGTTATCTGTACTTCCTGTGTATCATCTGTACAGGGGCCAAAGGCCAGCTGTCCAAAGATGGGCCACTCTGGCATGAACATTATTTTGAGCTAAAAGCAATACCTAACAGCTTCAGGAAAGGCTCCTTACCTCCCCATCACCTGTCTGTGTATACCAGGCAGAGAGCTATTAACGGAGATTGGTCCTTACCTAAGAAATTTATCTGCATAATATGGTGAACTTTGTTTTCCAAACATCTCCTCTCACCTTCCAGCTAATAGGTCTTTCTGTTCTCATATGAAAGTCCCTTTCCTTAGCTCTTATAAGCCTCATGTTACTTCACTGTCTTTGAAATTTCCACATCTGTGTGGATTCCCCTGGATATATACTATTAAATTTGATTTCCTCCTGTTACTCTATCTCATGTCAATTTGATTCTTAGTCCAGCTAGAAGGACTTTGAAGAGCAGAGGAAATTATTCCTACCTGACACCTTCTTCCTCTAATAGAAAATGAACTCCATGAGAACAGAGATTATGTCTTGCTCATTGTTTTATTGTGTATGCCAGGGTTTATTAGAGTGCTGGCATATAGGAAACACTCCATAAATATTTGTGAAATAATTATTTAAAAATACATATACTACTTTGCATGTCTCCTTATGTTTCTAAAGTCGTATTCACAACTCTTATTAATTGAATATTTTTAAAACTTCCATTAGGAGCTCAATATTTAAAAATTCTTTATGTAAAAAATGTTTTAACACAAAATATATTTTGTCACATATTAATTCATTTATATGGTGTCTAGAGCAGGTTAGGTTTTCTAAAAGCAGGAGCTATCTATATACATTTAGTGTATACTTGGATAGAATTTATCTATTAATTATTAATGATTTATATACCATTTGGGGAACAGTGATCAGTACCTATGGGATAAAAAATAGACAAGGAGGATTTGTTGAGTAGAATTTTTTTTTTTTTTTCCTGAAGACCATAGAATAGAGTTTGAAGCTTTTGCTATGATAATAAAAAGTTCTATCACTCACACTGGTGTATCTACTGAATTACATAAGGAAGAAATGAAAGCCAGTTATCATAAACCCAATATAAGCATTGTATATTCAGGAAGAAGCTGTTATAGATAAAACAACAAAAACAAACAAACAAAACATCAAAAAATAGCAAAATTCAGTTTTTTTGTAGCTGAATTCCATTCCTTTTTACTTACAAAAAAGAACTTATTTAGAGATTAGAGTTAATACCACTTTGTTCTATATTCATTATCTTAGCAACATTGATTGTACTAACAATTCCAGATACAGTGATTGACTCAATCTTCAGCTTATTGTTTCACATCTACCATTATTATTTTTTGGGGATGCTACCCACAGCATCTATCTCCTGCCCATCCATTCCACTCCATTTCTACTATTATCTCCTAACTGTTATCTTTCTCTTGAATTAACTACAATAATCTAACCAGGTCTCCTGGCTCCCACCTTTCCCTTGCTGAAACTCACAGTTTACAAAGTAGTGAGTATAATATTTTAAAATGTAAATCAAATGAAAGTTATACATAAAATTTGTTCTTTCTACTAGAATATACACTCCAGGAGAGCAAGGACTTTCTCATCTGTATCCACTGCTATATGCTTGCTCCCAGTTGTAAGAGATGATTGGTTCTCAAAAACTCTGTTGAATAAATCACTAATGAATACATCTTCAAAAAGAATGTTGGTAGGCAGGGACAGAAAGTGTTGTCCCTAGAGAAGTGGATGAGCAGCCAGGATTTTCTCCCTTGTCAGCATGCGTCTTATTCTCCCTTTCTGGCTTCTTTCTTCATCTTGCCTCACTCTCTGCATCACTATCCCTTCTGCCTGCACCCTTTGTTTTCCCTCTCTCTCTTGGTTAGTGCTCTGTTGCTGCTTTAATTAAGTTTTTACTCCATATGCTGCTTGTCTCAGAGGAAAGAACTTGTCTGTAATGTTCATCAGTGGAATGGGCCCTGGGGAGATTAGCAATGTGTCCTGTTAACTGATGTTTAAAACATAGGATATTTGCCAGAGAACTGCACATACTCCATCCTACCAGGAATTGCCTGTTTTTACATGACATGGATTTGAATACCTATATCACCCAAGCCACCTTTGTGCCCAGTCTGTCACAGATCTTGTAAGAGCAGGATACTAGACTTGGACCCTATTTCTCCAGGGATTAGTGTTGTCTTCGTTATTGAACAAATATCCTACAATTATAGTTTCATTCTTCATTATATATTTTGACAGCCTCATCAAATTTTTGACTCAAATGCTGAAATCTCTTTCACACACATTGTCATTATATAAGGTAAAACACATAAACTGTTTAGCATAGTACATGGATCATAGCAAACACATAAAAATGTGGTATTTTAATAGTTATTAATTTAGTTCTTTGCTAGTAAAATAATAAACAATTTTCTTTAGGCACTTTCTTTCTACTCCCTATAGACACAGCTAACTCTGCTACTTATGGTCTATATTTCTCCATTTAATTCTCAAAGATAAGTGTCTCTTAAAAGCTTTTCTGAAATCCAGACATACTATTTATACTGTTGCTCCAACTGGTAAGTTAATGGAAAAAGATCCTCTTGGTTTCTTAAATATATTATCTCACGGGAATTAGCACCACTTCCTAGTATAAGAAATCATTTTAACTATGAAACACAGAGATTCAGGTGGCCTTTAGAGTTGTAGATCATCACAGGTGACTGGAAAATCAGGTTTTTTAGGGAAAAAAGACAACAACAACAAAAAACCTCAAAAGTCCTTGCTTTTCTGCCAAGTAAGTTGAATTTCCTCTGATTATATAGAATTGCATAATGATGGGTCCTGGGAAGTATTACTGAAGGTACTTTTGTTTAAAAAAAAAAAAACTTAAAATTTTTCCTGTTTTGTAATTCAGTTACAATGCAAATTACAAAATTGTTTTGATCACTATGGACTGTTAGTTTATGTTTCCTTTGGATGCTGAAGAAAAATTGAGGACAATGATGGTAACTAAAAACTATCATCTATTAGGACGTTTTATATGTTGGGATTAATATACAGAATATGGATTGATAGTCTTCACTTTTACTATTTCTATTTCTATTTAAAATAAGGGTAGGAGGGGCGCCTGGGTGGCTCGGTGGGTTAAAGCCTCTGCCTTCAGCTCAGGTCATGATCCCAGTGTCCTGGGATCAAGCCCCGCATCGGGCTCTCTGCTCAGCAGGGAGCCTGCTTCCTCCTCTCTCTCTGCCTTCCTCTCTGCCTACTTGTGATCTCTGTTAAATAAATAAATAAAAATCTTAAAAAAAATAAAATAAAATAAGGGTAGGAAAACAGCAAAACTTAAAACACAGTCTGAGGGCACTGTTAATAAATTCCTTATCAAAGAGAAAGTTCTAGCTAAAACAAATATTCAGGAAATAACTGAAATGAGTACTACTGAGAAAGGGTAAATATAATATCTGAGTAAATATTAGTAAAAATAAATAAGAATATAAATAATTGAAAAAGTAAGAAGAGTTCTGGGAAAAGGGCATTTTAGTATAAAATAAATTTCTGAGTAGTGATTAAATATGTATAATATTTTACTCATTTCTGGAAAGTCTGTCCACTAAATATTGTTTTTTTTTTCCCCCACTGAGCTCTGTCCTGAGCCTTTTTCTTATCCACCTCAGTTCTTCTAGGTGACTTCAAAGTTTCATTGGCTCTTACAAGCTATTGATATTTAAATTGCTCTATCCCACACAGCAGAAATTCTGAACAGTCTTCATGACTCTTTATCTAAATGTCTAGTGGCCCTCTCCTTATATGTTCCCACAAGCACCACACACATATTCAAACTGAATTCACCAGTTTCTCCATAAACTTTCTCCATTGTGTCCCAAACATGACATGCTCTCTGCCTGGAATTCAGGTCTTCACATTTCTAGACTTTTTTCCAGAGATAAGTCATCTGTTCTTTTTTTCTAATTCCTGCTTATCCTCAGGTCCCAAATTAGACACAATTTCTTCTAGGGAATCTTTTCCTAGCTAAGTCCGGGATCTACTCCTCCATCTGTGCTTCCAGTCACAGGGCACTTTATCCGAGTACAGACGAACTGAAAACGTTCTATTGAAAAACTTCTATTGAAATTGTCTTTATTATTGCCTACATCTGGCACCTGTTGTGTTCCCTTATGCATCTGTTGTGTTCCCTTATGATATCCAGAATTGAGAGCAGTGTCCGGAATAGAGCAGGTATCCAATAATTAAATCCATTTATTAGACCCTTGCTCAGTACTATGTGACAGACACCGTATTAGATATAAAAGACTTTAAAAAATTAATACATTTTATTCTTATTCTCATGGGCAATAGAAGACAGTACTGCTAGCCAAATAATTATACAAAAGAATGATGTAAGCACCATAAGATAAGCATACATTTAGTAATTATGAACTGGTTAGGGGGCAGAAAGCAAGGGTCTGCACATCAGGATTCATAGGAAACAAAATCATAGGTGGCTGGATGAGGAAGGAATGATGTTGGGTTTTTTAAAATTCTTTAAAAGAAGTATTTATGGAACTATTTTATTGAGTATCTGCTATTCACTGGTTGTTTTGCAACAGGGATTTAAATACACATTTCATTGAACTCATTTGATTCTCATAGCAAATATGTGATATGGAAATTATTGAATCCTTATTCCAACTCATTATTTCTACTCATCAAAAATAAAAAGAAAAAAAGATAAAGGGATTTGGTGGTTAGATGCTGAGTTTAGAACCTAGATCAGCTCCAATGAAAGGTTACTTAGTGAGCGTCTAAAGGGTAAAGTGTTAGAAATGGTATTGGAGTGAAGCAGATGGATAAATGGCCACTAGGTGAAAAAGATCTAAGAAGTAGAGTTTGGTCTTTTGGGATGGAGTATCATGAAATGATTAAATGTGTCTGAATGCAAGTCCATTTGCTGTTTCAGATGTGGTATAATAGAAGCTCCAGTAGTGATGTAGACACATCTTGTTAGCAGATGAAACTGTCTCCTTTATTAGCAGAGGCTGTTGAAAGAGTTTTACATGCTATACTAATAATAAATAAAACCATGACATGATTATGCCTGAGCCTAGGCTGAGAAGGCTTCATGTCTTTGCATGACCATCAACTCGGTTAAATAATCCTTTGGATTCCTCTATGAGTCTGAATTAGTATTTCTGACTTCTCATCTGAATCCAGAGATTTTTAGAATCATTCAGTTATCATGACAAATTCTCAGAAGCTGGACAAGATAGAAATAAAAAGTAGCTTAATGAGTATTTAGAAAAAGTAAGGTTTCTAGACATAATACTCCACCAAGACTTTGGATGAACGATGAGTAAACACAGGGAATCACCACAGTCACATATAAATTTTTTTAATAGTACTTAAAAAAGTGTAATTTCCTGTTTACTTGTCCGTATCCCCTCTATCAAACCATAACTTCCTTGAGAGTAGCCTCAGCATGTAACACACTCTCCATTTTAATCCAGCATTTGCACAGTTTGGCACATAAGAGGTTCTTGATGAATATTGAACAAGTAACCAGTGTAGTTTATGTGAACAATAGTTTGACTTTCTAGAAGAATCTGGATAGACATCTTTAGGGAGATTTCTTTTTTTGCTGCTCATGTTTTTATCAATTACATGAATTTCATATAATTTGTTAAATAAATTTAAAGCTAAGTAAAATTATAATGACTGAATTTGGTTTTGTACAAAAATGTTTTTGAGCATTTGCTCTTTGCCAGGAAGTTTTCTGTTTGGTTGTGATGTATCAGTGCAAAAACAGACCTAAACCCCTGGTCTTACATTGCCTGAAGTCGAAGATAATTTATTTTCCTCTTCTGCATTTTCATACCTGTAAATCCCAGGAGAAAAAAAAATTGTACAATAGTTAGATTTCATAATCGTCAAATGAATCTGCATAAAATATGTATTTATTTATATTTGTGCCCAAGCCCACCTTCAACCAAAATAATTTGATTCTCACTGAACCAACCAAAATACAGCATCAAGAGTATTTTAAATGGCATTAATGGACCCACTAACCACATTATGCCTTCCATTTTAATCATATTTTTATATAAAAATTACTGAACAATATATAATGTAGAATTTCATCTGAAACCATTGTTTTGAGACCTTCTTCAACACATTCTCAAGCTATGGCATTTTTAAAACCTAGTTGAAAAAACTTGCATGTTTGAGACAGAATTTTAATTTAAGTGCAAATGGTTGATGAATTAAATCTCATAAAATACTTAAACATGTAACATTTTCTGTTCTTTGATGGCTTGGAACACCAAAACATTTGGAAGAGAGACAGGTATAGTTATTTTGACAATATACCTCCACATATGGAAAGGGCATTTTATAGCATTGCAGTCTTTAAAAATGTTACTGTTTAATCACATCCATCTTGTACTTCAAGTAAAAAGGTAAGAAAACATGTCCAATGCTTCCATTGAGGACAAAACTGAAGATAATGAGTGAAAAAGCTATCTGCCTGCCACTGTACCCAGTGTATATGGTAACATGTGAATAGATTTCCCCACCAGGAATTCCTTTTTCTGTCACAGCTTATTTAAATACAACGATGTTTAAAATGAAACAAAGAAACAATGCTATTTCATCATTTTGAAAAATTTTAGCTCATGCATCTGTAAGTATAGAGAATACTTTAGTAGAGCCATGTCAAATAATCTTTCTCCCTAGCATCTTATATCTTTAAAATTGATCACTACAAATACTCTGGAAGGTCTCTAATGTTTCATTCAATCCTTTGCAAAAATTGTGGTGAAGTAAGAGGTGAAGGATTTAGATGATGTAAAATGGAGCCTGGCACCTATTGATGGGACCCCTCCAAAATCCACTAATTAATGTCAACATCATCAAGTAATCTGCACTGGAAGACTGGTACAGCATTTTAACTTCTAAATACAAGTAAAACAAAGAATAGAGTGTACTATATTCATGCCCATTCACATGAACATACAAAAAATATAACAAATTTACATCCTAAGATATTTAATTCTTTCACAGATATCGACACATGTGACTTCTATTTTTCTTGTTTTGTCTTCTCTTTCTCTGTTATCTGGCATAAATACAAAAAGAGCCTGAAGATACAGAACAGCACTGTCTGCTTTGGAGGCAAAGCGCAGATTACCTGGGCCAAATAATTTACTTCCTGAATTGACTCAATCTATCAAAAATAAATTGATACTGGAAGGGAAAATAGAAGAAAAGACATTTAACAGCTTATAATGCATTTTTACCTGTTCAAGGGCAAAATGACATATAAGACTTCCCAGGGTCTCAATTAAACCTTTTCTGAAGATTGATATCATTAAAAACAATAGAACTAATATTAATACCTTTAATAATTTACCACTTGTATTTGAAATTCTGAATGCATAAAAGAAGTGTACTATTTTTTGGTCACATTTAAGTTAAATGTGTGATTCTCTTTTTCATAAGACTGTGTACCATATGAAATATTTTTGTGTGATGAAAAGTTACTATAGACAACTATTTTATGTTAATTCACAAATAATTTGTAAAATGTGAAATATTTAAAAGTCTGTATTTTGTAATTATAATTTTAATACTTTCAATTTGCCTACATAAGAAACTAACAAATTTAAGATTGTTGATTAACAAAAAGTACAGAATGCAGATATCTAAATATTTCAGAATAGCATTTTTTTTGTTAGATGTTATTGTAAGAACGCAGTTTTAAGGAGTTACATTGTCTAATGTTGTATGTAATATTAATCATACACAAGTAAAATGCTTCATTTCTAAAGTCAAATGCATGCAATGGAAATACCAGGTTTTAGTCCACCATAAAGTATCATATTCTTCCACTTGTAGCTTTCTTAGCTTCAACAGAAAATCATAAATAATAAGACACCAAAAGTTAAGATAAAGGTGCTGATTATTTGGATATTTAGTGATTTTCAGAAGCCATATAAAATGTAAACACTAATTTTTAAAGCTCTGTATATTTCTTGGAGTTTGGCTTTTTAGAAATAGCAAGAATCTATTTTCCTGGATTGTCATACAGAACTACAGGTCTATAGGGAAAAGAGTTTTAGAGAGACTAGAAGTTTTCCTGCATAATAATGAATTTTAGGAATTATCTTTCAGGAGCGATCACCTTGACTCTTTACTACCTCTTCCTGAACAAATAAACTTCATGATAATCCCTGTACTGAATATAAGTTACATTTTGTATAGCTCAGTTGATATTGCATATCTTTATCCATATACATACAACTCATTAGCTTGATATTTGTATATGTATAATAGATATTATACATATATAAATATTTATAATATATAATATATAAATATTTATATTTATAAATATATAATATATATAAATATATATTAATTAACAAAGGCTAACCTAGCTAGGAGAGCTGTCCTGAATATGTGTAGGCATTTTAGATTATTCTCTGCCTTTTATCCCAGGGTTAAACACCACTGAGGAGGTTCAACTCCTATTTTGAAAGGATTTAAAAGTTTTACTAAAAATGGTGTCTCTGAACAGTTTCACGTCTGTCATTGCTGACAGTCTACTTCTTGGTACCAAGTGCTGTTACGCCATGGTGGCAATAGGGAACTGATTGGTAGACATGCAGACAAGAAGCTAAGAGAAGAGGGCTAAGCTAAGAGGAGAAGAACACTATCGGCATCTCTGAAAGGTTATTATTTGGCCACATATTTATCTGGTGTATTTTCCTGAAGTCTTTCAGTTTGAGTCTGTAGTAGGAGAGTTTTTCTCTGCGCTACCCTAAGATTCTGAAGATAATAATAGCAGCTTTTATCCATGGGCCTCAGAAAACTAAGCAAACTGAAGGATTTAGGAAACAAGAGAATCAAAATTTTATTTTAAAGATTTTATTTATTTATTTGACAGACAGAGATCACAAGTAGGCAGAGAATCAGGCAGACAGAGAGGGGGGAAGCAGGCTCCCTGCTGAGCAGAGAGCCCGATGCAGAGCTCGATCCCAGGACCCTGGGATCATGACCTGAACTGAAGGCAGAGGGTTTAACCCACTGAGCCATCCAGGCGCCAGAGAATCCAAATTTTAAAATGCTATATATTCTTTAAAGATTTTATTTGTCTGAGAGAAGGTGTGTGCTGCAAGGGTGGGGGGAGGTGCAGACTCCCCACTGAGTAGGGAGTGCCAGGCAGGGCATTGAAAGCCAGGATCCTGAGATGATGACCTGAGTCAAAGTCAGACAGTCAACCAACAGAGCCACCCAGGCACCCCTAAAATGTTATATTATTTACAACTTTTTTTCTTAATATTTTCTTAGCGAGTCTGGCCTATAATATCATTAAGGAAAAATGAACAAAAGACCCTGAACATAGTGTTTTAAAGAGAAAGCCAATAGTTATGATAGAATGCTAGTAGAGTACATTTATAAAATACATTTAGGTATGTGAGATCTCTATAGAATTTCAAAAATTACTAATGGATTCATATATTTCTAAGTATTTCTTTGATATTTAACTTACATTGTGTTTTCATGATAGCATTATATAACTATTTTCCTGATCTTTCAAAAAAGACTGGCTAGATAACATATATCTAATGTATACTTTTTAATCATCTGTGTATGATGTGTACTTTCCACTTTAACTGATATACATGGGTTTTTAAAAGTCAAATAGTTTCTAGTACTCAATAACTTACCAACAAGTTGAGGATAACCGTTACTGAAATTAGTAAACATGATAGTATTGTAACTAATAGCACTATGTACTTATTCAACTACAGAATAGGGCAACACAAATAAAGCATGGCATGATAATTTAGTAAGCTTCAATCTTATAGATTGTTTTAATAAGGAAATATATGGCAAATGTAGGGTTCAGTGTGTACCTGTGCAAATAATTATAGCTTTATAATAACATAAGGCACTCTAGTGCGTTACACTATGATGAACAACTTTATAATATAAAGCACATAGGCACTTTTATGTTTATGTATAATTAATATAAATTGTCTCAGGTCTCTCAACAATAAGTAATTTTATGAAAATAAATTACTGTGAAATAAATGAATATGTGAATGAATGATGCATATCTACCAGACATCCCAGGCCTAACTTCCAGTGACTGAGGGAATGGAGGTTACATATATACCATATCTAAAAACAAATTTAAATTTACACAATGACAGTATACTCAGAAATATATTAGTGAGGGGTTGGGTCCAGATAGTGGATGAGGCACATGCTCCTAACTTTCACCCTGAAAATTTGACATTTCAGACAATAAATATTTTCTAAAGGAATAGCACCAGCCATAGAGATTGAAAGAAAATGTCATTGGTCTGTTAGAATGTTGTTTAGAAATAAGGTAACTACCAAAGAGTTGAAGAGTGTTGCCTCTGAGAGAAAAACAATATAGAATTGAGAACTTGTGTTTTCTTTTTCTTCTGATGTTTTTTATTGTAGCAAACTTATTTATTTTTCAACTGTGTGGCTCTATAACAAATTAAAACATCTTAAAATAATAATAATAATAATAATAATAATAATACTTCTAAAGATTACCCAAAAGAAAAATGGGTAAAAGACCCAACAGGCACTTGAGAATAAAGGATTCCTGAGTGACTGATAAGTATACAAAAAGATGTTCAAAAGCATTAGTAATCATCTAGGAAATACAATTTGAGCACATAATACTCTGTAGAACGGCTAACAAAAAGAATGACAAGACATAACCAAACGTTGAGAACACTGAATTTACACACACAGTAATGACTATAAATTGGTACCACCACTTTGGAAAACTATTGGCAGTGTCTCTTAAAACTGAACATATGCATGACCCAACCATATCTGTCCTGTGCATATGCCTACCAGAAATATAATTCATTCATGTTGGAAAAAAAGTCAAGCTCTGGGATGTTTATGGCAGCACTACTAATCACAGCTCATAATTGTATATTATTAAATGGCAACTAAAAGTACAATGACTGAATGCATTCTGATATATTTTTGCAACAAATATGCAACAAGGAAAATGAGTTATAATTACATGCTACCATAACATGGTTGAATTTCACAAACTTAAAGAGGAAGAATCCAATCACAAAAGATATATACTATAAGATTCCGGTTATGTAAACACCACAATTGATATATGGTGGTGTAATTCAAGATTGTAATTGGTTTCCATTTAGGAGGCTGTGACTTGATTGGAAGCCTGAGTGGGGCTTTGGAGATGTGCTGGAAGAATCCAGTCTCTTTGATTTGGATGCTGGTTGTGTGGGTGTGTTCAGTTTGTGGAAATCCATCAAATTATGATCAGAGTTCTTTTTTTTATATAAATTGTTAGATTTAAAGATAGAGTTCAAAATAAGTAAGCAATGAAAAAGGAACATTTCCTAGAGCTGGAGAAATGTATAAATCTTCAGACTGAAAAATCCAACTCATTGACAAGTAGGCTGAATGCTCATTTGAGTTGAGATCTGAATGACAAGAAGTTGGTTTTATGAATTCTGGAGAAAGAGCTTTTCAGCCAGAAATAGCAAGTTCAAGGTCACCATGTATGTTTTGAGCAACAGAAATTAGGACATGATGGAATGTGAGGGAGAGTGCTCAGAGGGCAATCAGATTGTGAAATATGTGTTGTTTGTTTTGGACCACGTTATGGAGTTTGGGTTATATTTAACATGAGGGTTTTATGCAAAGTAGCAACATAAACTGATTTACATTTCTAAAAGCCCACTTTGGCTATTCAGCAGAGAATGCATGGGGGATTGAAGCTGGGGATCATTTAGGAAGCTATTATGGTAGTCTCTGTGGAAAAAAATGATAATGGCTTGAACATGGGTTTTAGCAATGGAAATGAGCAGAAATGGATTGAATCTGGAGATATGTTGGTAGTAAAAATGCTAAGATTTGCTTATGATACTTCAGGTAAGATGAATAGTTCACTCAAGAATTATTCGCAGTATTTGTTTTGAGTAGTGTGTGGATGATGGTACTGTTTACTGAGTTGGATTGTACAGACATATCAACAATTTAGAGTGTCGAAGAGCAAGACTTCATTTTGTTTATGTTAAGTTCGAGACCTCCGAATGGACACTTTCAGATGCCTACTTAAATGCTCTGTAGAACAATCAGTTCTTTACAGCTGTGAAAAAAATCAGCCATGCTTATACAAAAACTTCGTCCTGTGAAATAACTTTACTTTTTTAAAGAGGGACAATTGTCTTTCCCAAAATATTTGCTTCCTTCAGAGGAGTCACTATAGCATGTAATCAGTTTTTTTTTTTTTTTACTCATCTGTGTTCTTTTCTTTCTTTTTTTTTTTTTTAAAGATTTTTATTTATTTATTTAATGAGAGCGAGAGAGAGAGAGTACAATTAGGCGGAGCAGCAGGCAGAGGGAGAGAGAGAGGCTCTCTGCTGAACAAGGAGCTGGATGCAGGACTCGATTCCAGGACCTTGGGATCATGACCTGAGCTGAAGACAACCGCTTAACCGACTGAGCCACCCAGGTGCCCCTCGTCTGTGTTCTTAATATCAATTAATTGAGCATGGTGTTGGCATCCACGGTAGCTTCAGTGTATCACTAAGTAGGTGTAAATATAATTTGTTTGCTTCAAATATCTCTTTCCTTAGGAGAAGTTTGCTTGAATCCTCCTATAGATATTTCTTTTATTAGCTTCCCAATTAATCCTCTGATCTACATAAACATAACTGAAACCAAAGTAAACAAACTGTGGGCCTAGGAAAGCATACCTGGTGACTCACCCCACAACCATTGCTGTGGCTGCAGAATTCTCTACAACAATCCAGGAATCTCTTTCAAATTTCTAGACAAATGAATAATCCTTTAAGTAAAATAATTTGGTGTCTCTAAAGATGTTAGTTCTCATTGGAAGGCAACAACATTTCTGTCATTGAAAGGGGTGTATATAACCTTTCTACCTAACACACCAGGGTCCCAGTGAGATAAGTCAAATTTCATGTCTCTTTTAGGAAAGCAAGTGCTTTCTGAACAAGGTGGAACTTCCATTTACTAGGATTAGGTCTTCTGGTATATTCAGGTGTTAGTGAGCTTCATTAGAATAAAAGGCTCAAAAATCACTGCAAATGGGACTTTTTACCATAAAGGGGATCTAGCCTGTTTCCGTAAAAAGTTTACTTATGGATATGAATTGTCCATATAGGTTCCTGTATAAATTGCACCTTCTTCATATTGTGACACTGATTGCCCTCCTTGTTTTCTTTCCTTAGGGACCCCAAATCATACAAAGAATATCCTCTCTATTCTGGCATGCATTAACCGACCTATAAGTAAGGAACTTCATTCTTCATGATTTAGTACATTAAATCTATGGAAACTAATGATCTGCCATTGATTTTTCTTTCTTCTGAAATCTGGAATTTCTCATTATTTCAAGCCCTAATAAATTAGAATTTTTTAAAATTTACCTTCCCTAGGTATGTTTTTGTATCTGATGTTTTGTATCTGTTCCTTAATCTTCAATCAGTATTTTGACCTAATATTAAACTTCTGGCTTCACATGAGTACATCCAGGGAAGTAGCCTAGCAAATACTTTATGTGGTAAAATCTCTGTAAAATACTGTACATTTGTCTTTGCAACATTAAATATGCTATTAGATTATTCAAATAGTAGTTCAATCGGTGTAGCAAAAATCAGCCAAAACTAACTGGCTATTGGTTATTTTATTCTATGCATTCGTTTTTTCAACAATCCTTTTCAGAGTTGTTATTATTTAAATGTGGAAAGGATAAGACATGATTATATTTTGCACGTTGTTAGTTATGGTTTAATGTATAATTTTATTTTCAAAGAAAACATACATGGCAGAGGTAGTAAAGTAAGATAAGAATTAAGACATAGCCTGACTCCTATATTTACTTAAGTCTAAAACATTCCATAAGGCATGGTAGAAGAAGATAGGTAAATATGCAACAATTTATGAAGAAGCTTGTATGTTATAATAAAGAGTTTACACACACGCGCGCACACACACACACACACACACACACACACACAGTTTTTTGTTTGTTTTTATGAAAATTTCCCTTTCTAGTCCATTTTGTTAGCCTTCTGTTTCTATAGTTTAACCAAACCAGCAGAGCTAAGTAGCAAGTGGTAAAGGATGCCAAATAGACTTTGAAATCTCCAAGTAACATTTTGAGGAATAGAATTGCCTCCTCTTAGAAGCAGTTGCTGTTGTGCCTGGAGATTCTATTACAATATGACCTGAATTTGAACTTCTAATGCCTATTTTAAACATAAAACATACTAGAATCACTTGGGTGTGTTCTTCAAACAAGGTAACAAAATAATTCTAATATGTAATTGTTTTGAGAAAGAAAACTTTTTCTTTCTCAGTAAACCAAATCTTTGGGAAGCTTAAATAGTTGGACCACAAGACTCTAATGAAGTCACCTCTATCCATCTGCTGACCAGTAAAGTACATAGGAGGAAATGAACTAACCTCCTCTAAGCCAGTTTTTGAAAATTCTAAACTTGTCATGTGTTGGAAAATGCCACATTCTGCCTGAGGTTATCAGAGTGCATCAGTTTGCAGACATGGTTTTATTAAAAATTAGGAGGCCCTATGATGTATTCTGTTATCATGTCTAAACATCCTGGCTGCTACTCTATATCAGATTCCCATGAAAGTACAGAAAACTAAATGATAGATAACTATGGGGCTTATTTTATTTTGAACAGAAAAATTCAATTTCTGAGAAGTACATTTGAGGAAGTTGTTCTTGACAAATATACAAATTAAAGATAGAAAATAAGCAATATATGTGGTAATTTAATTTATTACTTTGCAAGGTAACTCTGATACATCTCAAGGAAAGGAAATTATCTTAATGTGTATAATATGATGTCAGGCTGGTTCTTATCTGATTTTGGTAAAGCTTAGAGAGAGCAAGGAGAAACATAGACTAGATTTATATGGATTAGGGACAGAATTACGGAAGGTATTAAGGGGTAAGTTGCATATCTAATTAGTTTTATCTTTCTTAATTATTTGTGAATATTAATGAAAATATATTATGTAACTCTCTAATATTAAAATCTTAGGACTTTATATTTTCTATGTACTGAAGTGTTAGTGGGTTCTGTGCATTATTATCTCAATCTCTATTAACCTCTGGCTCACTATATACATTTTTGGCTATATTTCCAGTTCAAATTACTTAAATTGTATTGTTTCTGAGGAGAAGTCGTGATTTCAGTTTCTCTGGATATATTTTACCTTTTAAGTAGCTTTAATAAATCTATGTTTAAGTTCAAGAACTTTGTTTTAAATCATCAAGATATATACTGGTATCAATTTCTACACTTCATGGGCACAGAAGATTTTCTTTCTTTCTTTCTTTTTTTTTTTTTTTTTGGTCAATCCATATTTTATTTTTTCATTTTTTATTTTTTCAGTGTTCCAAGATTCATTATTTAGGCACCACACCCAGTGCTCCATGCAATACCTGCCCTCCTTAATACCCACCACCAGTCTCAACTAGCCCCCATCCCCTCCCACTTCAAAACCCTCAGTTTGTTTCTCAGAGTCCAGAGTCTCTCATGGTTATTGGTTTAAGAGACTTCCCTGATTTCTGGGCATGGAAATATTATTTTAAGAGATTTAAGGTCTGTAAAACTTTGTGTCTTATTGAAATAATCCTGTCTCATCACAGCAAACAGGTTTTGTTTTTATCTGTTGGGCTCATGGTTTTTCTGGGCACATTCAGTTGGCTAATGGACCAAATTTGAGGCCAGGTCTACATACATAAAATGCAAAGAGAAAGAAGGATCCAGATGGCATGTGCAAAACTATATCCACATGGGTATGTTCTGTTTAGAACAAAAGTTTCTTGGAGAATTTATGTAGTTCAGCTTTGAATTTTTAATTCTTAAGATAATACATGACACATGGAAAGCAAGTAGTAAATATTTCAGGAATGAATTATAACATGATTATTTGAATTAATTAATTTATTGATTTATAAACTTATCAGTGCCACAGAACACAAAGAAGTCAAATATCTTCTTTGTCCATGCTTTTCTATTGGCATTTTCTTATCCTAGTCTTGTATTTCCCTTGGTTCTCCTATAACTTTGTGGATTTATTTAGTTATTACTCTTCACTTTTTACAAATAGCAAAATGAGGCTAAGGGGAAGGAAATGATATACCCATGGAGAGCTAACAAGTAAACAATGAAACAGATTAAAATGCAATATTCTGTCTTTCAAATATAATCTTTTCACTACATCCTACTACATGAAACTTTATACCTGTAAAATGAATGTATATAATATATGAACATATATAACTAATATACACTCATTTTATAGGTAATTATATATATATAATTACATGATTATATATATAATTACATATATATATAATTACATGGTTATATATATATAATTACATATATATATATGGGTATATACATACCTTTGCTCTCTCACAGGTAAGAGCCAAATGTGTCAATAAATATTAATATGCTTTGACTGTTAGAAACCCTATAAAAAAAAAGGAGAGTGATGTTATAATTATTTCCCACCTCTGTATTCCTGATATGTGAGGATACCCCCCCCAGGTTGTATTTTTTTCTCTATCTTAGTGTATTATAATTTTTGCATCATTTAAGAAAACACTAGATGCCGTATGATCTTCAGCTTCAATGCAAAAAACTCTCTGAACATAAAAACCAACTCTAGTCATTTCCTTATCTTATTTCCAAAATTATGGTACTGATTTCTTTTATCATGTGCCATTTGTTTCTTTTTAACACATATGTAGGTTCTTAGAAGACAGAGAAAACACTTCTTACAGATCCATGCTCCTCATCCAGTCTAGTCTAGCCTTGAAAATAACAAGTGTTCATAAGTAGGTGCTCCTCAAGACAGTTTTAAAAGACTCAGTAACACAGCTTTTCATATTTTCTATTAAGAAGAAACATAGTGTTTACTCAGTTGTATAGTTTCTTTTTTTTTTCTTTATTTTGAAGCAAAGAGCAAAGCAGCTGCAACAGCCACAGAACTCGGTGCTTTTTAAAATAGATTGTAAATCTGAGCTAGTATTGAGCATTTTTACGCCCAGTAAAAACTTCCATTCTTCTAAAAGTTCTCAGGTAAACATAATGGGCACATCACAGAAATATACTATTGCTTTGGACTGTTTCACATCATCTTCACCAACTTTTTCTGAGCAACTAATTGTGTACACTGTTGTATTACCTGTTGTCACAGAGAACTATACATACCCAGATCCAGCTTTGCAGGAGTTGGAACAACTCTGAAACCTACTCACCAAAGAAGATTGATTCTGGTAACTTGTTAAAATCTTACAGATACGAGTTCTAGAATCTTATGATGTTAGTGCTGGAATATTCTCTTTTCAATTCTAATAAGTCTTGGCTAGAGCCCCAAGATAAATTTCTCCTGTTTAAATTATGAAATCTCCTTATTTTGCATTAAAATTTGCCCAGATACATCTCCTAGCATCCTCTGTTTCACTATTAATTCAAGTAGGACTAAAATCCTGGAAGATGCTTTTGTACGACTAAAGACAATACAGTGCTGCTTTGGGGAAGAAGTGGCATGGGTGCTATGTTTTTTTTTAATACTTCTTTAGTCAATAAAAATGTCTACTGGGCCAAAGGGATGAATTCTTCCCCGAGGAGAAACAATATACCACAGATATTCTATAGTCCTCTTTTGGTGCTAAGGAAAATGCCTCCATAAAACTAACTCTGCAGGCCTCTCAAATTAGAGATGCCATCAGCCATTACATTAATACCAGCACACTTTAACTTAATGAAATGCATTTCCTGCTGTTATCACAAAGTGCACTTGAGAGAAGCAATATAATATTAATACAAATGGTGCCACAGGCAGAAATGCCTTGTTCATTGATTTCAAAAGTAACCATGTTCTTTACATCCATAAACATGTATCAGTACCAAATTCAATTTGGTTTCTCACTAGCACTCACACACGTATACTCCTTTCCTCTACTTTCATATCCTGTCTCACAGAGTGATTTGGCAGATAATCTGTGTTCCATAGGAAACATGGATTGCATCTGTGAGGTCTTGGGATCAACATTTTGTTGATGGATCAGTAAGAGGAACCAGGTGATGTCACAACAGGACTGGGATTATGACTCAAAACTGTTAAGTAGTGTGTGGCCTTGAATTCTGTTCATGTATATTCACATACATTAAGGGTTATTATGGATCCTTACAATTCTTTTTTCAATAACACAAAGCCCTTATGTCAAGGAATCTTGCAATTTGCAGATTACTAGAGCACCAGCCCAAAGTGTCATTGCAATGTGATAGGAGCTGTCACATGCTTCTAGAGGAGATGCTGCATGAATCTCCTGAAATCCATGTATGACTGAACCATTGAGGCTACACAAAAGAGAGAGCTTGAGCAGATTATGGGGAGCAAAATCTGGGAAAACTTTAGAGTTTCCAGTTAAGATGGCTGACAGGGAATCTGCCATAATTTAAAAGAATATTGAGGGCTTATCTTGAAATAGCACAAGAAATGCCTCTTCAGATTCGCACATTAGTAGAAAGTGAGTATGAACCTTCCAGGAAGCTAAACAGTCCCCTTCAACGCTGCCACACTTTAATAATGTCTTGCAAGACCTTGAGTTTCTCAAAATATATCTTGAAGAGGTATTTGGAAAGCTAGAATGGATCTGAAATATCTTCCTGGGTAGACCATACATCCTTTAGGTACTGTTTAGGTACTTGAACATTGATAACATGAATTATATTATAACAAGGGAAGCATAAGGAATTCAGAATTACTGTGAAGATCATGTTCCAGATGAAGGCATGTGTTGAGGTCGCAAATAAAAATTTTACTTCACGGCATAACTCGAAACATTGGGTTGGTTGTCTTTTCAGGGATTTGGTAATCCACGCCACCAGATTTCCCATATATAAAGGGTGGGTTACCAGTCAGTTGGTCTAGATATGAAGGGGGTTCATATAAAGTAATCTTATATTGGGCTCAGCCCCAGTAAGAATTGTCCAAATCAAGTTGCCTATGTGAGGCAGATCTTATTGGTAAAAATGTGGTGATAACTGGCATTCATTAAAATGGTAAGTGTCCCTGTTTCTATCATCCACAGTCTACTTACCAGAAATAAACTTATTTTGAACGTTCTTTAAATACCCTTTGTGTGACCCTTGAAAATGATAATGCACAATATTCTATCAGAATTTAACCACATTCTTGATGCCTCATATCCACATCTTTCTAGCAGTTGATAAAGACCTAATGGATTCAATGACAGTCCTAATTCTGTCAATAAGTTTATCCTTTCACAGGCTACTGCCAAGACAGGGCTATTTAGTGACAGCCTTCAAATGTGTACTGCCAATACAGACTTTTCTTGGTGATTAGAGTTCTTCTGTAGCAGACTAATGGATGACTTTAATCCTTTTTAAGCTGGCTCTAAACTTATAACACTTTGCTGACTCTAGAAACAATCTATAATATAGTCTTCCATCTTTTCTTGTGTGTGTGTTTCCAGGGTCCATTCATCAGCATGATGACTTTTTTTAAGGATGATTTTTGGGGCTTGCAGCCAATTACAATGGAAGTATTCAGGAGAGGAGGGAAACATTTCACTATCAAATAAATGCCCTGTTTATCTTAATAAATGGCATACATGTCCCTCGACGCTGTTTTTTTTTTTTCTCACTGTGTTTTGCAAGTATTATATTAGATTAAATTAGTGGTCATTTCTGGCTTCTCAGAGTATAGCTAGTCTTAACCAATTCTCAGGAGTAACTGGCATTTGTTGGTGGTATCTTCCATCCCACTGAATTCAGAATCAAAGTAGTGCTTTGGCAAATTCAAAGATCGCCATTTTCACCTCAGCTGTAACTCTTCTCCCTAGCAAAACTTACCTGACCCCATGTTTCTTATATTTCCTTATAATTCTTCTCTTTGCTTTTCAGAGAAAAGCATTCTGACAATCAAAGATGAGTAAAATAATAAATAGCTTCAGACATTGACCTTCCAGTGCTGATTTCATGTTAATAGCAAGGCCTTTGAATAAATGCCTCAAAATAAAGCAATGAATTATTAAAGATAGCACTTCATAAAATATGTCTGTACAATTGGGGAGTACTTTTGAAAAAGGAGTCCCTCTCTATTTCTTTCAAATAGGTTCAGATAATTGCTGTCTACTCCAGGTGCTTAAAAGGACATATACATATATTTAAGAATAACACTAAAGTTACTTCTGTTTCTGGTACTGATGTTTTCATATGTTAATGAAAGCAAATTAACAGTAACTTTTGATACATTGGGAGAATTATTCCATTTTAAGGTTTTATTTATTTTTAAAGATTTTATTTATCTTTAAAAAGATAAAGAAAAGAGAGAGCTTGCACAAGCCAGCCCAAGTTGAGGCAGAGCAGCAGGGAGAGGGAGAAGCAGACTCCCCCCTGAGCAAAGAGTCCAGTGTGTGGCTGGATCCCAGGATCCTGGGATCATGACCTGTGGTGAAAGCAGATGCTTAACTGACTGAGCTACTCAGGTGCCCCAAGGATTTTAAATATGGTTCTTCACTCATATTGAAAAATAACTCTCAAAATCATTTGGACAGACCAAATTAAATACTATGCAATCAAGTATGTATTTAAGAAACATGTGAAAGGATATGCCCTAGTTTTAGAATTATAATGTGTATGTTTATGTGTGTATATTTATATGTGTACATATATTTACATACCTATATACACACATAGAAATATATATATATATATGTATATATATATATATAAACACAGATGCATGCACATATACACATTCAGAGAATGAGAATGCTGTCATGTATAAGCATTGAATTGTGGAAAATTCTAACCATTTGTCAAGAAAATGTATAATATTTCTGAACTAATTATACAGATTTTGCTTAAATAACAGCAATAAAGTATAAGGTTATAAAATTATTTTTTGTATCTTCTCACATATATATGCAACTTCATCATTCTTACAAAAACTGTCAAAGAGAAACTCCAGCTTACTCTGAAAAGCCCTAACATTATTAATAACATGGATAGATAATTTCAAAATTCATCAGAATACTTCTGTATAACAGCAACCTGTTATGCATGTGGACAGATTCACAGTAGTTTCTTTGGAACTTCACATAGCCTGATGTTTGTCCTTTTCAAAGAGAGGGCCATTTTAAAGGATAATGCACTTACATTTCTTGAGAAGTTAAGCTACCCTAAAGAACAATGTAGGATTGTGACAAGAACCACAGAAAACAATAAATAAAATACCTCAACAACTTAGACCCTGAAAACTTTCTACATGTTTTATGACCTTTTAATATGTCTTACTCGAATGATCCTTTTAAACAGAAGCTAATAGATTTGCGGATAACATTTTTCTCCCACACTTGTTTGGTCCTGTAGTTCTTGGTGCCCTGTAGAGGCACATACCTTTCCTGCTTTGGTACTGTAGTACTTTGAGTACACTGATTTCTGTCTGAGATCTCCAGGGAGCATCTTCTCATTGTCATGTGAAACGCACATTGTAACAAAGAGTTTGGCAGTCTCCAAGAAGCCGAGAGAAATGTAAAATCTTGGAGATTTCCTAGGAGAAAAAAAACAGTGTTGCATTGAAAAATTAAGCAGAAAATTGGTCCCGATGGTAGAAGTTTGAATTGTTAGATCATTTGTCTAAATTTTGGAATGGCATTGCCTCACTTATTAACACTAATTAAACCTTAAGAGATATGGTTGCAGCATTCTAAAATGAGATCAATCAGATGGTATACACTAGCATAATTTCAATTGGGAGGTCCACTACTGAAGAGATTTAATAACTTGATGTTTTATTTTTATAAACCAGCTAAAGTCTGCTTAACTAATGTGCACTAAACACCTACTATACATAAAACAATCCAAAAGATAAATATTAAAATTTAGTTAACATCTTTAAATTAAAATAAAATTATGGGAATTTTTATTCCAGGCAAGATAAACACTACTTATCTGATTCTTCTACTGATCACTATTATAAAACCTGAACAGATGCATAACACAACTAATAAAAGATTCCAAAAATGAAATAGTAGCAGGTGGATTTAGAGGAAGATCGAATACAAAGTATCACTGAAACGAGGGGAATTTACCATTTATATTATTCTATCTGATATTCCTCAAACTGGTTTCTGAGGAGCTTGAAACCTGGAAGTGGGTATCAACACAGAAAGATCTTCGGAAGAAGTCCTCCAGTTCTGGTTTGAGGAAGTGGGAAAGAGGACTTTAGACAGTAAACAAGGGCTGTGTAACCTGACGTGAGTTACTCCTTGGTGAGTCACAGAAACTATACCAAGTGAGTTGTTTCACAAAGGAAATTTAATTTCAGCAAATGAGATAAGGGGGAATAATTTCCAAAGACATGACACCTTGAGCAAGTGAAAATGGGTTCCTTTTATTTAAGGTTAGGATGAATATTTAGATAAGGAAGCCTTGTCATTTTATGTAGAGGAGAGCATAAGATCATGTATATGCTTTAAAGAAATATTCATTGTAAATAAAGCTAATGCTCTTCTTTGGGCAGAGATTTTAGTGTTATAATGAGGTTAAATAATGGTAGGTCATTCTAAGGGTCACTCTGTGGTCCATCTTTGCAGGTGTGAGACAGGGGTTTTCGCTCAAACGGTTCTGGATGGTGTGGACAGTGGGAGGTCTTGTCGGGGGGCAATCGCCATCACTGAGGTGTGGTTTCAGGTTTCATTTCCCTGAGTTAGCTGGAAAGAAGATTTTAAGGAAAATTTTAAGATAAAGATCAGTGAGTTTAAGCAGGTGGGCAGTAAAGGTCCAGCCTTGGGGCCTTGACAGCTGCAGCACGGGCCTGTCATCACCTAGAGAAGGGGAAAATTCTTAAAATTTTCTGAGAAGTTGTAGTCCCAAGAAGTTGAGGGAAACTCCATTGTTTTTTTCTGTCTCTGTCCTCTTGCCATTTGACTTCCAATGTGGTCGCAGTAGTGCTGAGTTCATCAGAGAGGTTAAAGTTCTAGCTTTCTCACTACAGAAATTAATACGAGGGCCCTAAGAAAATCTGAACCCAAAGAGGTCATAGAAAGAGAGGAGCTTAGAAAACTGACCCATATTACTTATAAATTCCTCTGTGTTCACCTTTGATTTGAATATGATTATAAATATGAATAAGGGCTGGGTGTGATGTTAAAGAGCATACTTTCAGAGATGAACAGAGGGACAGACAGACTATCATTTAAGTCCCAGAATTGCCACTGGATGACTTACAAAAGAAAAAAAGATTTAAACAGCACAGAAAAAGCATTGATAAGTGAGTTGGCATCAGAATCATAGTATGTAGAAAGTAGTTAGGTTTGTGGCCAGAAGCTGTATCTCTCAATTATATGTAAAAATAAAAACATCAATAGAATTTTAACAAGACCAAGGGGCTTATAATATGATACACAAAACATCCAGGATAAAATTGAAATTTACTAGGCATATGAGGAATTTGGAGACTCTTGCCTTGCGTAGGAATGCAAAACCTATTTACTGCTAGGATTTTCCATATGTGTAGGTGTAATATATAATAGAACCATAACAAAATAAGGCAGGTAAAAGACCTACATGGTGTCAAGTTTCTCTTCCATCTGAATTAGTAAAAGACTATTTTGAAGTGGATTGTAAAAAGCTAAATATGCACATTGTAAAACCTAGAGCAATCTAGTACAATTCTTCCCATCCCCCCAAAAAACTATAAAAACTATGCAAAGAGCTATTGTCAAGCTAAAAATGTATACATACATACACCCACACACAAAAGGTACAAAAGGGGA
The DNA here is from genome assembly GCF_010015895.1 of Lontra canadensis. NCBI lineage: Eukaryota > Metazoa > Chordata > Mammalia > Carnivora > Mustelidae > Lontra > Lontra canadensis. The sequence continues at coordinate 2,521,166 of NW_022631031.1, forward strand.
AAGAAAAATGAAAAACAGAGGTTATAAAAAAATACAAGTTTGACCTACATCCAACTATATGAATAATGTTAAATATAAATGGTTTGAACAAGCCAATAAAATCAGAGATTGTCAAAATGGGTTAAAAGAAAAATCCTGATCAAATGAGGTTCTGTATATATAAAAACTTATTCTGATGTAATTTTTACTTCCAAGAATATGGAAATTATATATAACCTAAGGGTTTTAAAATACAGAAAGAAAAACCAGCAGAGTTGAAAAAAAGGACTAAACAACCTACAGTTATAGTTGGACACTTCAACTCTTCCTTATTAGTAATAGATACAGAAATTCAGAAAGTATATACAACTGAATTACAACAGCCCACTGGATCTAATTGACATGTAAAGAACACCACACAAAACAGAAGAATATAAAAGTTTTTCAGATACATATTTACTCAGGTAGACTCTACATTTTGTTCATATGGAATAAAGTGGAATTAAGCTAGAAATTAATAGCAGAAAGATAATAGGAAAATTACCATTCATTTGGGAAGTAAACATCACACTCTTAAATAATCTATAGCACAAAGAGGAAATTTCAAGGGAAATTAGAAGATACTATTAACCAAATGAAAATATAGTAAATGTATGTGGGATGCAACTAATGAAATGCTTATAATGAAATTATATTACATGCTCATTTTACAAAAGGAAAAAGTTTCAAATCAATAGCCTCAGCTTTTGTCTTAATCTATAAATCAGGCAGATAGGAAGAATAATGAAAACAAATAAGTGAAATTATAAACAGAAAAAGCATAGAGAAAATTAATATAATCAAAAGCTAATTCTCTGAAAATATCAATAAAATTGATACACATTTGGTAAGCCTGACAAAGAAGAAATGATAGAGGACACAAATTACCAAAGTGAGAATTAAGAATGGATATTACTATAGACCCCACGAGAATTGAAAGGACTATACATATATTCAACAACTTTGAAAAATAGAGTAATTCCTTGAAAACCTTAAACTACCAAAAGTTATCTAGGATGAAATAATTAACTAGAAGAGTCCTATAATAATAATAACATAAATTGAATTTATTCTAAAATCTGATTGTGCAAAAGAAATCTCCAGGTCTGTGGGTGCCTGGGTGCCTCAGTCAGTTAAGCATCTTCCTTCGTCTAGGGTCATGATCCCAGGGTCCTGGGATTGAGTCCTGCATCGGGCTCCCTGCTCAGTGGGGAGCCTGCTTCTCCCTCTGCCTGGCATTCCCCCTGCTTGTTCTCTCTCTTTTTCTCTCTCTCACCTCTCTCTCTCTCCTTGCAAATAAATAAAACCTAAAAAAAAAAAAAAAGGAAAGAAAAAAAAGTCTTCTATGAAATATTAAAAAAAAAAAAGAAAGAATACTAATTCCTCATAATTTCTTCCAGACAATAGAAACTTATTTTATGAAACCAGTAGGATCTGGATAGTAAAACCAGTGAAAGATTTTCTAAGAAAAGAAAAAGATGAATATGGCTCATAAACCTAAATGTAAAAATCCTAAAAAAAATGTGTTAGTATATTAAATCCAACACTATGTGAGAAGAATCATATACCATAACCCAATGACATATACATGGGAGTCTTATTCAATATTCAAAATGGATTACTATAACATACTAACATCTACCATATTAAAAGTCTATAGAAGAAAATACATATTAATAAAAAATAATTTGAAAAATTGGAAAAAATTACCTATGCAATTGTAAAATTTAAAAAAATCTATCAGAAAACATGTAATTGAAAGGAATTTCCTCATGCTGATAAAGTTGAAAAATGTACCAACCTCATTCTTTATATTGAAAGACCTTCCCCCTAAGATTGGGAACAAGGCAAGAATTTTAACTTTTATCACTCCTATTCAACATTGCCCTAGAAGGCCTTGCCAGCATATTACAGTAAGAAAAAATACATATGGATGAAAAAGGAAGAAATTAAAGTGAACCTTTCTTCATATACATGATTTTCCTTGTAGAAAACATCAAGGGATCTATTAAAAATGTATCATAATTAATGAATTTGTTTGCAAAGCCACAAGATACAAAGTCAAACAGAGACAAAGAATTATTATATTTTAACACACTAAGAATAATTAGAAACAACTTTTTAAATAACTCTATTAATAACAATTTCCCTAAACAAATAAGATACTTAGATGCAAATTTACTAAAACATGTATAAGATCTATATATAAATATTAAAAAAGCTGATGAAATACATCAAAGAACTCATGCTGTGTTCAAGAACGGGGAGTCTCAATATAGTAAAATTTAAAATTTTCACCACGTTGATCTATATATTTACATTTATTACATTTTATATACATATATATTTTGCACATGAACAATTCCGCCTGCTATATTTTTTTAAAAATTTCAAATCAAGGGACGCCTGGGTGGCTCAGTTGGTTAAGCAGCTGCCTTTGGCTCAGGTCATGATCCCAGCGTCCTGGGATCGAGTCCCACATTGGGCTCCTTGCTCAGCAGGAAGCCTGCTTCTGCCTCTGCCTCTGCCTGCCACTCTGTCTGCCTGTGCTCACTCTCTCTGACAAATAAATAAATTAATTAATTAATTTCAAATAAATTAAGATAGAGTGTATTATTAGTTTCCACAATTACACTACTAGGTATTTATCCAAAGGATGCAAACATGGTGATTTGAAGGGGCACATTCATCCCAATGTTTGTAGCATCAATGTCCACAATAGTCAAAATATGGAAAGAGCCCAGATATCCACAGACAGATGAATTCATATTTAACAGAATTCCACACAAAATCCTAGTAGGAAATCTGTAGTTACAAACAAGATACTTTTAATGTTTATATGGAAAGACAAATGAACTAGAACAGCCAAAATAATTTTGAAAAAGAGTGAAGATAAAGGGATTACACTACCTGATTTTAAGACTTACTGTGCAGAAGCTTTTGATTTTGATGAAGTCCCAAAAGTTCATTTTCGCTTTTGTTTCCTTTGCCTTTGGAGACATATCTTGAAAGAAGTTGCTGTGGCTTCATCAAAATCTAAAGCTTCTGCACAGCAAAGGAAACAGTCAACAAAACAAAGAGGCAACCCACGGAAAGGGAGAAGATATTTGCAAATGACAGTATGGACAAAAGGTTGATATCCAGATCTATAAAGAACTCCTCAAACTCAACACACACAAAACAGACAATCATATAAAAAAAAATGGGCAGAACATATGAACAGACACTTCTCCAATGAAGACATACAAATGGCTATCAGACACATGAAAAAATGTTCATCATCACTAGCCATCAGGGAGATTCAAATTAAAACCACATTGAGATACCACCTTACACCAGTTAGAATGGCCAAAATTAGCAAGACAGGAAACAACATGTGTTGGAGGGGATGTGGAGAAAGGGGAATCCTCTTACACTGTTGGTGGGAATGCAAGTTGGTGCAGCCACTTTGGAGAACAGTGTGGAGATTCCTCAAGAAATTAAAAATAGAGCTTCCCTATGACCCTGCAATTGCTCTACTGGGTATTTACCCCAAAGATACAGATGTAGTGAAAAGAAGGGCCATCTGTACCCCAATGTTTATAGCAGCAATGGCCACGGTCGCCAAACTGTGGAAAGAACCAAAGATGCCCTTCAACGGACGAATGGATAAGGAAGATGTGGTCCATATACACTATGGAGTATTATGCCTCCATCAGAAAGGATGAATACCCAACTTTTGTAGCAACATGAACAGGACTGGAAGAGATTATGCTGAGTGAAATAGGTCAAGCAGAGAGAGTCAATTCTCATATGGTTTCACTTATTTGTGGAGCATAACAAATAGCATGGAGGACAAGGGGAGTTAGAGAGGAGAAGGGAGTTCGGGAAAATTGGAAGGGGAGGTGAACCATGAGAGACTATGGACTCTGAAAAACAATCTGAGGATTTTGAAGGGGCCGGGGGTGGGAGGTTGGGGGAACCAGGTGGTGGGTATTAGAGAGGGCATGGATTGCATGCAGCACTGGGTGTAGTGCAAAAACAATGAATACTGTTACGCTGAAAATAAATTTAAAAAATTAAAAAAAAAAGAAATGTGTAATTAAAAAAAAAAAAAGACTTACTGTGAAGCTGCAATGATCAAGATGGTGCAGAATTGGTGAAGGGATAGACACGTAGATCAATGGAGCAGAATAAAGACTTCAGAAACAGACACAATTGATTTTTGGTGAATGTTCAAAGGCAAGTCAATGGGTTGGGAGAAAATATTTGCAAGTCACATATCCGATAATGGACTTTTATCTAGGATACATAGAGAACTTAGAAAACGTTAACACTTGAAAAACAACAACAACAACAACAACAACAAACAAGTTTAAAAAGGGCAAGTGACTTAGCACGAACTTTACCGAAGGGGATATATGGTTGACAAATGAACACATTAAAAGATGGTTGTTATTATTAATCACAGAAAAGCAAATGAAAACTATGATGTGGTACTATTCCAAATGATTCAGGGGATGCCAAATGCTGGCAAGTGACTGTAATTCTTCATGGACTGATGGAGGGAGTACAGATTGTATACTCTAAAAGAAAAAGTTTGACAGTTTCTACAAAGCTAAATTGTCTTCAACTAGTGAATGGATAAACATATTGTGGTATATCTGTACAACTTAATAATATTCAGCAATAAAAAGGAACGGATAGCTTGGATGAATGAATTTCAAGAATATTGTTTTAATTGAAAGAAGTCAATTCCAAAAAATGTACATGGTTCCAGTTATATGAGAGTCTGACAAAGACAAAACCATTGTGTTGGGTAGTTTAGATTTTGCTGAGGTGAGGATCTGACTACAAGGGACAATAATAGGGAGGTTTCTGTGGCGATAGAATTGTGTTTTTTTTTTTAATCCAGATTGTAGTGGTACTTACACAAACATATGCAGAATTTAATATACATAGAACTCTACAGCAAAAGCAAAAAATTAATTTTGTAATATATTCATTTTAAAAATAAAAAAAATTAAATGTGGATAAAAACTGTAGTGGTTTTACTATGATGCTATTATTTCTTTAAGCATAATAGAGTTATCAGAGACTCTTGGATCTGTTTGAGGAGACAGGGTGGTGGTGAAAGGCCACTTAACTGTGTCCCTCAGTAGATCGGGATTGTAGTCTAGTAAGCCTAGTTCAGTTACTAAAAGTAAGATGAAGGCACGAATACTTCTCAACCTAATTATGTAAATATGTAGTATTTGTACAAAATTTATATATGAATATGAATTATGCATAGTATGTATTTATGTGTTATGTTCATTATTTCATATAGTATATAGTGCATATGTATTATATATATATGCTATACATACTATAAAATTTCAGGGCACCTGGGTGGCTCAGCCAGTTAAGCATCTGCCTTTGCCTCAGGTCGCAATCCCAGGGTCCTGGGAGTCCCACATCAGGCTCTCTGTTCAGTGGGGAGGCTGCTTCTCCCTCTCCATCTGCCTGCAACTCCCTCTGTTTGTCCTCTCTCTCCCTCTCTCTGTCAAATAAATAAATAAATAAATATAAAAATAAAATTTCCTATAATATATAAATATATATTCATTATACATATCCATTATATCATTGTGTGTGTGTGTGTGTGTGTGTGTATGACATGGTATCCTTAATGATATCTAAGGTCCTTCAACATTTTAATTAAAATGAAGCTCACACAATATGTATTTTCTCATATATAAATTTATAAATGCCAAAAGATATTAATAATGGAAACAATATGTTAGAATGAAGAGAAAACTTAACAAAAACTTTATGGTTAGTCTAAGAATCTATTAGTGTGATGACATATAACATCTGATTGATGTTATGATTATCTATAACATCCCAGAGACATCTGAGAAACCAACCTTTGTTCTGTTTCTGCAGTTGTAAATTCAGGAAATAGCTGGTTCAGGCTCCTTTAGCCAGAGATGCTGAAATACACTTAGTGTGAGAAATGTCTGACTTGGCTTTTTATTCATAATGTGCATTGCTAAGTCTGAGAATGATGACACCTCTGTCTTATTTGAGATTGTCCCTAGCCTACACGCAGAACTGCTTTAGTTTGGAGAGTGGCAATAAAGTTTCCTGAGGTCTGATCTGAACCTCATTCACTTAGACTAATAATGCACATTTTTGGGGGGAGGAAGAAGCGTACACCTCCACGTTGTTGGAGAGTGTTGTTCATCTGTTTGCTGAGCATCTTGACTGCCTTGACTTCCTTTGGAACTTTCTGAGCAAGGAAGCCTTCTGTGTCTTCTCAATGTCTTTTCTTTCCGTCATTTTGAATCACTCTTTGCATGTTATGAGAGTGGTCATGAAATCACTCATCTTTTTTCATCACCTCAGATTTCTCAGAAAAAAATCACTTCAATTTACCATAGAGTAAATCATTCTACCAGACAAGTTCAATTGGTGGTAAAACAAATAGGAAATAGAGAAGATGGAGAAAAAGAGAAAACATAGACAGTCTTGACAAAAAAAAAAAAAAATAGTGCTGATATTGTCTTCTACTTACCTATTCCAGGGCATCACAAGATTTGAAAAGAGGGAATTAGACGAATGAAAACAATATTACTGGGAAGCTAGAAATGTGGCCTGATTTTCATTTCATGTCTTTCTTTTGCTATAATTTTGGACTAATACAGCATTTCCCTGAGAAAGCATCTTTGTCTTTAAAGAACTGAGGATGGAAATACTCAAGAACAGGTGTCAGTAGCGTATGTAATACCGCAAGCTCTGACTTTAAGCAAAACAAGTAAAAACATTCTACAGATTTCCTTAGGGTTGCTCAACCAAATTCATCAGTATAAATGAGAAGGCAGGGATTTCATTCAAAAGTTTGTATGAGAGTTGTTTTTCTTTTGGGGGCACCTTGGTGGCTCCATTGGTTAAGCAATGAACTCTTGATTTTGGCTCAGGTTATGACCTCAGCTCCTCCCATCCACCCAGGGCTCTTTTTCACTCTCCCTCTGACCTCCCCAACCCTGCTCATGCTCCTGTGTGCATTCTTTCTCACTCTCTCTCTCAAAAAAAAAAAAAAAAAAATTGTTTTTCTTCTGGAATATGCCTTATATTGAATTTCTTGTAGATCTGTGATAGATGGATTTGAAGGGAAGTGTCATACCTCAGTTAAATTAAGGATACGCTCTGTTTTTCTCACACAGTTAGAGGAGATATATATATCTCATGGACATTGTTGATTTCATTTTCTGAGGTCATTGGTTTTATCAAGAAGTATAAAATGGTTAAATTTGGTGTTATTCCCATGCAACCTTGGCATCAAAGATCATGACCTTCTCCTTGATAGCTCAGCTAGAGAACTTAATTATATGAGGCATATTTCTAATAAAGGATACCTCAATTGTTATTATGTATGATCATTATAAATATTCACCAGTAATGGTTTGTCCCTCATTTTTAAGTAAACTAATTGTCATTTGGGTCTCTTGGGTGTCAGGGTAGATTACTTAAGCTGTTAGCAGAAGTAATATGATTTTAAAAATCACTAATATACAGGCAAATGTCCCACATAGAAATAACAATGGAACTTTTATGGTTTTTAAGCTTAAAGATTCCAATAGATTTACACTATTTTCATCTACCTACACCTTTATTTTGAGTGACAAGTTTGATAACAAATGTTTAATACTAGAAAGTGACATGAACATTTTACTTAAAAATATCAAGATCAGATCTGAAATTATAGGCTTTTTAGTGTAAGGTAAAATCACAGATTATAAATTTAGTAAGCTGAATATCAAACTCCTATTTTATGATGGATTAAGACCTAGATGTGGTTTAAATGTGATAAGAATGAGGGGTAAGATTTTCCCATATTGATCATGCTGATACATCCACCTAGATCATATCGTCCATATTAACATGTCAGAAAATGAGGAACCAGATTTCCATTTATCTATTTCTCCGGATACGTTTGTCTTTAGTTTTTTGCTTTTTTTTTTTTAAGAGTTAATAATCAGGTACATAGCAGCATCACTAAAATCTATAGCCTTAGACATGCAACTATACCACAGTAACTTACAGGAATTCCTAATAAGATTCAAAACAAGGGTGAGCTCATATGATACTGAATTTAGTAGTCAAATTTCAACATATGTCTGGAAAACATACTTCAGACTTTAAAAACATGATTGAGTAATTCTGAAACTTCCACCCAGAAGTCCAGCCCACCAGAGCACTGCTTTCTATAGCACACAGATTTGTGAGCAGTCAAAATTTGCTTTGCACTTCATTTGTGAAGTTCAAATTGCTTATTCAGCCCTCCATAAAAAATGATATTTTATGCTGCTGGAGAGGTACAAAATTAGGTCTGCTTAAATCTTCACAGTGCTACAATTAGGTAGAGAGAACCACATTGTGCCAAAGTATAATACAATGGGCAGAAGGAAAGTAATAGAAATGGAATGAAGGGGTAAGATTGGTCAGTGAGTAGGTAGTTCCCCATTTTAGAAATTTAATCTGAAAATCTTTCAGGAAGCTGGTGGAAGTTACAGTAGCCAAAACGAATATAGGTTATCAAACATGTGAGTTACCACATTTTGAAGTCATACAAAAGAGAGTTATCCATTCAGCTTAACATTCATTCATTCATTCATTCATTCAAGTTGAAGAGAATAGATGATTCTCCTAATGGCAGAGGTATCCACACTGTTCATAGCATGGGTTATCAGGAACCTCTCCCAGATCAAAATATGCACCTAACCTATATTTCTTCCTTCTCTACTTTAAGCTAACTTTTGCCATTACTGCCACATTTTGATTAAATACAATAAAGACCTAGAAAATCAATATTCCTTCTGGGTATTACAGCTCAGTGGTTAAGTCAAAATCAGAATTCGGGTAATTCAGATGATTATTTTATAGTCTGCTGTTTTTAAAATCACTTGTTTGGAGTTTGAACTTCAGCAACTAAATCATAGAAATAACAAATTTCATTAAACATTGCTATTTACATATGTACAAAGTTTGTACATAGGTGTAAGTAGTCACATATAAATAGATTTAGAGAGTGAACTTAACTAAAATATTAGTGGCATTCATTATGTTGTTAAAAAGTATTACTTAAAACTGGAAGTCCTGGGGGTGCCTGGGTGGCTCAGTTGTTAAGCGTCTGCCTTCGGCTCAAGTCATGATCCCAGGGTCCTGGGATTGAGCCCCGCATCTGGCTCCCTGCTCAGTGGGGAGTCTGCTTCTCCCTCTCTCACTCCACCTGCTTGTGTTCCCTCTCCCACTGTGTCGCTGTGTCTCTCTTTGTCAAATAAATAAGTAAATAAATAAATAAATAAATACAACTGTAAATCCTTTAAAGAAGTAAAATAAACATTGATTTGGAAATAATAATTGAAACTATTTATCCTTACTATATTCAGACTTGATGGTTTCATCAGGCAGTAATTGTTAATGGGCTTAATATCCTGGGTTAATTTTAAAAAGTTTTAATGGTCAATGAATAAGAGCCAAATAGCTTCCAAATCTTTGTACTTTCTTTCTTGTTTTTTTTTTTTTTCATATATTAACAATGAAACAGTAAAATTCTGATAGAGCTAGATTTCCAAAACCACTTATTTTCACAATGATTCTTCTGTGTTTGGGTGATTCAGAAAAAGAATTGTGTTGATTCTACCAATCACCATACAGCAGAAATGTTGAAGTTCTCCATTCTGTTGGCCTATTGTTTTCATTTCTTCAGAATGGAAATACTATTCAATAAATAATGCTGTCACATGTTCATACACAGCACTCTTTACCTGGCTCTTTCCAATGTTTTAGAGAAAATTAAGATTTTTTTCTTTGTTACAGTTTTGGTTTCTTTACATAAGTTAAGCGAGAAAACACTGAATACTTGTTTATAGAACAAGTTATTGTGTAAAATTGTCCTTCTTACTGTATGCTTCCCGATCTCAAGATACATGCAATGTAGAAGGAATAAATATAAATTCAACTTCATACAAAAAGTAGGTGTAAGAACTATAAACATTTAATATGGGATCTCAAAAGAAGAAAGACAGTATTTATTAGCAGAAAAGAGAAAATATTTGGCCATTTGCATTGAAACCCAGAAGTAAAAAATGGTCACAATTATAACAATGATTACAAATATGTTCCACTTGAAAATTATATAAAAATTTACAATACACTCATATTTTGCTATCTCATTTTTCTTTAAAATAGTGTTGTGAAATAGTCAGAATAGGTACTATCATCACCAGTGTGTAGATGAAGGAAATTGAGTGAGAGAGGTTAATGATCATTTTTAAATTAGTAACAAATATGAACTCCAACCCAGAAGTTCTAAATAAACATAGTTTTTTGGGGGTTTTTTGTTCTTTCCCTTAAGAATAAAAAAAAAATTCTTAAAAACAAAAATCTTTCTTATCTCCCTAAGGTACTCACAAGAAAGGCAACTTTATCATCATATTCCTATGTATCTAACTCTTTCAAATACAGTTAAAAGTACCTTTTTTTTTCCTCTTAGAAAAAGAAGTTACCCTGAATCATTTATGACCGTAGTAGTCAGGATTTGGGTTTTATAGCTTTCTGGACAGATGGCAGCTTCAGCATAGCCAAACACCATTTGTATGTAGAACTTGAGTTGACTGTCAAAAGGAAACATGTACCCTACTAAATTTTTAACCAACACCATATTCCTTGTAATATTTAAGGAATTCTAAATGTTAATTTTCACTGCTGTTATCAATATAAAGTTCATTCAGCAAATGCTATGAACATTCACTATGTTCTAGAAATGTGTAAAGGACCTGCTACTAGGAAGATCAACTACTAGAAAGATGTAAGGGAATCTTGAAATTATGTTTAATCTTATTTCACAAACCCTGAAGAATTTAAACATTACTCATAAAGTTACATACCTGCTTAATACTTGGCTGAAAATTTTTTTAGTCTTCTTTTTATAGGCAAAGTTAGAATACTTGGCTATATAATTTTTTATATTTGTTTCATTTTGATGGAGTCTCTAATATTTTCTTTTTTTTTTTAAAGATCTTATTTATTTATTTGACAGAGAGAGAGCACAGGTAGGCAGAGAGGCAGGCAGAGAGAGAGGGGGAAACAGGCTCCCTGCTGAGTAGAGAGCACGATGTGGGGCTCCATCCCAGGACCCTGGGATCACGACCCGAGCCGAAGGCAGAGGCTTAACCCACTGAGCCACCCAGGTGCCCCCAGAGTCTCTAATATTTTCAAAGTAACTTCCTAGTGGATTCATGTTCTAGAGCAACATGTAAATCCTAATATATCATCTTAGCTTTTGTGGTAGCCTCATATTCAAAAATAAATATTCATTGACCACAAAGTATTCTGAATACTCTCCAGGCATTTAGTATTTTGTAACACATTGAATGAAAATACCACCTTGTTTTGTATTACCTTACTAGATACTATTGTTTCTCTACCTCCCAGGTAGGATTGTGATTGTTGCACCTGAGTTAAAACAATTTGTGAAACAAACTTTTCAAAAAATAATGATAACACTTACTGAGCATTCAGTATAGTACCAGTAAGTGCATGCATAGGTTTCATTGACCCCACATGAGAAATATACAGTGTGAAGCTTAGACATGTGAATAGCCAGGGAAAACCCTATAGTTAGAGGCATGAGCATATTCAGACTCAGAACATACATTCTTAACCAATATGGCAGTGAATAGGAAATATAGCATAACAAGGTTTGTGAGAGCCCAGACCTCATCCTTCAAGAGTAAGAAGCATGAAGATATATTTAAGGAATGTTCTAGAGGGGCTGAGCTCTTTCTCCATTCTTGATTTCAATTCCCCAAGTAATGGATTAGAAGCAGCCTCCATAAAACTTGGTAATACAGCTTGTTCTGATACTGATAAAGAAAAAAATAAAGTAAAATGGCCTCAATTTAAAAGAAATTCTGGAATTAATTTGTCTATCTAGTTCTGTTATATTTTCCTATGGGGAGAAACTAAGTTGCACAGTAGACATTGACATCATAGAACACATTTCATTTTTTGTAAGCAAAGATCAGAATTACTAATTAGACAAAATCTTAGAAGCTATTATTTTTGCCACTGTTACTGAAACACCATGTTACATATGAGATTAAATACCAAAACCTGTCATTTCTGTGCTCTAAGAACTTAGACTTTAGGATAAGGCATTAACAAGAAATAATCAATGAATAGCAGATAGATGATGATTGATAGATAAAATGATTTGGTAACATATCCTTAAGGTAAATGACTGGTAGTGAATCTTTCTACAGAGTTTTTCATGTGATGGCAACCTTGCCTAGAGATAGGAACCCTAACTACATAGTCTTCATCAAGTTTCCTAAAGTTTGTTCATTCCTAAAAGAACCTGCAAATTCCTGTTTCAGAATACCCAAATTCAAGTCCTTGACCTGTCAAATTTTAGCAGTTCTATTGGGTTGTATACTTGACCTTTCTCTTTTTCATCTGTCTATAAAATGAGGATAATGACTCTCCTTTCAAAATGACTTAAGACTAGAATTAGACAAGTGTTTTGTTTTTTATTAATTGGAATATCACTAAAATATTTGAATGGTGTTCTCTTTGACATTTTAAAATAAGCATTTTTTTTCTATCCTACTTACCCCATTTAGCGTAGTGTCCTCAAGGTATCCATGTATCCATGTATGCCATGTGATCTCACTCATATGTGGAATCTTAAAAAACTAGACCAAACATACATTACAAATTTTTAATATGTAAAATTTCCATACATTTAATATATATGGAAAATGTCCATTACAAAGAATTTTTTTCCAATTTGTAATTGTGGTAAAATACACATAACAAAATTCATTATATTAACCATTTAAAAATGTACAGTTTACTGACATTGAGTACATTCATATTGTTGTACAACTATCACAACCGTCCACCTTCAGAAGGTTTTAACTTATAATACTGAAACTCTGTATCCATTAAACAATAACTTACCCATTCCTCTGGTCCCCAGCCCCCAGGCAACCACATATCTTATTTTCTGTCTCTATGATTTTGACTACTCTGACTACTCATATAAATGAAATTATACACTATTTGTTTCTCTGTGACTGGCTTATTTCATTTAACATAGTATCCTCAAGTTTTATCCATGTTGTAGCTTATATCAAATATTCTCTTTTTTTAAGGGGAAGTAATATTCTGCTACATGCATACACGATGTACTGCTTATCAATTCCACGTTTTAGCTAATGTTAGTAATCCTATGAACACAGGTGTACAAATATCTCTCAAGAACCTGCTTTCGGGGCACCTGGGTGGCTAAGTGGGCTAAGCCTCTGCCTTCAGCTCAGGTCATGATCTCAGAATCCTGGGATCATGTTCCACATTGGGCTCTCTGCTCAGCAGGGAGCCGGCTCCTGCCCCCCCCACCACTGCCTGCCTCTCTGCCTACTTGTGATCTCTCTCTCTCAGTCAAATAATAAATAAATAAATATATCTTTAAATAAAAAAGAACCTGCTTTCAATATATTGAGTATATAATATACAGAAGTGGAATTTCTGGATCATATAGTAATTGCATCGTAATTTTAGGGGAAAACCACTATGCTGTTTTCCACAATGGCTGTACCATATCATATTCCCACAACAATGCACAAGTATGTCTATTTCTCCATATCCTCACCAACATTTAATATTTACTTAGTTTTTTGTTATTAGTTTTAGTAGTAGCTATAGTAATGAGTGTGAGGCGAACTCTGTTGTGGTTTTGATGCACATTACCCTACTGATTGCTCCGGGTAGTAAAACATTTTAATAATATTTGTTCTTCCAATCCATGAACATGGAATGTATTTCCATTTTTCTGTGTCATCTTTAATTTCTTTCATCAGTGTTTTATACACTTCAGAACACAGGTCTTTGAGCTCTTTGGTTAGGTTTATTCCTAAGTATTTTATTATTCCTGATGCAATTGTAAATAGAATTGTTTTCTTAATTTCTCTTTCTGCTGCTTCATTATTAATGTATAAAAATGCAACAGATTTTCTATACTTTGATCTCATATACTGCAACTTTGCTGAATTCATTTAATAGCTCTAGTCCTTTTGGTGACGTCTTTAGGGCTTTATGTATATATAGTATCATGTCATCTGCAAATAGTGAAAGTTTTAGTTCTTCCTTGCCAATTTGGATGACTTTTATTCTTTTTCTTGTCTAATAGCCATGGCTAGGACTTCCAATACTATTTTGAATAAAAGTGGTGAAAGTATACATCCTTGTCTTATTCCTCTTATTCCAAACCTCTCAGTTTATCTTCATTGAGGACAATGTTAGTTGTGGGTTTTCCATATAAGGCCTCTATTATGTTGAGGTATGTTCCCTCTAAACCTCCTTTGTTGTGGGTTTTTATCATGAATGTATGTTGTACTTTGTCAAATGCTTTTCATCTATTGAAATGGTCATATAGTTTTTATACTTTCTCTTACTGATGTGATGTTTCACATTGATTGACTTGTAAATGTTGAATCATCTTTGCATTCCAGGAAGAAATCCTACTTGGTCATGGGAAATGATTTTTTTAATGTATTGTTGGATTCAGTTTGCTAGTATTTTGTTGAGGATTTTTGCATCTACATTCATCAGAGATATTGGCCTGTAATTTTCTTTTTTAGTGGTGTCTTTATCTGGTTTTGGTATGATGGTAATGCTGGCCTCATAGAATGAATTTGGAAGTTTTCCTTTTCTAGTTTTGGAAAACATTAAGAAGAATGGATATTAACTCTTCTTTAAATGTTTGGTAAAATTCACCTGTGAAGCTGTTTGGTCCTGAACTTCTGTTTTCTGGAAGATTTTTGATTACTGATTCAATTTCATTGCTGGTAGTTAGTCTGTTCAAAATTTCTACTTCTTCATGCTCCAGTTTTGGTAGGTCGTATGTTTCTAAGGATTTATCCATTTCTTCTAGGTTGTCCAATTCATAGGCATATAATTTTGCATTATATTGTCTTATAACTGTTTGTATTTCTGTGGTGTTGGTTGTTATTTCTCTTCTTTCATTTCTGATTTTTGAGTCCTCTCTCTCTTTTTAATCTTTTTTTGGCGAGTTTGGTGAAAGGTTTACCAATTTTGTTGATCTTTTCAAAGAACCAACTCCTGGTTTCATTGATCTGTTCCATTGGTTTTATTTGTTTAGTTTTTAGTTTCTATATCACTTGTTTCTGTCTTAATCTTTTTTATTTCCTTCCTTCTACTGGTTTTAGGCTTTATTTGTTCTTTTTCTAACTTCTTTAGGTATAAGGTTAGGTTTTTTATTTAAGATTTTTCTTGGTTCTTGATATGGGCATGTAATGAAATAAACTTCCCTCTTAAAACAGCTTTTGCTACATCCCAAAGATTTTGGATTGTTGTGTTTTCCTTTTCATTTGTCTCCATGTGTTTTTTTAATTTCTTTAATTTCTTGGTTTACCTATTCATTATTTAGTAGCATGTTATCTAACCTCCATGTATTTGTGCTATTTCCAGGCTTTTTCCTTATTGTTGATTTCTAGTTTTCATGGTGTTATGGTCAGAAAACATGTATAGTATGGCTTTGATCTTTTTTTAATTTGTTGAGACTTATTTAATGGCCTAATCTATGATCTATTCTGTACAGTGTTCCCTGTGCCCTTGAAAATAGTGTGTTCTGCTGTTTTAGAGTACAATATTCTGAATATATTTGTTAGATCCATCTGGGCCAATGTGTCATTCAAAGTCAATGTTTCCCTGTTGATTTTCTGTTTAGTTGGTCTGTCCACTGATGTATGTGGGCTATTAACTCCCCCTATTACAGTATTACTATCTATTAGTTCCTTTATGTTTGTTATTAACTGTTTTATATATTTGGGTGCCGGGTACATAAATATTTACAATTTGTTATGTTTCCTTAATTCTTATATATCATCCTTTTTTGTCTCTTGTTACAGCTTTTGTTTTAAAGTCTACTTTTTCCGATTTAACTATTGCTACCCCAGCTTTCTTTTCAGAACCATTTGCAAGATAAATCTTTCTCCATCCCTTCATTTTTAATCTGCATATATCTTGAGGTCAGAAATTAGTTTTTTGTAGCCAGCATATAGATGTCCTCCTTTTTTATTCATTTCATTACCCTATGTCTTTTTATTGGAAAATTTAGTTTGTTTTCAAAGTAATTATTGATAGGTATGTATTTATTGCTAAGTGTTACTTGTTTTGTGGCTGTTTTTGTAGTTCTTCTCTGTTCCTTTCTTCCATTGCAGTTAGTTGGCATTCTTCAGTGATATACTTTGATTCTGTTCTCTTTATTTTTTTGCATATCTAGTATTGGTTTTTGACTTATGGTTACCATTAAGTTTCTTTTTTTTAAGATTTTATTTATTTATTTGATACAGAGAGAGAGATCACAAGTAGGCAGAGAGGCAGGCAGAGAGAGAGAGGGGAAGCAGGCTCCCCACGGAGCAGAGAGCCTGATGTGGGATTCGATTCCAGAATCCTGGGATCATGACCTGAGCTGAAGGCAGAGGATTTAACCCACTGAACCACCCAGGCGACCCTACCATTAAGTTTCTATGTAACATCTTCTGCATACAGCAGTCTATATTGAGTTGATGGTTGCTTAATTTTGAACCTATTCTTTACTCCTTTCCCCCACCCATGTTTTATGTATATGGTGTCATACTTTACATCCTTTTATTTTGTGAGTCCTTTCACTGATTTTTTATAGATATACTTATTTTTTTGTTTTTTTTTTTGGTCCTTCCTACCTTTCTTATTCTTACTGATGATCTTCCCTTTCCACTCAGAGCCACCTTTAAAATTTTTGTAGGGTTGTTTTATTGGCCATAAGTTGCTTTAACTTTAGTTTGTCTGGAAAACTCTTTATCTCCTATACTGAATGATAGCCTTGCTGGATAGAGTATTCTTGGGTGCAGATTTTTTTTTTTTTCTTTCAGCACTTTGACTATATCATACCATTCACTTCTGGTCTGTAATGCTTGTGCTGAAAAATTCACTGACAGCCTTATGGGGTTTCTTTTGCATGTAACTGTTCTCTTTCCCCTTGTTGCTTTTAAAATTCTCTCTTTATCACTATTTTTTGTAATTTTAATTACTATGTCTCTTGGTGTGGAATTTCTTGAGTTTTTTGGGGGGGACTTCTGTGAATTCTGGATTTAGATATCTATTTCCTTCCCCAGATTCAGATGTTTACAGCTATTATTTCTTGAAATAAATCTTCTGCCCAGTTTTCTCTATTTTCTTCTGAGATCCCTATAATGTGAATGTTACTAAGTTTGATGGAATTGCTGAGTTCCCTAAGTATATTCTCATTTTGCATATTTTTTTTTTCTCTCACTGATTGGCTTGACTACTTTCCATTACTCTGTCCTCCAGGTTGCTTTTTTTCTGCTTCCTCTAATTTGTTCTGCTTCCTCTAATTTGCTATTTATTCCATGTTTTAATCTCATTTATTGATTCTTCATCTCTGATTGATTCTTTTTTATCTTTGTCAAGGGTCTCATGATGTCCTCCACTATTTTCTCAAGTCCAGTGAGTATCTTTATGATCATTACTTTAAATTCCCTTTCAGGCATGTTACTTACCTCTGTTTTGCTCAACTCTCCTGCTGTGGTTTCATCCTATTCTTTCATTTGGGACATTTTCCTCTGTCTCCTCATTTTCTTTAACTCTTTGTGCCTGTTTCTCTGTGTTAGGAAGGTCAGCTATGTCCCCTGCTTATGAAGGAGAGGTCTATAGTACCCTTTCTGCTGTTAACCAGAAATTCAGGGGTATCTCCTGTATGTGTTGTGTACAACCTGCTGTTATGGCTCAGCTGCTTTTTCCTTTCAGCACAATCATCTGCAATGGCTCTCTGCCTGTCATAGGCAGTGTGTGGTCCCTGTGGTGTTAGTTGACCAGGCAGTAGCCACCTTAGCCTTGAGTTGAGTCAGACCAGGCATTTGTCAGAGATGCCAGTAGCATCAAACTGCAAGGCACTTTTCCTGTGTTGTCTCCTGAGAAGTTTTCATTGTTGGGTGGGGCCTGTCATCAGAGAGCTGTCTGCCCCCAGCCTACTTCTGGGTCCACAGTTTCACTGGTGTATGTGGTTATAGTTTCTTCTTCCCAGGGAGAGATCACTTTGGAATGTTGCTGGCCACTATCAAGGCTGCTTGCTTACTGCCTTGTGGCCCCAGTTTGAATGTGCACCAGCAAAGAACATATTATAGGGGGCACATCCACAATGTGCTAGGGGAACAGGACATGGAATAAGTACTCTGCAGGAGAGGATAAGCCACTGCTGGGATAGGTGCTGGCCAGGGCAGCCTACAAAGCATGTGGGGGTAGTGTGCACAGTTTTAACAGGGTATGCAGTGGTCCTCCATGAAAGGGGACCCACTGCAAATGGGACAAAGCATGCAGACAGGAGATGTGGTGTTGGCAAAGTTTGCAAGAGTTTTTGGGGGAGGAGACCCATAGCACAGGGGCTGAGGCAAGGTAGGCTCAAGGGGACAGATCTCTGATGCCCAGGGGCTTGGAAGAAAGGGCACAGTACAAGCAAGTTAAGTAGTGAATGTGTGTACAGGGCTGGTTCCCTCAGGTGGCCATATGTTCATAATGGGGGTAAGGGAGAGAAATAGTGCTTGCTAGCTCCTTTGTTCCTGGGAGTCTCCAAGCAATTTCTGTTCCTTCAGGACAGGCTCTGAGACTAGTAAATAACTCTCCCACACACGTGCCCCAGGCAATTTTCAAACTGGTGCTTCTACATTGTATCTCCATGGGGCAATTTATTGTGCTGTCTCTTAAGGGCAGGGACTTAGTTTCCTATTGTCCTTTAGGCTCTCCCAGAATCAAGCCCACTGATTTTTCAAATTTCAGGCAGTAAGCCCTGCTGGTTGTAAGAACTCATGATATTTGACCCCTCTGGTTTTCAAAGCCCGTATTATGGGGATTCACCTTTCTGGTGCAGGCTTTCTGGTGCAATTGTCTTTCTCTCCCATCTCTGCTCCTGAGGGTCCCTTCCTCCAGTGCACAGTCCTGTGAGTTTGTTTAGCTTCCTACCACATCTCACCCTTCCTACACTCTTCAGTGTGGCCTCTTCTCTACACTTAGTTGTGGAGTTTGTTCTGCCTTTCTTCAGGTCATTTTCTGGGTTATTTACGCTGAGTAAATGTTATCTAGTTGTATCCATAGGACTAAGTGAGGTTAGGGTACTCCTAGTCTGCTATTTTCCTCACTTTGACTTTTGACATTTGGTTTATAATGTATCTTGGTATGAGTCTTTTTGAGTTTATCCTAGTTGGAGTTCATACTCCTACCTGGACCTTCTTGGATGTCCATATTCATGTCTTTAATTAATTTTGGGAATTTCTTGGTCATTATTTCCCCAATTACTTTCTCAACCCTTTCTAATTTATTTTCTCCTTCTGTGACTACCACAACGCCTGTGTTAGTCCTCTTATTGGTGTCTTATAGGTCTCTGCAGCTTTGTTCACTCTTAATCTTTTTTCTTTCCATTCCTCACATGTGAGTTTCCATTGTCCTATCTTCAAGTTGGGTCCTTCTTTCTTCTGCCGGCTTAAATCTGCCTTTGAATACCTTCAGTTATTATGCTTTTCATCTCTACAATTTCTCTGTTTTGTTTTTAAGTTTCTTCCCTTTACTGCCTTTTCCATTTTACTCATACATAATTTTCTTAACTTTCACGTTGTCTTCCTTTAGTTCTTTGAGCATCTTTAAGATAGTTGTTTTAAAGTTTTCGTCTGGATCAGTCATCAAGTTTTTTTCAGGAACATTTCATTGGTCTATTTTTCATTTGAATGAGATACACTTCTCTATATCTTTGTATGCCTTGTTGAAAACTGGACTTTCGCATCTAACAGTGTGATAATTCAGGAAATCTGATTGTTTTCCTTCCGCAGGTTTTGATGGGTTTTTGTTTGCTTAATTTTTATGTTTTTGCTTTTGTTTATGTTTGCTTATTATTTTTGTTTATTTTTATTGTTGTAGTCTGTCTCTGTGCAGAGGATCAACCTAAAGTATAGACTTTATGCTCTTATAAAGTCTTTTATGAGCCTACACCTTCTTCTGGACATGCACAATGACTTTCTAATGTCCTTTGTATATGCAATTGCTTTTGAATGCTCCAGTTTTCTGTATATTGCTCCAAAAGCAAAATGAGGGAACAATAAAGTAATAGCTCTTAAAATACCCTTAAAGTCACTTTAGCTGGAATGCAACAATAGGATGAGGAGCAACAGTAGTGGCTACTTCTTTGTTTGTACCTCTGGATTCAGAAGGAGCAATCAGTGCATAGATTCCCCCATATGTGGAAATCACGGTTTTGTTTACTCACCTTGGCTCCCTCAAGCTGTTGTGTAAGCTGCTCTAGGAATATGTGCATACCTGCATGCCACAGAGCTGTGGAGTGGGAGATACGTAGTGCCTACTCTTATAAAAGCTGAAATTGACTAAAATTAACCTCATATAAAATCCAGCTCAAGGGTTCCCAAATAGTTATATTAGACAGATTCTGCAAGTACAGTTGTTGTCTAGGTGTGCAGACAGGTTCCTGGTGCTTCCTACTCTACTACCTTCCTTGAATCTACCTCCAATATAAGTAAATTTTAAGAAGATGCTATTTAATAGTGATAAAATAATACTCTTACTAAGAATGTAATTTTATAGTACAACATTTTAGTTCCCTTCTAGCTGTAATGTTTGTATTTACTCCTTGGTAATTTTATTTATAGGTTTGTTTTTGTTTTTGTTTTTTTTCCTCTAGTGTATGTGGTATTTTGGTTGATTGGTTGAGTTTTTTTATCTGTGTGTTTTTCTTAAAAAAAAAAAAAGGATTTTATTTATTTATTTGAGAAAGAGAGAACACAAGTCAGTGTGGGGGGTAGAGGCCGACTCCCCACTGAATGGGGAGCCTGATGCAGTGTTCTATCCCAGCACCTTGGGATCATTACCTGAGCAGAAGGCAAATGCTCAACTGACTGATCTACCCAGTGCCTCTGCTTGCTTGCTTTTCTACGTATTGTAAGTGATTTCCATATTCCGGACATATGTTAAGTATCTCTTTCACAAATAGTTTCTCTTACTCTGTATCTTTTACTCTTCTTAATGATATTGTTTGAAGAGCACAACTTTTTCATTTTGGTAAGGTCCAAATGTCATTTTTTTTAAAAGATTTTTATCCATTTATTTGAGAGAGAGGAGAGAGAGCGAGCATGAGGGGAGAGAGGTTAGCGGGAGAAGCAGACTCCCCGCCGAGCAGGGAGCCAGTCGTGGGACTCGATCCCGGGACTCCAGGACCATGACCTGAGCCGAAGGCATTCACTCAACCAACTGAGCCATCCAGGAGCCCTAAAATGTCATTTTTTTTAAAAATTTATAGTTTGTTCTTTTTGTACCTGATATAAGAAAATTTTGGCTAATCCAGGGTCACTAAGAATTTGTCTTATATTTATCTAGAGTTTTTATATGTCAATATTTTGGCCTCTAAACCACTTCTATTTAACTTTTGTATCTGATATGGCATAAGAATAGAAAATTTCCTTTTTGTGTATCCAATTATTCCAGAAACTTTTTAGAAAAGGTTATATTTTCCCCACTGAAATATTTTTGTAACTTTCTTTGAGAATCAATCGACTATATATGTGTGGGTCTGTTTCTCAAGTATTCTATTCTACAGATCTATATTTTTACCTTTACATTAATATCATAATGTCTTTACTGTTTACAGTCTACTTCACTGTTGCTTTAATGTATTTTAAAAGCAGATTTCAGTTCTTCAAAATTTTTGTTGTTCAAAGATGTTGACAATTCTGAGTCCCTCTCATTTCCAGAATGAAGAAACTGAAATTTTGAGATTTTCAGTTTCTAAATTCTGAATACTAGGTTAAGGAATTAAACACTGGTTGTATGTGAGTCATTAGTAACTATCTAAGTAGCTAATATCTATTCAAAGCAATTCATTGATTATATAACTATCTAACCACTGAAGACATAACCTAAACTTCTTTTGTAATTTATTTTTCAGCCAGAAAAAAAACCCCTATGCTTTCTATCATATTATTTAAACGCTATTTGATAAAATAACTTTTTTAATTTCCCTAATTTCCTCTGTGAAAAAAGCTGCCTGTGTTTGGAAAAGAAATTATATATAGCTGACCCTTGTCATTTATGAGAATGTAAAGCATAGCTGTGCTATGTATATACTATGATACAAATAATGCTATTAAAAATTACCACAAAAACATGAAGAATTTCATTGTAATTTCTAGGAATGGTTAACAGAAAAAATGTATTTTAAAATTATGTTAGTTCCCTTAATCGATATTTTCTCAATATGTGTGTAAAAAATTCCATTACTTATCTGCTCTAAGAAGGGCCTAGGGAAACTTGCCCAGCAATCATAAATGTTGTATTCATTCTGCCAGCTATCTTACTTTGCACGATATTGGGCCACAGGTTCATGAGCAAAAGAGTAGAAGGTATGAAGCTTAAACTTCTCAACCATAAAACCTGCTGTTTATGGAAAGTCAAATATAGAAAATACACACTTTCACATTTAAAGGAGTATCATTTTTGAATGCAAATAAAGGTAATACATATTATACTAGTAATTAGATTTTTTAGAACAATATTTCCTAATAGATGTCTGAAGGAAAACCACATATGAAAGAGAAAACCATCACCTATAAAATTCTTTTTGTGGCTTTTGTCTTTTTTGTTCATTTATAATACCTGTATCAAAGTAATTTATCTATTATTGTGGGTACTGAAAGGGTGTATTTTTATCTGAAGATCTAGTCAGAGATGATCTATTTCAAAGATGGTCTTCCTGCCTTACACAATGTGAGGCTGGAGTTAAGTTCCCAAAGGCCATCTATTTTCTATTACGCCATGTTTTAGACATGCAGAGTTTGGCAAAAAATTAGTTATTTATAGTTACCTTAGATCTATAAGAAATCAAAGAGAATACCTCTCCAGAGTGTTTGGATAATTTTATCTACCATCATTTGAGACCTAATTTTGCTGCATAATTGAAAGTGAGCAGTATAGACAACAAAATTTTCCTGTAAAACATAAGGTTTAACAACTTCAAGTAAATATCAGTGGCATATCAAATAAGCTTTTTAGTTTTTCCATATTAAATTTTCTTCTTTCTTTCTCATTAAAATTTTAGATAAATATTGGCCCTTTAGAAATTTTGATGTTCTCGCTATAAAGTTTGGGGTAGTCTGAAGATAGAGCATTTAGATGATAATTAGAGTCATTAAACGTCCTAACATTTCAGAATTCATGATTTAAATGTGATTATATTCCACATTCTATGTAACATACATTCTATGTAATGTATTCCATACATTCTATGTACGTCCTTCTCCAAGTAATTAAGGAAACTTCCTTCATAACAATACTTTTTCCTTCATTATAAAAAAGTTTCAAATTCAGAAACTATTTCCTCATTTGAGCTCCATCCAACCTTTTTGGATGGATACACAGCAATAATGATTATAGGGAATGTTGACTTGATTTCTATTTGACTTATATAATGGCTCTATAGGAAAATAGTAGCCTCTGACAAAAATTAAAACTATGGTAATCATTTAGGTTTATAACATGAAAATGAACTAGATTCAAGTGTCTCATTTGAACCAATATACTTGCCTACCTAAACAGTAAAAGCAATACAAATGTATTGTCTCTTTATCTTGCATTTCTATTTCCACTTGAATATAAAGGCCAGGCAAACATTATTTAAAATGTGAGTGCAGCTAACACTGTCTACAGATGATTTAGCTTAAATTTTTTGCAAATTTTAAGAAAATTTTATATTAATACTAACAGTGAGTGCCAAGAAAGCTTTTGATTAAATTGATTTTAGATGATTTGTTTGAAGCTCCGTGACTTTAGAAGTATTTGCTAAATAGATGGAAAATGTATAGTCATGGGAAAAATGCCCATATTGTACATATTTTAGATGCTTTGCTTTTTAATGAATAACAAAAACAAATGAAAAGATATTTATTGTTTTATTAAGAATCATGGGTAATTTTCTTGAAAATTAAAATATACTATACATTTTCTACTTTTAAAGCCAAATTTATTGAGCTAAATTTACAAATAAAACATTGACTTATGTACAGAGTTTCATGAGTTTTAACAAATGTATTCATCTATGTAGCTTTCACATTCAAGATATAAATCTTTTTCATCATCCAAATATATTACTAATATCTTTTATAGTCAACTCCATCCATCTTCCAGGTAACTGCAGGTAGACTTTCCAGCTACATATAGTATATTTTTATTTTCTGAATTTTTTATGTCTTCTTTTGTTCAGCATATTATGTTTGAGATTCACTCATATTGTTGCATGTATATACCTAATTTTTAGTTTCATTAGTAATAAAGTTTTTTCAATGTAAGCTTTTTAGTTTCTTTACAATAAACTCAGTTTGGAAAAGATGACATAATTTAATAGAAAAGTGAACTAAACCTCTTTATTTTGGTCAGATGAAAACTAAGAAATTATAATAGTAGACAATTGTAAAAGGCAGAAATAAATTAACACAAACCTGCTCAGTGGATTTTTGAATGTTAGTACTAGTAGGGAAAACCTTTAAATGTGAGTTTATTCTCCAAGTATATTAAAGAAAAAAAGCTTTATTCACATTATAGAAAATCTGTGAGTCTTCTTAGGAATGCAACATTGAAGTTAGAGATACCTGAGTTCCAATCTTGGGTCTATCACTCATAAGCCAAATGTATATTCACAAGATACTCAACCATTCCAAGCTTCCAATTCCTGCAAAATGGAAAATAAATAAATAAATAAATAAAAGATACTTCATTTAAGTTTGCAATAGAGAGTAAATGAGAAAACATACCTTAAGCACCTGATATACAGTATATATAAGTACAATGTTTTCTTTTTTTTTTTTTTTCAAAGATTTTATTTATTTATTTGACAGGCAGAGATCACAAGTAGGCAGAGAGGCAGGCAGAGAGAGGAAGGGAAGCAGGCTCCCCGCTGTGCAGAGAGCTCGATGCGGGGCTCGATCCCAGGACCCTGGGATCATGACCTGAGCCGAAGGCAGCGGCTTAACCCACTGAGCCACCCAGGCGCCCCAGTACAATGTTTTCTTAACCCATAAACTTCTCCACAGCTCTGTATTAGTTTACTTTAATTACAACCAAGAATATGTAATTCCTCACCTAGAAGTTTTATAAATTAAAATTTATAATGATATATGATGAACATAGTTATTGCTTCTTTCTATAACAAATATAAGCCCGTAATGCATATATATTTTTAATTGGAATCACACCTATAACTACTGTTTTTGCAACTTTACCTTCAACAGTAGTCACATTCATTCATTTATTCATTCTTTTATTTGTCCATAGCATTTATTGAGAACCTATGTGCAGGTACTCTTCTGAATTTTATTCTTTCATTTTATTCAGATCTCCCCTAGTTTTTATTTAGTAAGATAGGATTTTGTGTGGACCCAATCTGACATAATACTACCTACCATTCTCTTTCCCATTTGCCTGGTTTATTTCCTTTGCTACCCTTATTCTTACATATATATAT